>NC_139988.1:80028025-80459295 GCF_964263955.1 Coregonus lavaretus | reverse complement strand
GTTCCTCATCTCTCTCTCTCACTCTCACACACACACACACACACACAAACACACACACAGACCTTAAACGCTCCTTTTAATTAAAAGCAGAAAAGCACATTCACACTGTTAAAAAGAAAGAGGATATGTTTGCCAATAGATCTTAGTTTGTCCTCTTTCTTGGTTAGCCTTACATTGAACATGTATAACTTCACATGTATTCTTCATTAATACACAATACTTCCGTATTTAGATTGATCGTTTCCATCATCACCTTGATCCAGACTCCCTCATGGCTTTAGCGACCGACTCTTCACTCTAGCACAGCCTGGTTTTTCATGTCATCTGCATAGCAGGGTTATTATAAAGGCTCTAATTTATCATCTCTACCCCCTATTGTGTCCCTCTTCCACTCCCAGCGACTCCCCTAAAGCAGACGTTGCCCCCCTCTCCCCAGCCCAGCCCTGGTTGCCCTGCTCTTCAGTGCAGGCAGGGTGTGTGTCTGGTGTCTGGTAGAGCCGGGCAGCCAGACTAACTGGGGTCTGGCCAAATCTAGTGGACCTGTGCTTTAAGTGACAGCTAATTCAGCTCTAATGACGGCCTCTACATTGTGATCATCGTATTTCCAGCAAGGCTAATTGAATCTGCTGGATGGGGGCTAGGGGGATTGGCTGTGCTGTGGGGCTGGGGAGAGCTAATGCGTTCTGATGAGCCCTAATTGAATTAGCATAGCTGAATAGGTGGAGGTCTCCGTCTCTGGAGAAAGGGGCTTTAGCACATCCTTGTTAAAACTGTTACGGGGGATTTGACAAAAAAAAGATGGCCATTTGGGTTGTTGACGGCATAGAGAAATGGTGCAGAGTGGAAAGGTTTGGATAATTGTGTATATGACAGGGTTTCGGAAGCAAAAAATTTAAACAGAATTAAAGAATTGTCTCTTGGCTTTAAAAGGGCTTAAATATATCACAAGACATCCAGTAGTTATAAAGTCCGGTCCATGTCTAATAATTACATGAGGCCTGAGTGATTGAGATGTCCTGGTCCTGTATTTCACTGGGTAGCCAGATCTTAACAAGAGAACAACCCCGTAGTGCCACATACCGGCCCGATTACGATGCAGAGGGTGAGCCTCACTTTCGTACATTGCGCCCCCTCAATGAGCACCTTACACCAGGCCCTGTTCAAAAAATACATTATCTGGAAGGAAAAAAGGCAAGCAGGAGAGAGCAGAGTCGGAGCAAATGAAAATATATTCTTTTAAAAATGAGTTTGGAGCAGTACAGGTCCATTATCTCTGGCGGGCCTGTGTGTCACACGTGGGAGGAAGTGTAGGCCTCTCGCCCCCTGTCCAACGCCTGCCCTTTGATATGTTCCTCCCTCATGTCTCTCTCTCTCTCTCCCTTCCTCCCTCGCTTACCCTCAGCCCTTTTTTTTTTCTGCGGAAGGGAAAGTGCGCCGGACGAGTCATTATACATTAACCAGGCACGGGGGTACCGCCTCGCGTTGGCAATTAAATGGCCCTGGCTGACACTGGGCCTCCGTTGCAGCCAATGACCCACCCCCATCCCTGCCTTTCAGATTGAGACGTAGGAGCCTGGGGAATGGAGGCCTCCTCTCCCTCTCTCTCTCTCCCCCTCTGTTGGCTAAATTGGACCAAGGCGCTGTTCTGTGCTGATGAGGCTGGATAATGCCCCGCACATCAAAGGGATGGCCGTCATGTTTAAACCATAACCTGGGCCGCGCGGTGGCAGCTGGAGGGAGGGAGAGGGGGAGGTGGGAGGGGGGAGGGGACAGGAAGGAGGAGGAGAGTAGAGAAGGAAGAAGAGGAAAAAATGTGACGCTGAACAGAGGACATTTTAACAAGTGCACCAAGAGAGGGAGAAGGAAGGAAAGAGAGAGAGAGAGTAGGGGAAATGCGGCGGCCTAATGATGGGTGATCTGCAGCCACTGCCGCGGCTCAGCAGATGACATGGCACGAACACAAATGTGTCAATGATGAAGAGAGGAGAAGGGAGGAGAGAAGAGCAGCGGGAGGGAGGGAGAGAGAGAGGGGGGGGAGAGAGAAGGAGGAGGGGAGAGAGAGAGAGACGGACAGACAGACAGAGAGAGAGAGAGAGAGAGAGAGAGAGAGAGAGACAGAGAGAACACACTCCCCAGAGATCGCCTGCAACAGAAACTAGTTGTTCCTGGCGAGTTGATGCTCATCATTATATTCTGGCTCCAAGCCATGCAGCCAGACACATCAAGAAAATGAGCAAAATAAATAAATAAAAAATGATTCCTCCTTTTTCCCCCTCCTTCATCCTCAACTCTTTTTCTATGATTTGTGTACGGTCATGCGTAGCTGAGATATATACTCTACACTCACACAGACACTCACATTCAAATAATCTTACATAGACATAATTACTCTCACTCATCACACACACAATTGTGTTGCTCATTGCTCTGTGAAGTGAATCCATCGATGCGGGTTATTGCCCTCTATCAGTGTAGCTAATGATACCAGTGTTATAAAGATGTAGAGTAGAGGGGTAAAGAATAACCATGAATAATCCTGATCTAGCACGAGGCCCAATAGAATAGGTCTAGGTTTAACATAGAAAAAGGTGCCTTACCAATGGTTAAAGCTAAGGCGGTGCCCTAGGAGCTGAATATGTTTTAACATGACCTCAGTTTTGACATCAGCTTACACAACAGATTGGCACAAGACTCAACATACCTGTAGTTTGTCACATTGTAAAGGGACCAAGACATCCTGGAACTTGTATTTGTCATCCACAGTCCACAGAGGGGTGGCAGCACTAAACACTGACTTACCATTGGAGAAAGTCACTATTTTGGCTCAGTTATAGAAGCATGTGAGGACTTGTTAAAACCCATTACAGTTAAAGTGTCTGTATGGGTCATTTTGGCAGAAAATGACTGTCCCGTCCTTCCATTTGAAACTCTTCCCACTTCAAAACAAAACAGCTCTTATTTTAAAATGAATATTATGAAATATGACTTGTGATGTGTAATGTGTGTGTGTACTGGGTAACTGTTTCTATGTGGTTGTGAGATTCTGTGATACTTATGGACCGAATCCTTTCTTGATATACGCGTGCGAAACTCAAGCTTTTGTATAAGTCATGCATTGAATCTCAATGAGAGATTTACATGAAAATCCGACTTTCCCGCTCGGACCTCAAGTTAGGATTCGGCCCTATACAGTACGTCAACATGTGCACGTCTGTATGAATGTCGAGTGAGCATATTCTGTCTCTGTTTGATGTGTCCATCTTCCATTTCACACGTGTCCACTCTGACGATTTACACAGTTTTCTGTCCTCCAGGTTCCCTCACCACATGGTCCCCCCTCACCACAGTTTGCACCAGACCGGCATCCCCCACCCCGCCATCGTCACGCCCAACGTCAAGCAAGAGTCCTCCCACAGCGACATAGGCCTCAACAGCTCGTGAGTACACACACATCTGCACACACACACACACACACACACACCTCTGCTTATTTTTACCATTGTAAACTAAACAGCAGTAGCGGCACATTTGGCACTGGTATTATTGTTCTAAATTCTACCATTACAATAAGCTGTTTAATACCAATTCTGGGTATTTGCCAACCATACAGTACTATACTGTACACACTCCACAGGAAACACCAGGACTCCAAAAAGGAAGAGGAGAAGAAGAAGCAGCCCCACATCAAGAAGCCGCTGAACGCCTTTATGCTCTACATGAAGGAGATGAGGGCCAAGGTGGTGGCCGAGTGCACGTTGAAAGAGAGCGCCGCCATTAACCAGATACTGGGACGAAGGGTGAGAGAGAGAGACGGCACCGCTATAGACACAGACTCACTCACTTTACACATACAGCTTGGTAACTCCCTGTACAAGGGACTATGCATAGGGCAGGTAGCCTAGCGGTTAAGAGTGTTGGGCCGGTAACCAAAGGGTCGCTGGTTCGAATCCCAGAGCTGACTAGGTGAAAAATATGCCGATGTGCTCTTGAGCAAGGCACTTAACCCTAACTGCTCCTGTAAGTCGCTCTGGATAAGAGCGTCTGCTAAATGACTGAAATGTAAAAAAATGTCAAATGAAAATATCCACAACACACTTAATGTATGGTTTAGTTGACTATAGGCCTGCTACTGGGTCTGGAAGACAAGGGCAACATGTCTTAGTTTGTCTCTACCTCTTTTTTGCCCTCTTCTCTTTCTATGATTTCCTTCCCCCTCTCTTCCCCTCCCTCCCTCTCTCTCTCTTTCCGCGTGTCTGTCTGTAGTGGCACGCCCTAACACGAGAGGAGCAGGCGAAATACTACGAGCTGGCCAGGAAAGAGCGACAGCTTCACATGCAGCTCTACCCCGGCTGGTCAGCACGAGATAACTATGTAAGTTTTTAAGTTTTCAACACGTACCTCCTGTATTTCTCCCCTCACAAGGACATGTCTGGGATGAGTGCTCTTACTGTTCTGTCTGAGCTGAGAGCTCACCTCACTAGCAATGCCTACTGACTGTTTCCCTAGACACATTAGCCAATGGAATCTCCAATATACTTTACAGTAGATTTGCTGGGCTATATAAAACAGGGTCTAAAGTCCCTGGAATTCTGATGCTGAAGGAAGTTTCTCTCCCAGCGTTGGTGTGTGTCCAGCAGTTCAGGGGTCATCATACGCCCCTGCAAGGCTCAGGTTGACCAGTGAAACTTTGACTCCTCTCAGCCTGCACAAAGCATTCTGCAAATCTGACTCCCTCGCTAGAAACCAACAAAGCCTCTACATAAACAAGGGGAAAATAAGTGAAAAGATTACAACAAAAGAAAAAAGAGAGAGTAAAAAAATACAGAAAAGGAGAATGGGAAATTCTGTCTTGCAGTGGCAGTTAAAACCGGCGGGCAGAGAAAGAGACAGAGAGTGAATGAATAAATAAATATACAGAAAGATGACCCGTTTTGATTTCATGTCTCAGGTCTTCTGCAATATAATAACTAAGGTTCCTGTCTATTTCTCTTCTTTTGGCGGCTAACCAACAGGGCAAGAAGAAGAAGAGGAAAAGGGATAAGCAGCCAGGAGAGGGCAATGGTAAGTCTCTCTCCTATTAGGAGATCCATCATGTGTCAGGACTGTGTGACGTCTCACGAGATAAAAGTCTTTTTCTCTACTGCTTTTTTATTTATTTTTAAGTTGTTGTGCCTGGCTCGTTTTTTTTGACTACATAGTTATGCTACCCATAATGCAATATTTAAATGGTAGACTTGCTTGTTACCCCCTCCTTCCATTCCCCAACCCCTCCCCTAGCCTTCCCCAGCTAATAACGTTGAATATGCATGACCCCCCCCCAGCCTCACCCCTCCTCCTCACCCCACCCTCCCACACACACACTTTGCCCCCCAGCATTTATGATACTGTGATATGTGTGTTTTGAGAATGTGAAATTTAAGCATTTGCGAGAGCCATTAACTTAGCCAGTGTTGTGTTTCTGTGCGTTATAATGCCTGTGCCCTGCAGATAGACTGTGCTTGTGTGTGTGTCTGTAACTTGGGCTGCCCCTGCTTGTTTTCATGCATGCTTTTTAATCACACACAAAAAAAGAGGGAAAAAATCACCCACATCTTAAAATTAAGGAGGTTTGCTAATTCTATTACTTTTTCATTTTATATTCTTATTCATATTCTTCTGATATTCCATATTGTGAGTTGAAAAGGAGAAATGCAGAATATTAAACTGTATTCTAAACTCGTTTACTTGACGGATCCCCTCTTGAAGGCCTCTCCATCTGTTCTTTTTTTCAGAACACAGAGAATATTTTCCAAACCCTTGCCTTTCACTCCCTCCGATTACAGGTGCTAATGTCATTTTGAGTCTTAAATTACTAACTTGTTTTTTTTTCTCTTTTTAGTTTATTATGTATTTATCTATGTATGTGAAAATATATTATATTTAAAATTAATTTTACTAAGCTAAATGCAATATTTTGAAGAATGTTATATGCTTTGTTTGCTGCTTTCTTTCTTAAAATGTCTCTTATGTTTATTTATTTGAACATTTTATTTATACTAGCAAAAGTATGTTTTATTTTATATACTTACATATTTATTTAATGATGCTTCTGTGTTAAAGCCATTTATTCTAGAACAATCTTCCCCATTTGGCCAAATCCATATGTTGTATATATTTCTAGCGGTGACTATTAAAGTTAAAGTAATCTTAATGTTGATTATGACCCAGAGATTTGACGTCAGTCAGGGTAAACCTCCTTAATCTATTTGCTTCAGTAGCTGTGCTTGTGCCTTTTTCTGGGCCAGCATGAGTTGGGCCTATTCCCCTACTACGCAGTCTCTGCTCAAACTAAGGCCTGGATTCACTCACCAAAGGATTCCTCCTTTGACCCAGCTATCACTTTGCTCTACATTTGATTATTAAGCCACTATGGTAGAAAACTGTGTGTCAGGTGTTTGAATTCAGGTCTAAGTAGTAGTGCCCTTGCTGCATTCAGTAGGGTTTAACCCTTTAATGCTTTCCCTGGCTGGGACTAACCCAAACCTTCCCTTAGCTTAACAGTCTGATACTGCTTCCTCTTCCTACTTACCACCTCTTCCCGCTCCTTTTCAAATATGGCGATAAAAAGTACAACTATGAATGTCACTTAGCAGAAATGTAATCAAGTCTGCTTTATTTCCCCCATCATATTCTCCTCTAACAAAATCGCTTTAGCCTTCTATTAAAGTGGAAATGACTATCCTTTTCTTCGATTTAATCTTTGCACATTTATGCATTTGTTAACTTTTTGCTTGCGGTTTGATTTGACTAATGTCTGAAAGACTAACCGTGTCTTCTGACAGTCCTTTCTGTAAAGGCATACTGCACAATTACTTGCATCTTTTTAGTTAGGGGGGAAATTAGCTAGATATGCCACGATTACGAAACTCACAGACTCACTGGTTTCCGTTTTTCTCCTTTATTTCTCTGCTCTTTTTCTTCCCCCTTTTTGGTTATTCTTCCTCCTGTCTGCTGGCTTTCCTCCCTGTTGTGGCATCAGACCTGAGCGCTCCTAAGAAGTGTCGAGCGCGCTTTGGGCTCGATCAGCAGAATAACTGGTGTGGCCCGTGCAGGTGTGTATGGTGTGTGCTGGCGTGAACGCCGGGGGCCAGGTGACGGCTGCTCTCTGAGCTGGGACTTCCTCCTTCCCTCTCCGCCTCCCTCTCTTCTTCCTTCGCCAGGCTGTCGCCACCTCCCAACTCTTCCTCCAACCCAGCCCTGCTAGTCTGGCCTGCCTCTAGTTGTGTTGGTGTTTGGGAACAGGGCTAACAGGGTATGCGTTAGTGTGTGTGTGTTGGTGTGAGTGGTGTTTGTCTGTACCCAAGTATAGATTGCAGCGTATAGATGTGAGGTTGTGTGGGTCCTATAGGGCAGATTTTCATAATGAGGGGCAGGACTCATCAGACTGGGTCTGAGAGGAGTTGGAGACGCGATGGCCTGGTCTGTGTGGAGGAGGTCCCAGTGTTGACAGCCCAAACCTAAGCCTTGGCTACATGTTGTCTGTCCAATGACGTGTCCATTTTCTGTGTTTTTGTATTGTTTGTGTGTCTACCTCTTTGGCTAACAGATGCAAATGCCCCAAAGAAGTGTCGTGCCTTGTTCGGGCTTGACCAGCTGGGTTTATGGTGCAAACCATGCAGGTATACCCCTGTAGTATCTATGGGAGGACAACCGTAATGACAACCACTTCCTTCTCTTACGTCTTCTCAAGATGTCCCTCGAAAATATATGTATTTATTGATGGCACCTACATTTTATCTGTTTCTTTTCCTGATTGGGGAATATTCTGCTAGATCTTCTCCTAGCAGGTCATTTCACCTATTTTCTTTGAAAACTAGAAGCCCAGTGGCAGAAAATGGATTTACTAGCATCATTATTTGTACACTACCTCAGTCCTGGTTGCAACATTGCACACAATCAAATTTAGGAGACCTTTGGGTCTTTTTGTTGTAATGTAATAAAAAAAATTATACATTTATGGTTTATGATACTATTCTTCTGGCAAGTTGAAAGGTTGAAATCCATTTTCTATCCAGGCTGTATGTAAGTGCCTGACATCCTAACTGTCTTAAGTGTCTGTCTGAATTGGCCATCTTGATAACCTTGTCATGTTAAGGCTTGGCCCTGCTTCTCAGAGGGCACCAGAGTGACTTTCTTCTATGCCCTCTTCCTCCTCCTCCTCCTCCTCTTCCTCCTCCTCCTCTTCCTCCTCCTCCTCCAAACTCCTCTCTAATAACCCTTAATTAGTCCCTACCTGTTGTCTTTCTGTTCTGACACAAGCAGTCTTTGAATTGGGAATATTTTCATGGTAGGTATCTGTTTCTGTTAAGTAATACCCTTCTCCGTGTCTGGCTTGCACTGTCTCCACCTCTACCCTGACCATTGTGACACTCCGTTTGATACTGTACATCACCATGGTCAACCCAAGGCATGCGACCAATCAATACATTTCATTTTTCTTATTTTGTTTTCAATATTGATCTGTAGTTATTACTTCGGAAAGTCTATCTGGCATTTTGCCTCAAAGAAAACAGCTCATAGGATATTGAGTGATCTTACCAAGTCACTTTTCGTGTGCAATTATAAAGGTTGAATTCATATGGCGTCCAATTGAAGTCAACATCCAATTAAAGTCATACACAAGGCCTGCTGAACTCTTAGCAATGCTCCACACAGTAGTACTGTTATAGTAGATTTAAAATAAGACGTAAACAGTTGATCACATTGATATAGGGATGACATACTCGCAGTATTACCTGATCCAGTCCATGAACGTAACGGGTAGATGATGAGTAGGCCAGCAGCGGGGTGTCAGAGGTCCTGGCTTGGAAATAGCCAGGGATAATTCCTGCATCGTTTAAGGAATCGAGAGGTTAACAGACCACACCGGGCTCCATTTCCTGAAAGATGCATCTGGCGTAATTCCCCTGGAGACGAGGAAATCAATATGTTACACAGGCCCATACTATCAATCGATATGTCTGTTAAAAAATGGATATTAGCTCATTTGTAGCAGTTTGACAGGCAGTTATCACTTCAGCACTGGCAGAGGTTTTACACTGATAGCTAGCGCTCAATACCACACAATACTCATACAGGGTCTTTGACAGCCTTTCTTTGCTTTTTCAGTTGACATTTCCCTGTGGTTTACTCTTTCTTGTGTGTCCATGTTGTGTGCTCGTTCTCTTTGTGTAATTGTTAAATCTCAGAAGTGCATGCCTCTTTATCCAGCATTCTGTCAGTGTAAGGTATGTGTGGTTGTCCAAATATATACTTTTCTTTCCCCACTCTCCCTTTCTCTTCATTCCTCTTTTATCAGTTCTCACTGATTGATCTCACCCCTATTTCTTTCCATCTCTTTCTCTCTCTCACACTATTTGTGTGAAACCTTTATCTGAAGGAGTACAGGCAGGGTATGACTTGAGAAACAGGCCTTACCGTTTATTGAACGATAGAACAGAGATGCTTACATTTGTCGAAGGCTAGCTGAACCAAAGCATTGTTTCTATCACTCACTTCTGCCCGACTCCCTCCCCACCTCCGAATTCTGTTCTTTCTCCTTCTTGCTCATTGTCCCTGTGAGCTAGCAACACAGTCTGAACCACAGTGTATTTGCCCTCGAGGCAGGCACAGACCTTGTGATAAGGAGTTGTTGTTGAGGTCAGGGTGAAACGAGGTGGGCATAGGCTCCCCCCTCTGTCCATCCTTCCCTCCCTGCACCCCCGCCCCCCCGACCCTCTTGAGTGATAGCTCAGTGCAGTTGCATTTTGGGCCGTTCCACAGAGCGAGATGGGTTGGCTGCAGGCACGCCAGACGGGAGAGTCCCGACCCGAGCAGAAATGCAAACATTATAGCGTGACCCTCATACACATGTCTTAGGGGCAGGTGCAGCGTAGCAGGGATCCCTCTAACCTCTTACCTCAGCATCCAAACTCTCCCCCCCTAAGGAAAGGAGAGCGAGAGAGAGAGAGAAGTCAGGATAGTGGAGGGAGGAGAGAGAGAGAGAGAAGTTAGGATAGTGGAGAGAAGTGAGGAGGAAGGAGAGAGAGAAGTCAGGATAGTGGAGGAGAGAGGGGAGGGAGGAGAGAAGGGGGAGAAGTTAGGATAGTGGAGGGAAGTGAGGAGGGAGGGGAAAGAGAGGGAGGACTAGTATCTCAGAAGAGCAGGTTGATCCTGGCAGTAGCTCTTCACCACGGCCAGCTCATTGGTTTAGTAAAGATCAGAAGTCTGTGAGGAAACGTTTAAAAGATGAGGAAAAATAGCAACAATAAAGGGAGTTGTTTTGAGATTCGCCATGAAAACCATTCTTCATTCTTCTTTATTCGTCATCCATTTCTCATCCATCATTTTCATCCTCCTGCTGTCTCTCCTTGTTCATCATCCTGTCTGTCTGTTTGGTGTACTGTGTTGTACTGTGTGTATGTCCTGGGAGTCTGAGCAGGCCACCTGTAGCCTTGATCCTCAGCCAGGCTGTAGCGTTGGCAACCACTTAAATGCACCAGAAAAATAACAACAATGTAAGGCCCAGAAATAGGTTTTAGATTTTATGTATGCATAATGCCAGTGAAACAAGATGGTGCATTTAAGTTGACTGCTAAGGCTCAGCTATTGCCCAGCAGATTGGTCAGTTCTGGGATGTCATGCTTAAAATAAACGTCTTTCTCTGTCCCCCATCTCCAGGAGAAAAAAAAAGTGCATTCGCTACATCCAAGGTGAAGGTAGCTGTGCCAGTCCTCCCTCTTCGGACGGAAGCTTACTAGACTCCCCCCCACCCTCCCCCTCCTCGGTGGCCCCCTCCCCCTCCTCGAAAGAGTCCAGACCTCAGACTGAACAAATGCAACCTCTCTCACTGACTATGAAACCGGCCCACCAGCCTCTCCACCACCCTCACCGGCACCTTCTGGCTGGGCATCCTCCTCCGCCATCTTTGGTTCTGCTGGAAAACTCTGCTGCTGCAGCGGGCAAAACGCCTGGTGCAGCCCACAACGGAGCCCACGGCGACGTCTCGTCCTCGCGGCAGCCGGGCTCCTCAGGCGCCGTCCTGGCCAGGCCCTTGGCAGCATCGCTGTGTCATTCCCACTCGCTACACCCCAACTCCACGGCCCCTCAGCCTCTGTCGCTCGTTACCAAGTCTATAGAGTAGATCCTTCCTTCCTACCTTCCTCTTTTTCTGCATCCCTAATTATTTTCTCTTTGTTTCGTTCAATCTTTTTTTTCTGTTTCTGTGCCATAAGGCTTTGAAAATGTGTTACTGTTTTATCAAAGTTCATTGGTCAATATTTGACCCATCATTATCGAAAAAAAATATAAATATTATAATGAAATAATAATCCAATGAGCTGTAGAGTATGGCCAAAATTCTTCTGAACTTCTGTTCTTGTCTTTATTTTGTAGTGTTAAACAGAAAATGGTTTAGTAGTTCCACTTAAACGTGTTTAAATGACAGATGACTATTCAATGAGCCCTTTTCTTGAAAGAGTTGGTTCTCCTTCATTATTTGTATTAAATACGAGCTTGCGAACCAATCATTTGAGGGTATGAGGATCGTGGAGACACCTCTCTTACTGAGGAACAACTTTAATTGTGATGTTACTTGTTCTTCTTTAAATGTACAGAACTATTGGCTGGGTGGGGGGGGTTACTGTGTTAATGTGCATCGTTCCATTGCGTTGTCTTTTTTATTTTTTTTGTTTACCTTTGGGGGTGGAGTCAGGTGGGGTGGGTGGGGGGTTGGAGGGGAGACAGGGGGAGGGCTATTGGGGTGGGTGGTGGATTGCGGTATTCAATACAAAATGTCACAACGCTAGGACCAGTAGTATTTATTGCTTTAGAGATTGCTTGTTGTATCTTGTATGTTGTCCATTTTAAAATATGTTCTTTTTCTTAATACATTGTATAAATATTTTTTCTTAACGTAAGCAAATATATAAAAACTTCATTTTTTCCTCACTGAAAACCTGGATTCCACCCAATGTACTGTGTAGATTTCACGAACAGAGGTATGCACAACTTCATTTCAAGAAATGCGTCTATAAGCCATTTTACAAAAGAAGAAAATAAAGTTGAAACAACAAGGGACAGTGGGTACCGTGTCTTCAGTAGTTTGGGAAAGTGTCTAAAGCCCTTCTTTTTTATTGCACAGTCCCATCTCTACCGGACTGTAGATTCGTGTACAGATTTTCCGTGCCAAATTTTGTGATAATTTTCTCTCCCCCCTCTAACCACGCTGTAGGGTTTTTCTGTTATGTTTGTTTCTTTTCTTCTTCTTTTTATTTTTTACATACTTTGCTGTGACGTTACATAGATTGCTATGTATGTAGTATAAATGTTGCTATAACAAATGTGTTTGGTAGCAAATTGTCAAATATTACAATTTAAATTTCAACTGAATAAAAAGACGGACATTATACTGTATAAACCCACAAGGGCCAAATTATGTATATTATTAGGAGGTTCATAAAAAACTATGAAATAACTAAAAAAAAAAATACACAAACTGCCACTTTTAAGTACACTACTACATATAGGTAGATAGAAAAAATAGGCATGTTGATGTTGCAAGAGGCTGTAAAAAAAAAGCTACAAGAGAATCATCCACTCGGTACCATTGTAGTTGACATGACGCGACTGTAACCTGTCGATTTCTTCTCTGGTTTAATAAGATGCTAATGATGAAAAGTTTTGAATGTTTCCTTAACGGCTGTGATGTTCCTGTTCTATTTCTATTTTATGCTTTTCCCCCCCTTTTCTTCCTGTTATTTTAAATGGTTCCAAAACCATGTTTTTGTAATGAATCAATGTTTATGCTGTACAGTCTCTGTAGCATGCAGTTCTGTATTAATAAAAGCGACTTAGTATGTGCAGATCAATCTGTGTCTAACTTTTGTGATCGGATATGTGAGTGCAGCAACTCAATGAGAGATTGCAGTAGTGTAAAGGTAATCGGGGCCAGTTTCCCAAACACAGATTAAACGTAGTCCTGGACTAAAAAGGATGGTCAAACTCAATGGAGAATCTATTGAAATAGCTTTTTAGTCCAGGACTAAGTTTATCTGTGTCTGGGAAACCGCCGTTAAGGGTATGCATCAGTAGCTACTTGTTTGTCAGGGAAAAACCATGACATAATATTACAAATACCACCAAACAAGGATAATCTTTGCTACTTCCAAGGAAATACTATTTCATTTTGAATGTACGATGAAAATGATTTGCACCCTTGCATTTCTCTTTATCAAACAATAAGCAAGTAGAGTTCAATATAAATGGATCATATATGTGAGTTAAAGAAGGTTGGCAATGATAAATGCAGAGGATGTAAATAGTGATTAATAATCTTTGTGAAACTGACCCAAACCCACCTATAAAGGAGTTTTGGGTTCCCTCCCGTATCATCATAAACAACCTCTCTCATCTGTTTTCAATTTAGTCTTAAGATCAGTGTAAACATAGCAGATTTTTGTAAATAGTGATCGGAAATAATTTACTTTGTATGCATCACTTTATTACATTTACATTTACGTCATTAAAGGCAACCTAAATGTATGTAGCGACGCTAAATTAAATAAATTAGGGTTATACTGTACAGATGTAGGATCTTAATTTGAGGCCGTTTGCTACAGCAGAAAAATTATCCTGCAGCAACAGGAAATGTGGATTATAATTAATGAACATTTTGGTAGGGGTTGATACATTTGTCGTAAAGTAAAATCTAGTCTGCAATTTCTAAGTGGAAATTACAAATTTCAGAATCCTTTTTAAACCTCAAATACACTACACGTTTAAAATGTCCTGCATTGCAGGAATGTCCTCCTGCAACAGGGTGATCAACTTAAGATCCTACATCTGTATTTCATCAGTTAGCTACAATAAAGATGGCAAGAAGAAGAGTTGTCTCATGAGGGATAAGGAGTAGTCACAGGGAGGTGTTGTCAGTTTTGTCCTTCTTCATATAGAACATCATAGCGGCCACAATTTCCACTGTAAAACTACAAAAGTCGATGTAAATAAAGTCATATCAGAACATTATATTTCTTGCTTACCTGACTTTGGTGGTAAAGGTCAACAAAGAATAATAAAATCCACCTTCTAACCGTGATATACTCTAATCTCAAGTTCAACGTTTTTACCTGAGGTCAATACAGTGCCTTGCAAAAGTATTCATCCCCCCTTGGCGTTTTTCCTATTTTGTTGCATTACAACCTGTAATTTAAATGGATTTTTATTTGGATTTCATGTAATGGACATACACAAAATAGTCCAAATTGGTAAAGTGAAATGAAAAATATAACTTGAAAATAAATAACGGAAAAGTGGTGCTTGCATATGTATTCACCCCCTTTGCTATGAAGCCCCTAAATAAGATCTGGTGCAACCAATTACCTTCAGAAGTCACATAATTAGTTAAATAAAGTCCACCTGTGTGCAATCTAAGTGTCACATGATCTCAGTACATAAATAAAAAATAATGTATGCACTAACTGTAAGTCGCTCTGGATAAGAGCGTCTGCTAAATGACTAAAATGTAAATGTAAATGTAAATATACACCTGTTCTGAAAGGCCCCAGAGTCTGCAACACCACTAAGCAAGGGGCACCACCAAGCAAGTGGCACCACGAAGACCAAGGAGCTCTCCAAACAGGTCAGGGACAAAGTTGTGAAGTACAGATCAGGATTGGGTTATAAAAAAATATCCGAAACTTTGAACATCCCACGGAGCACCATTAAATCCATTATAAAAAAATTGAAAGAATATGGCACCACAACAAACCTGCCAAGAGAGGGCCACCCACCAAAACTCACAGACCAGGCAAGGAGGGCATTAATCAGAGGCAACAAAGAGACCAAAGATAACCCTGAAGGAGCTGCAAAGCTCCAAAGGGGAGATTGGAGTATCTGTCCATAGGACCACTTTAAGCCGTACACTCCACAGAGCTGGGCTTTACGGAAGAGTGGCCAGAAAAAAGCCATTGCTTAAAGAAAAAAATAAGTAAACATGTTTGGTGTTCGCCAAAAGGCATGTGGGAGACTTCCCAAACATATGGAAGAAGGTACTCTGTTCAGATGAGACTAAAATTGAGCTTTTTGGCCATCAAGGAAAACACTATGTCTGGCACAAACCCAACACCTCTCATCACCCCGAGAACACCATCCCCACAGTGAAGCATGGTGGTGGCAGCATCATGCTGTGGGGATGTTTTTCATCGGCAGGGACTGGGAAACTCGTCAGAATTGAAGGAATGATGGATGGCGCTAAATACAGGGGAATTCTTGAGGGAAACCTGTTTCAGTCTTCCAGAGATTCGAGACTGGGACGTAGGTTCACCTTCCAGCAGGACAATGACCCTAAGCATACTGCTAAAGCAACACTTGAGTGGTTTAAGGGGAAACATGTAAATGTCTTGGAATGGCCTAGTCAAAGCCCAGACCTCAATCCAATTGAGAATCTGTCGTATGACTTAAAGATTGCTGTACACCAGCGGAACCCATCCAACTTGAAGGAGTTGGAGCAGTTTTGCCTTGAAAAAGCTTATAGAGACATACCCCAAGAGACTTGCAGCTGTAATTGCTGCAAAAGGTGGCTCTACAAAGTATTGAATTTGGGGGGGTGAATAGTTATGCACGCTCAAGTTGTTTTTTTTGTCTTATTTCTTGTTTGTTTCACAATAAAAATATTTTGCATCTTCAAAGTGGTAGGCATTTTGTGTAAATCAAATGATACAAACCCCCTACAAATCCATTTTAATTCCAGGTTGTAAGGCAACAAAATAGGAAAAATGCCAAGGGGGGTGAATACGTTCACAAGCCACTGTAAGAACTTTCTCTACTCGAATGGGCCTGATTTCTGACAAAGGATGTTCTTTGTGATCCATCGTATGTATGCTTATTGAAAATATACAGCGCTCCAATGATTAAATAAAAAAGCAATCTGAGATGTCTCACAGATGTGTAAGCACAGGTCAGGAGAGACTCAGAGATAACAGTGTTTGTCGGCGCTGCTGAGCGCTTCTCTCCCAAAGCCGTGTGCATCAAGAGTCCTTCTCCATTGTTCTCTACACAGCTCCATTGTGTTCCTCATTCACAAGAGCTGGCGATTTGCTGAGGCACACAATATTTTTTTATATTTTGTATATATAATGCTTTTAAGAAGTGTTTGCGAGGAAATACGTTTAAAAACACAATAAATACATCAACAACTTGGCATTGGATAAAAATGCCTCATTGCCGCTGTCGTATCGGATGAGTGGTGGCCAGTTATTGCTGTCAACAAAGAGTCCGTTTATGCTGCATCGTGTTAGAGGCTTTTATTAAAATCACGAGGTTACAGCATAAGTTACAGGTGACATGACACCCGGAGAGTGACGCCTCAGAATGGCTGCTCGTTCTGCCCTCTCCTTCGTTTTCCCCCCTATTTATAAACAATGATGCTCCCTCTTCTGGCCAATCCCCAGTCTCCCCTGTCTACAACACACTTCCGGTCTGTTGTATGTGGCGTTACACCTAAAACATTCCCTCTTGATACTAACATAAACAACATTCCATTTCTTCATGAAAAACATTTAACAAAGACATAATCTTCATATACGATACCGCCCTTTACTTTACCACGACACGATGGGTCAAGGACGATAACTCCCAAATCTCCGTTTGAAATGACAACAAAGAAATGATGGCTACAAAGACGTGAGCAAAGACACAAACAAGTTTGAACTGTAACTCCATGTCACGTTCGTTGAGTAAATGGTCGGACCAAGGTGCAGTGTGGTATGCGTACATGTTTAATTTATTAAATAAACACTTGACAAAATAACAAAAGCAACTGAACGTGAAGTTCTAAAGGCTAACAGCAACAAGCCTAAACAGAAACAGAAACAAGATCCCACAACTAAAGGTAGGCAAAATGGCTGCCAAAGTATGATCCCCAATCAGAGACAACGATCGACAGCTGCCTCTGATTGGGAACCACACTCGGCCAACATAGAAATATATAACATAGATATGTCAACATTCACACCCTGACCAAACTAACTAGAGAATAACAGGGTTCTCAAGGTCAGAGCGTGACAGTACACCCCCCCCCCCCCCCCAAAAGGTGCGGACTCTGGCCGTAAAAACCTGACTTATTAGGGGAGGGTCCGGGTGGGCATCTAGCCTCGGTGGCGGCTCCGGCTTCAGACGCCGTAAACTCCTCTCCTTTCCTGCCTCCCCGTAGCACACCTGGTCCGGTCTGGACCCCGGCGCGATGCTTCCCCTCTCAGTCCTCCCACGATGCACCAAGCCCTGTCTGGACCCTGGTGTGGGAGCCCTCGACCCTGGAGAGGCGTTGATGTCTGGTTCCGTCTTGGCAGTCCTCCCGCGATGCACCAAGTCCTGTCTGGACCCTGGTGTGGGAGGCCCCGATCCTGGAGAGGGGTTGACGTCTGGTTCCGGCTCGGACCCCGGTGGAGCGGACTGCTCTGGCACTGGACTGGAGCAGCTGACCGGAGCTGGACTAGGCACCGGTGGAGCGGACTGCTCTGGTACTAGAGTGGAGCAGCTGACCAGAGCTGGACTGGGCACCGGTGGAGCGGACTGCTCTGGCACTGGAACGGGCCGTACCGGGCTGGGGACACGCACCACTGGTTTGGTGCGAGGACCAGGTACGGGCCGTACAGGACTGGAGACACGCACCACTGGTTTGGTGCGAGGAGCAGATACGGGCCGCACCGGGCTAATGACACGCACCACTGGTTTAGTGCGAGGATCAGGCACGGGCTGTACCAGGCTGGGGACACGCACCACTGGTTTGGTGCGAGGAGCAGGTACGGAGCGTACCGGGCTGGCGACATGCACCGCTAGTTTAGTGTGAGGAGCAGGCACGAGCCGTACAGGACTGGAGACACACACCACTGGTTTGGTGCGAGGAGCAGCCACGGGCCGTACCGGTCTGTGAAGGCACACTGGCGGCACAGTGCGTAAAGCCGGTGCATAACCTGGTGCCTACACGGTCCCACGCTCCTCAAAGCGAGTGCGGGGAGTTGGCTCTCTTCTGAAACCTGGCTCCACCAGCCTCTGCTCGAAGGACTGAGCTCTCTGCTGCTGGAGGGTTAACTCCTCTCAGCTCATCCTGTTGTCTGGCCAGCTCCTCTCTCAGTACACTGAAACTTGGTTCCTTCTTCCTGTGGGCCTCCTGCAGCGCCTCCCTCTGAAGGGAGCTCTCCTGCTCTCTCTTAGCTAACAGCCCCCGTAAGGTAGTTATCTCCTCTCTCAGAGTGCTGAGCTGCATGTCTTGGAGGGCCTCCATAATAGCGGCCTCCTCTTCCTCCACAGTCAGCCCTTTCAGGGCCTCCTTCTGCTCTGTGTGCCCCCAAAACATTTTTTCTTGGGGCTGCCTCTCATGCTTCCTTCGCGGTCGGCACCGTCGGCGTCGCCATTGATCCTGTCCTGCCTGGGCTTCTTCCTTCGCCCAGGGTCCTTTACCGGCTAATATCTCTTTCCATGTCCAAAATGTCTTCCCCACCTGTGTCCAGGGTGTCTGATCCTCCTGGCCATGCTGCTTGGTCCGTTGGTGGTGGGATCTTCTGTCACGTTCATTGAGTAAATGGTCGGACCATGGTGCAGCGTGGTATGCGTACATGTTTAATTTCTTAAATAAACACTTGACAAAATAACAAAAGCAACTGAACGTGAAGTTCTAAAGGCTAACAGCAACAAGCCTAAACAGAAACAAGATCCCACAACTAAAGGTAGGCAAAATGGCTGCCTAAGTATGATCCCCAATCAGAGACAACGATCGACAGCTGCCTCTGATTGGGAACCACACCCGGCCAACATAGAAATATATAACATAGATACAGTGGGGAAAAAAATTATTTAGTCAGCCACCAATTGTGCAAGTTCTCCCACTTAAAAAGGTGAGAGAGGCCTGTAATTTTCATCAAAGGTACACGTCAACTATGACAGACAAAATGAGAAAAAAAAATCCAGAAAATCACATTGTAGGATTTTTAATGAATTTATTTGCAAATTATGGTGGAAAATAAGTATTTGGTCAATAATAAAAGTTTCTCAATACTTTGTTATATACCCTTTGTTGGCAATGACACAGGTCAAACGTTTTCTGTAAGTCTTCACAAGGTTTTCACACACTGTTGCTGGTATTTTGGCCCATTCCTCCATGCAGATCTCCTCTAGAGCAGTGATGTTTTGGGGCTGTCGCTTGGCAACACGGACTTTCAACTCCCTCCAAAGATTTTCTATGGGGTTGAGATCTGGAGACTGGCTAGGCCACTCCAGGACCTTGAAATGCTTCTTACGAATCCACTCCTTCGTTGCCCGAGCGGTGTGTTTGGGATCATTGTCATGCTGAAAGACCCAGCCACGTTTCATCTTCTATGCCCTTGCTGATGGAAGGAGGTTTTCACTCAAAATCTCACGATACATGGCCCCATTCATTCTTTCCTTTACACGGATCAGTCGTCCTGGTCTCTTTGCAGAAAAACAGCCCCAAAGCATGATGTTTCCACCCCCATGCTTCACAGTAGGTATGGTGTTCTTTGGATGCAACTCAGCATTCTTTGTCCTCCAAACACGACAAGTTGAGTTTTTACCAAAGAGTTCTATTTTGGTTTCATCTGACCATATGACATTCTCCCAATCCTCTTCTGGATCATCCAAATGCACTCTAGCAAACTTCAGACGGGCCTGGACATGTACTGGCTTAAGCATGGGGACACGTCTGGCACTGCAGGATTTGAGTCCCTGGCGGCGTAGTGTGTTACTGATGGTAGGCTTTGTTACTTTGGTCCCAGCTCTCTGCAGGTCATTCACTAGGTCCCCCCGTGTGGTTCTGGGATTTTTCCTCACCGTTCTTGTGATCATTTTGACCCCACAGGGTGAGATCTTGCGTGGAGCCCCAGATCGAGGGAGATTATCAGTGGTCTTGTATGTCTTCCATTTCCTAATAATTGCTCCCACAGTTGATTTCTTCAAACCAAGCTGCTTACCTATTGCAGATTCAGTCTTCCCAGCCTGGTGCAGGTCTACAATTTTGTTTCTGGTGTCCTTTGACAGCTCTTTGGTCTTGGCCATAGTGGAGTTTGGAGTGTGACTGTTTGAGGTTGTGGACATGTGTCTTTTATACTGATAACAAGTTCAAACAGGTGCCATTAATACAGGTAACGAGTGGAGGACAGAGGAGCCTCTTAAAGAAGAAGTTACAGGTCTGTGAGAGCCAGAAATCTTGCTTGTTTGTAGGTGACCAAATACTTATTTTCCACCATAATTTGCAAATAAATTCATTAAAAATCCTACAATGTGATTTTCTGGAGAAAAAAATCTCTCAATTTGTCTGTCATAGTTGACGTGTACCTATGATGAAAATTACAGGCCTCTCTCATCTTTTTAAGTGGGAGAACTTGCACAATTGGTGGCTGACTAAATACTTTTTTTCCCCACTGTATGTCAACATTCACACCCTGACCAAACTAACTAGATAATAACAGGGTTCTCAAGGTCAGGGCGTGACACTCCAATGGGCAATTTTTAAAGAGCACATATTTGTTAGGTACCCATACACAACCAGTGGAGGCTGGTGGGAGGAACTATAGGAGGATGGGTTCATTGTAATGGCTGGAATGGAATCAATGGAACAGAGTTAAACATGTGGTTTCCACATGTAACAGAGTTAAATGTGGTTTGATACCGTTTCATTTATTCCATTCCAGCCATTACAATGAGCCCATCCTCCTATAGCTCCTCCCACCAGCCTCCACTGTACACAACAATATCCATGACCATGTACCAATAATAATTACACATCAGGCATCACACCATGACACAGGAAGAGTGGTATATATTGTTATGTTTGTCTTATTTATCTCTTCGGCCTGAGGTGCATTTCCTTATCATTAAACTCTTCCTCTCTTCCTTCCAGTGTAACACCAAGTTATGCGTAGTCCTACATTAATGACAATATAGTACTGTATTCACTGAATCCTTTGCTCTATTTCAGGGATGGGCAACTTTTATGGGGGTGGGGGCCATAAAAAAATCCGAACTCATGGGGGTCGCAGTGGTTCGGGGGAGAGAAACATTTAAGTTTAAAATTGATTTCAAGTAAAATAACCCAGTGAGTCATGGGTGGGTGGGTGTTGTCAGTCCATCTACCCCCCTAAGTATTTACAATGTCCTGAATACAGCTAGGCATCATTGCATGTCCCTCTACACACACACACTGTACGTGTACAGTGCATTCTGAAAGTATTCAGACCCCTTGACTTCTTCAGCATTTTGTTACGTTATTTTTTTTTTTTTACATCCTCATCAATCTACACACAATACCCCATAATGATGAAGCAAAATTTTAGAAATACCTTTTTTATATAAGTATTCAGCCCCTTTGCTATGAGACTCGAAATTGAGCTCAGGTGCATCCTGTTTCCATTGATCATCCTTGAGCTGTTTCTACAACTTGATTGGAGTCCACCTGTGGTAAATTCAATTGATTGGACATGATTTGGAAAGGCACACACCTGTCTATATAAGGTCCCACAATTGACAGTGCATGTCAGAGCAAAAACTAAGCCATGAGGTCGAAGGAATTGCGTAGAGCTCCGAGACAGGATTGTGTCGAGGCACAGATCTGGGGAAGGGTACCAAAAAAATTCTGCAGCATTGAACACAGTGGCCTCCGTCATCCTTAAATGGAAGAAGTTTGGAACCACTAAGACTCTTCCTAGAGCTGGCCGCCCAGCCAAACTGAGCAATCAGGGGAGAAGGGCCTTGGTCAGGAAGTTGAGCAAGAACCCGATGGTTACATTTTAGTCATTTAGCAGACGCTCTTATCCAGAGCGACTTACAGTTAGTGAGTGCATAATTTTTTTTTTTCATACTGGCCCCCCGTGGGAATCGAACCCACAACCCTGGCGTTGCAAGCGCCATGCTCTACCAACTGAGCTACTCTGACAGAGCTCCAGAGTTCCTCTGTGGAGATGGGAGAACCTTCCAGAAGGACAACCATCGCTGCAGCACTCCTCCAGCACTCGCTGCCAAAGGTGCTTCAACAAAGTACTGAGTAAAGGGTCTGAATACTTATGTAAATGTAATATTTCAGTTTTTAATTTGTAATAAATGTTCAAAAAATTATAAAAACCTGTTTTTGCTTTGTCATTATGGGGTATTGTCTGTAGATTGATGAGGGTGGGGGACAATTTAATCCATTTTAGAATAAGGATGTAACCTAACAAAATGTGGAAAAAGTCAAGGGGTCTGAATTTTTCTTGACTCAGACTCTCACTTCTGACCTTGAGGGGACCAAATAAAATCAACATTTATTGGTCGCGTACACAGATTTACAGATGTTATCGCAGGTGCAGCGAAATGCTTGTGTTTTTGGCTCCAACAGTGCAGTAATACCTAGCAATACAAATATACAATACACATATATTCCAGAAAAATATCAGAATGAGCAGTGTCAGAGACCGGAATATATATATATATATATATATATATATATATATATATATATATATATATATATATATATATAAACAATTGAAGTCGGAAGTTTACATATACTTAGGTTGGAGTCATTAAAACTCGTTTTTCAACCACTCCACAAATTTCTTGTTAACAAACTATAGTTTTGGCAAGTCGGTTAGGACATCTACTTTGTGCATGACACAAGTAATTTTTCCAACAATTGTTTACAGACAGATTATTTCACTTATAATTCACTGTATCACAATTCCAGTGGGTCAGAAGTTTACATACACTAAGTTGTCTCTGCCTTTAAACAGCTTGGAAAATTCCAGAAAATGATGTCATGGCTTTAGAAGCTTCTGATAGGCTAATTGACATCATTTGAGTCAATTGGAGGTGTACCTGTGGATGTATTTCAAGGCCTACCTTCAAACTCGGTGCCTCTTTGCTTGACATCATGGGAAAATCAAAAAAAGATAAAAAAAATCAGCCAAGACCTCAGAAAAAAAATTGTAGACCTCCACAAGTCTGGTTAATCCTTGGGAGCAATTTCCAAACGCCTGATTGTACCACGTTCATCTGTACAAACAATAGTACACAAGTATAAACACCATGGGACCACACAGCCGTCATACCGCTCAGGAAGGAGATGCGGTCTGTCTCCTAGAGATTAACGTACTTTGGTGCGAAAAGTGCAAATCAATCCCAGAACAACAGCAAAGGACGTTGTGAAAATGCTGGAGGAAACAGGTACAAAAGTATCTATATCCACAGTAAAACGAGTGCTATATCGACATAACCTGAAAGGCCGCTCAGCAAGGAAGAAGCCACTGCTCCAAAACTGCCATAAAAAAGCCAGACTACGGTTTGCAACTGCACATGGGGACAAAGATCGTACTTTTTGGAGAAATGTCCTCTGGTCTGATGAAACAAAAATATAACTGTTTGGCCATAATGACCATCGTTATGTTTGGAGGAAAAAGGGGCTTGCAAGCTGAAGATCACCATACCAATCGTGAAGCACGGGGGTGGCAGCATCATGCTGTGGGGGTGCTTTGCTGCAGGAGGGTCTGGTGCACTTCACAAAATAGATGGCATCATGAGGAAGGAAAATTATGTGCATATATTGAAGCAACATCTCAAGACATCAGTCAGGAAGTTAAAGCTTGGTCGCAAATGGGTCTTCCAAATGGACAATGACCCCAAGGATACTTCCAAAGTTGTGGCAAAATGGCTTAAGGACAACAAAGTCAAGGTATTGGAGTGGCCATCACAAAGCACTGACCTCAAATCTACAGAAATTTGGTGGGCAGAACTGAGGAAGCGTTTGCGAGCAAGGAGGCCTACAAACCTGACTCAGTTACACCAGCTCTGTCAGGAGGAATGGGCCAAAATTCACCCAACTTATTGTGGGAAGCTTGTGGAAGGCTACCCGAAACGTTTGACCCAAGTTAAACAATTTAAAGGCAATGCTACCAAATACTAATTGTGTTTATGTAAACTTCTGACCCACTGGGAATGTGATGAAAGAAATAAAAGCTAAAATAAATAATTCTCTCTACTATTATTCTGACATTTCACATAAAATAAAGTGGTGATCCTAACTGACCTAAGACAGGTAATTGTTACTAGGATTAAATGTCAGGAATTGTGAAAAACTGAGTTTAAATGTATTTGGCTAAGGTGTATGTAAACTTCCGACTTCAACTGTATATACACTACCGGTCAAGAGGTTTAGGACACCTACTCATTCAAGGGTTTTTCTTTAATTTTACATTGTAGAATAATAGTGAAGACATCAAAACTATGAAATAACACACATGGAATCATGTAATAACCAAAAAAGTGTTAAATAAATCAAAATATATTTTATTTGAGATTCCTCAAATAGCCACCCTTTGCTTTGATGACAGCTTTGCACACTCTTGGCATTCTCTCAACCAGCTTCCCCTGGAATGCTTTTCTAACAGTCTTGAAGGAGTTCCCACATATGCTGAGCACTTGTTGGCTGCTTTTCCTTCACTCTGGTTTCCGACTCATCCCAAACCATCTCAATTTGGTTTAGGTCGGGTGATTGTGGAGGCCAGGTCATCTGATGCAACACTCCATCACTCTCCTTGGTCAAATAGCCCTTACACAGCCTGGAGGTGTGTTGGGTCATTGTCCTGTTGAAAAACAAATGATAGTCCCACTAAGCCCGAACCAGATGGGATGGCGTATTGCTGAAGAATGCTATGGTAGCCATGCTGGTTACATGTGCCTTGAATTCTAAATAAATCACAGACAGTGTCACCAGCAAAGCACCCCCACACTATAAAACCTCCTCCTCCATGCTTTACGGTGGGAAATACACATGCGGAGATCATCCGTTCACCCACACCGCGTCTCACAAAGACACAGCGGTTGGACCCAAAAATCTCAAATTTGGACTCCAGACCAAAGGACACATTTCCAGTCAAATGTCAATTGCTCGTGTTTCTTGGCCCAAGCAAGTCTCTTCTTCTTATTGGTGTCCTTTAGTAGTGGTTTCTTTGCAGCAATTCAACCATGAAGGCCTGATTCACACAGTCTCCTCTGAACAGTTGATGTTGAGATGTGTCTGTTACTTGAACTCAGTGAAGCATTTATTTTGGATGCAATTTTTTAGGCTGGTAACTCTAATGAACTTATCCTCTGCAGCAGAGGTAACTCTGGGTGTTCTGTATTGACTGACCTTCATGTCTTAAAGTAATGGTGGACTGTCGTTTCTCTTTGCTTATTTGAGCTGTTCTTGCCATAATATGGACTTGGTCTTTTACCAAATAGGGCTATCTTCTGTATACCCCCCCTACCTTGTCACAACACAACCGATTGGCTCAAACGCATTAAGCGCACAAATTAACTTTTAACAAGGCACACCTGTTAATTGAAATGCATTCCAGGTGACTACCTCATGAAGCTGGTTGAGAGAATGCCAAGAGTGTGCAAGCTGTCATCAAGGCAAAGGGTGGCTATTTGAAGAATCTCAAATATAAAATATATTTTGATTTGTTTAACACTTTTTTGGTTACTACATGATTCCATATGTGTTATTTCATAGTTTTGATGTCATCACTATTATTCTACAATATAGAAAATAGTAAAAATAAATAAAAACCCTTGAATGAGTAGGTGTTCTAAAACTTTTGACCGGTAGTGTATATATATATATACAGTGGGGAGAACAAGTATTTGATACACTGCCGATTTTGCAGGTTTTCCTACTTACAAAGCATGTAGAGGTCTGTAATTTTTATCATATGTACACTTCAACTGTGAGAGACGGAATATAAAACAAAAATCCAGAAAATCACATTGTATGGTTTTTAGGTAATTAATTTGCATTTTATTGCATGACATAAGTATTTGATACATCAGAAAAGCAGAACTTAATATTTGGTACAGAAACCTTTGTTTGCAATTACAGAGATCATACTTTTCCTGTAGGTCTTGACCAGGTTTGCACACACTGCAGCAGGGATTTTGGCCCACTCCTCCATACAGACCTTCTCCAGATCCTTCAGGTTTCGGGGCTGTCGCTGGGCAATACGGACTTTCAGCTCCCTCCAAAGATGTTCTATTGGGTTCAGGTCTGGAGACTGGCTAGGCCACTCCAGGACCTTGAGATGCTTCTTACGGAGCCACTCCTTAGTTGCCCTGGCTGTGTGTTTTGGGTCGTTGTCATGCTGGAAGACCCAGCCACGACCCATCTTCAACGCTCTTCCTGAGGGAAAGAGGTTCTTGGCCAAGATCTCGCGATACATGGCCCCATCCATCCTCCCCTCAATGCGGTGCAGTCGTCCTGTCCCCTTTGCAGAAAAGCATCCCCAAAGAATGATGTTTCCACCTCCATGCTTCACGGTTGGGATGGTGTTCTTGGGGTTGTACTCATCCTTCTTCTTCCTCCAAACACGGCGAGTGGAGTTCTCCCATTCCTCCTCTGGATCATCCAGATGGTCATTGGCAAACTTCAGACGGGCCTGGACATGCGCTGGCTTGAGCAGGGGGACCTTACGTGCACTGCAGGATTTTAATCCATGACGGCGTAGTGTGTTACTAATGGTTTTCTTTGAGACTGTGGTCCCAGCTCTCTTCAGGTCATTGACCAGGTCCTGCCGTGTAGTTCTGGGATGATCCCTCACCTTCCTCATGATCATTGATGCCCCAAGAGGTGAGATCTTGCATGAAGCCCAGACCGAGGGTGATTGACCGTCATCTTGAACTTCTTCAATTTTCTAATAATTGCGCCAACAGTTGTTGCCTTCTCACCAAGCTGCTTGCCTATTGTCCTGTAGCCCATCCCAGCCTTGTGCAGGTCTACAATTTTATCCCTGATGTCCTTACACAGCTCTCTGGTCTTGGCCATTGTGGACAGGTTGGAGTCTGTTTGATTGAGTGTGTGGCCAGGTGTCTTTTATACAGGTAACGAGTTCAAACAGGTGCAGTTAATACAGGTAATGAGTGGAAAACAGGAGGGCTTCTTAAAGAAAAACTAACAGGTCTGTGAGAGCCGGAATTCTTACTGGATGGTAGGTGATCAAATACTTATGTCATGCAATAAAATGCAAATTAATTACTTAAAAATCATACAATGTGATTTTCTGGATTTTTGTTTTAGATTCCGTCTCTCACAGTTGAAGTGTACCTATGATACAAATTACAGACCTCTACATGCTTTGTAAGTAGGAAAACCTGCAAAATCGGCAGTGTATCAAATACTTGTTCTCCCCACTGTATATATATATATATATATATATATATATATATATATATATATATATATATATATAGATAGATAGATATGAGGGTCTTAGGGGCCACGCAGAATTTCTTCACCCTCCTGAGGTTGAAGAGGCGCTGTTGTGCCTTCTTCACCATGCTGTCTGCTTGAAGGGACCATTTCAGGTTGTCAGCATGCCGAGGACCTTGAAACTTTTGACACTCTTCACTGCGGCCCTGTCGTTGTGGATAGGGGCGCGCTCTCTCTGCTGTCTCCTGTAGTCCACGATCAGCTCCTTCGTTTTGTTGGCGTTGAGGGAGAGGTTATTTTCCTGGCACCATTCCGCCAGGGCTCTCACCTCCTCTCATGGTTGTTGGTAATCAGGCCTAACTATCACTGTTGTGTCGTCATCAAACCTGACCACCGATTTGACCTTTGATTTAATTATTATTATTTCATCCAATTCCTTTCATTGGTATTTTGCCATTTTTTAAGCATTGCACCTCTGATATTTTTCTTGGTATTGCTGTAAGCAAACCACATTTCATTTTCATGCTTTTCTCCTGCTTTGGTATATGCAGTGCATTCAGAAAGTATTCAGACCCCTTGACTTTTTCCACATTTTGTTATGTTACAGCCTTATTCTAAAATTGATTAACATGTGTTTTTTCCTCATCAATCTACACACAATACCCCATAATGACAAAGCAAAAACAGGTTTTTAGAAAATTTTGCAAATGTATATAAAAAAATAAATAACGGAAATGTCACATTTACGTAAGTATTCAGACCCTTTACTCAGTACTTTGTTGAAGCACATTTGGCAGCGATTACAGCCTTGAGTCTACTTGGGTATGACGTTACAAGCTTGGCACACCTGTAGTGGGGATTTTATCCCATTTTTCTCTGCAGATCCTCTCAAGCTCTGTCAGGTTGGATGGGGAGCGTCACTGCACAGCTATTTTCAGGTCTCTCCAGAGATGTTCGATCGGGTTCAAGTCCGGGCTCTGGCTGGGCCACTCAAGGACATTCAGAGACTTGTCCCCAAGCCACTCCTGAGTTGTCTTGGCTGTGTGCTTAGGGTCGTTGTCCTGTTGGAAGGTGAACCTTCGCCCCAGACTGAGGTCCTGAGCACTGAAAAACATCCCCACAGCATTATACTGCTAGCACCATGCTTCACCGTATGAATGGTGCCAGGTTTCCTCCAGACGTGACGCTTGGCATTCAGGCCGAAGATTTCCATCTTGGTTTCATCAGACCAGAGAATCTTGCTTCTCATGGTCTGAGAGTCCTTTAGGTGCCTTTTGGCAAACTCCAAGTGGGCTGTCATGTGCCTTTTACTGAGGAGTGGTTTCGTCTGGCCTCTCTACCATAAAGGTCTGACTGGTGGAGTGCTGCCGAGATGGTTGTCCTTCTGGAAGGTTCTCCCATCTCCACAGAGGAACTCTGGAGCTCTGTCAGAGTAACCATCGGGTTCTTGGTCACCTCCCTGATCAAGGCCCTTCTCCCCCGATTGCTCAGTTTGGCCGGGCGGCCAGCTCTAGGAAGAGTCTTGGTGGTTCCAAACTTCTTCCATTTAAGAATGATGGAGGCCACTGTGTTCTTGGGGACCTTCAATGCTGCAGAAATGTTTTGGTCCCCTTCCCCAGATCTGTGCCTACGGACAATTCCTTTGACCTCATGGCTTGGTTTTTGCTCTGACATGCACTGTCAACTGTGGGACCTTATATAGACAGGTGTGTGCCTTTCCAAATCATGTCCAATCAATTGAATTGACCACAGGTGGACTCTAGTCAAGTTGTAGAAACATCTCAAGGATGATCAATGGAAACAGGATCCACCTGAGCTCAATTTCGAGTCTCATAGCAAAGGGGCTGAATACTTATATAAATAAGTATTTTTTATGTTTGTTATTACATTTGCAAATATTTCTAAAAACCTGTTTTTGCTTGATCATTATGGGGTATTGTGTGTAGATTGACGAGGCATTTTTTTTATTTAATCCATTTTAGAATAAGGCTGTAACATAACAAAATGTGGAAAAAGGAAAGGGGTCTGAATACTTTCTGAATGCACTGTAGATAGCTTAAGTCATCTAACTTCAGTGGATCAAGACGATTACAGTTGCGCTCAAATATGTTGGCACCCTTGCACTTTTTTAAAATAATTAACTATTTCGTTAAAAATTAAGTTGAAATTAAATACAGATTTAGTGTTCAAATGTGTATTTGTTTGATTTACAAAATCTAAACTGAAATTGAGATTTTTTACTCAAAGTAAAAGAAAATGGCCTGGACTAAATTATTCATAAATACATTTGGTTGGAAGCAGGTGATTCTCGTTTACTATATAATTTCTCTCACCTGTGGTAAGTTGCAGGTGCCTTCAGTGTAAAAATAGCCATTCAACCTGTGTTGAAAAGAGAAAACAGAACATTCTGCTCCATTTCACTCCACTGTAAAGTGCAAGGGTGCTAACATATGAGCACAACTGTACATTGAGTGTCATCAGCAATGAATACAGTATGTATACACTGAGTGTACAGAACATTATGTTCTTTCCATGACATAGACTGACCAGGTGAATCCAGGTAAAAGCTATGATCACTTGTTGATGTCACCTGTTAAATCCATTTCAATCAGTGTAGATGAAGGGGAGGAGACAGGTTAAAGAAGGATTTTTAAGCCTTGAGAAAATTGAGACATTGATTGTGTATGTGTGCCATTCAAACGGTGAATGGGCAAGACAAAATATTTAATTGCCTTTGAACAGGGTATGGTAGTAGGTGCCAGGCGCACCGGTTTGTGTCAAGAACTGCAAATCTGCTGGGTTTTCCACACTCAAACAGTTTCCAGTGTGTATCAAGAATGGTCCACCACCCAAAGGACATCCAGCCAATTTGACACAACTGTGGGACGCATTGGAATCAACATGGGCCAGCATCCCTGTGGAACGCTTTTTGACACCTTGTAGAGTCCATTCAACATCAGGAAGGTGTTCTTAATGTTCTGTACACTCAGTGTATAAAACATGTATAGCTTGCTTAGGCTTGAAATACAAGACTGCTGAAGTATTGGGAGCATACAATATGCAGAGGGCCCTTGTGCTGTGCTTGAACACAGCCATACATTACAGGCTACATTAAATAGCCTACATACAGCTCACCAAATAAAACCACATGGATGGCTTCAGTTGTGATCATGCAAGGGAGAGCATCTTTGTTCCCTAGCCTCTTTGAATGTATATACTATTCATGTATTTGTGTGGGCCATACCCTTGAACTGCACACTGCTCATCTTCAGGGTCTGCCAGACTAAAAGAGGCATTGAAATGTGCTACTGTACAGATCTGTGTGGAAGTTTCCATAGATTTCCAGGAAGAAAAGCTTGGTGTACCTGAGTAAAGAAAATGGCATCTTTTGAAGTGAGCGTGGTGTGGGGGGGACTGCTCGATGTTGTATGGCAGGCCATTGCTGCAGGCAAATATACAAATAGCATGTTATTGCAGAGCCTGGACTGAAGAAATGCTATGCTGAGTTATTAAAACGAGCTGAATAGAGGTCTTGTGTGACCCCTATTCAAGTGGGACGATGAAGCTTGTGGACATGCATATTTCTATGGCTGCAAAGTGAGAAATGGATCACACTTCACATACCACCTCAGATCAGCTCAAATATTGGTATTCATGCCAACTAATCGGACCACCTGACAATGCAGAATATTTACAACAAAAATGTGTATTCTGTCCTGTGATTATTTGTCATGAACTGTTGTGACATGTTGTTACATTCCTTTCATTCATTCATACCGTTAATTAATTCAAAAGTTACAACAGAACAGAGGTTGACTTTTGGAAGAGACAGAAGTGTGTTTTTGTGGCGGAGTAAAGAGAAGGTGAACTTTCTCACCTAGTCTGCAGCTTCTTAGCTTTGCTGGTGGACAGGTGACTGAGGTGACACCTTAGTCCATACCAATGACAACTGGATCTTGAAGAGGGAACAGAAATCCAGAGGAAAAATGTGTGTGCATGTGTGTGTGTGTGTGTGAGAGAGAGAGAGAGAGAGAGAGAGAGAGAGAGAGAGAGAGAGAGAGAAAGAAAATGTGAATCTCAAGAGAGTAGAGGAGAGAGAAGAGACAAGGTAGAAATCCCGTGGAGACGCTGTGTCGCTTTCTAATGATTTGAGCAATGCCTTCGCTGGTGGCCCAAGAGTCCTAGATGACATGACGACTTGACTTGATTGGCTGTGCCATTGGGGAATGCTGTGACAGCTGTAGAATGCTTCTCTAGTAGAATGTGTGTGTGCGGGTATGTGTGTGGTGGAGTGAAGGTTTGGAAATGAGGGCTTTAGAATGTACATACAGTGGGGAAAAAAAATATTTAGTCAGCCACCAATTGTGCAAGTTCTCCCACTTAAAAAGATGAGAGAGGCCTGTAATTTTCATTATAGGTACACGTCAACTATGACAGACAAAATGAGGAAAAGAAATCCAGAAAATCACATTGTAGGATTTTTTATGAATTTATTTGCAAATTATGGTGGAAAATAAGTATTTGGTCACCTACAAACAAGCAAGATTTCTGGCTCTCACAGACCTGTAACTTCTTCTTTAAGAGGCTCCTCTGTCCTCCACTCGTTACCTGTATTAATGGCACCTGTTTGAACTTGTTATCAGTATAAAAGACACCTGTCCACAACCTCAAACAGTCACACTCCAAACTCCACTATGGCCAAGACCAAAGAGCTGTCAAAGGACACCAGAAACAAAATTGTAGACCTGCACCAGGCTGGGAAGACTGAATCTGCAATAGGTAAGCAGCTTGGTTTGAAGAAATCAACTGTGGGAGCAATTATTAGGAAATGGAAGACATACAAGACCACTGACAATCTCCCTCGATCTGGGGCTCCACGCAAGATCTCACCCCGTGGGGTCAAAATGATTACAAGAACGGTGAGCAAAAATCCCAGAACCACACGGGGGGACCTAGTGAATGACCTGCAGAGAGCTGGGACCAAAGTAACAAAGCCTACCATCAGTAACACACTACGCCGCCAGGGACTCAAATCCTGCAGTGCCAGACGTGTCCCCCTGCTTAAGCCAGTACCTTTCCAGGCCCGTCTGAAGTTTGCTAGAGTGCATTTGGATGATCCAGAAGAGGATTGGGAGAATGTCATATGGTCAGATGAAACCAAAATATAACTTTTTGATAAAAACTCAACTCGTCGTGTTTGGAGGACAAAGAATGCTGAGTTGCATCCAAAGAACACCATACCTACTGTGAAGCATGGGGGTGGAAACATCATGCTTTGGGGCTGTTTTTCTGCAAAGGGACCAGGACGACTGATTTGTGTAAAGGAAAGAATGAATGGGGCCATGTATCGTGAGATTTTGAGTGAAAACCTCCTTCCATCAGCAAGGGCATTGAAGATGAAACGTGGATGGGTCTTTCAGCATGACAATGATCCCAAACACACTGCCCGGGCAACGAATGAGTGGCTTCGTAAGAAGCATTTCAAGGTCTTGGAGTGGCCTAGCCAGTCTCCAGATCTCAACCCCATAGAAAATCTTTGGAGGGAGTTGAAAGTCCGTGTTGCCCAGCGACAGCCCCAAAACATCACTGCTCTAGAGGAGATCTGCATGGAGGAATGGGCCAAAATACCAGCAACAGTGTGTGAAAACATTGTGAAGACTTACAGAAAACGTTTGACCTGTGTCATTGCCAACAAAGGGTATATAACAAAAGTATTGAGAAACTTTTGTTATTGACCAAATACTTATTTTCCACCATCATTTGCAAATAAATTCATAAAAAATCCTACAATGTGATTTTCTGGATAATTTTTTCTAATTTTGTCTGTCATAGGTGACGTGTACCTATGATGAAAATTATAGGCCTCTCTCATCTTTTTAAGTGGGAGAACTTGCACAATTGGTGGTTGACTAAATACTTTTTTTCCCCACTGTACATTAGAAGTTCCTGTCCCATCTTAATTCCATGATTTTATCTAGTCTAATAATAATTTATGGAGATTTGAATATGTGACATTTCTCTCACTACTTTTTTGCTTGACCTGTACAGATTTTTTTGGGGTGCTTGACTTGCACTGAAATATGTTGGCACCTTTGTACATTTATAAAAATAATTCACTATTTCTTCTCAAATAAGTTGAAATTGAAAACATTGTGTTCCCACATATATGTGTTTGTTTTACAACTGCACAGGACATAAAATAAAAACAACTGAAATTTAGATTTTTAACTACAAAGTCCAAAAAACTCCCTGGACTAAATTATTAATAATTCATAATAATTTAAATTAATTATAATTATTATTCTAGGTTACTGTGTAATTTATCTCGCCTGTGATAAGTTGCAGGTTCCTAACGGGTAAAAGTAGCCATTCAACCAGTTTTTAAAAGACAAAACAACATTCTGCTCCGTTGAACTCACTTGTAAAGTAATTATGTGTAATATTTGTGTTATTGTTGCAATAAAACATTTTTAAAGTCCTCCATTGTAAAGAGCTATGGTGCCAACAAATGTGAGTGTAAGTGTAACTGAAGAGCATATTTGGAACAGTTATTGGATGTCACGAATTCCGCCGAGACTGCTCCTCCTCCTTGTTCGGGCAGGCTTCGGTGTTCGTCGTCCCCGGAGTACTAGCTGCTACCGCTTGATGTTCTCTATGTTTGTTTGGTTTTGTCTTGTTGGTGCACCTGTTTCGTCTTATGTATTGGTTATGTCACCTATAAGTTTACTTTGGTTTTGTTTGCAGTTGTGTGTTGTTGTCCGCCTGTCCGTTGGTGAATCTTTATTGTGCTCTAGTTGTTAGTGTTTTTACGCACTGTTTGCGTAATCGCTCGCCTCCTGTGTTTGAGGCCCATTATTTTTGTTATTGTCTTTGTGACAATTAAAGTCGTTTCGACTAAGCTTCTGTGTCCTGCGCCTGACTCCAACACCGCATCCACATCAGCTTGTGACAGAACAACACAACATACTATGGAGTCAGCAGGAGCAGCGGCGGCGACCGAGTCGCTGGAGGATCGGGTCAGCTGCCAGGACGCCAGGATCCAGCAACTCGGCTCCGCCATGCAGGAGGTGATGAACACCCTGCGCCGATGGGAAAGGGGAGGCGTGCCCACACCTCCTCCTACATTACCACCACCATCGGCCAGCCCCACCAGACCAGCTCCGGAATCCAGTGGGATTCGGCTCTCGCTCCCGAGGGCGTATAATAATAATAAGCCATTTAGCAGACGCTTTTATCCAAAGCGACTTACAGTCGTGCGTGCATACATTTTTGTGTATGGGTGGTCCCGGGGATCGAACCCACTACCTTGGCGTTACAAGCGCCGTGCTCTACCAGCTGAGCTACAGAGGACCATATGTATGATGGCACCGCAGCCGGGTGTCAGGGGTTCCTCCTTCAGGTGGAACTCTACCTGGCCACCATACACCCGGCGCCCTCGGGATACGAGAGCATTTCCGCCCTCATCTCCTGTCTCTCCGGCAAGGCGTTGGAGTGGGCCAACGCCGAATGGAGGGGAATAGACGCCGCCACCATCAGCTACGCGGAGTTCTCCCTCCGCTTCAGGGCTGTTTTCGATCACCCTCCTGAGGGTAAAGCGGCGGGGGAGCGTCTGTTCCACCTCCGACAGGGGAAGAGGAGCGCACAGGAGTTCGCCCTGGATTTCCGGACTCTAGCGGCGGATGCGGGGTGGAATGAGAGGGCCCTCATCGACCACTATTGGTGTAGCCTGCGTGAGGACGTTCGTCGAGAGCTGGCCTGCAGGGACACTAATCTGCCCTTCGACCAGCTGGTGGACATGTCCATCCGTCTGGATACCCTGCTGGCCACCCGCGGACGTCCCGAGTTGGGGCCGTACATTCCATCCCCCAGCACCTCCGAGCCGAGCCCTATGGAGCTCGGGGGTGCTGGCGCTAGAGAGAGAAGGAGAGAGAACCCGAGGGGGGCCGTCCCCTGCACCAACTGTGGCCGTGGAGGACACACTGCGGCTAGGTGCTGGGGAGGGTCTCCAGGGAATCGGGGCAACAGGTCGCGCACTGGGGAGTCATTTCAGGTGAGTAGGCGCCCCACTCACCCAGAGCTCTCTGTTGTTCACTTGTGTATACCTGTGGTATTTCCTCAGGTTGCATCTCATTCCCAGTATAAGGCGCTAGTCGATTCAGGCGCAGCTGGGAATTTAATTGATCGGAAATGTTGTACTAACTTAGGGATTCCCCTCCTGCCCGTTGATGCACCCTTCCCTGTCCATGCCCTAGATAGCCGCCCGTTGGGATCTGGGTTGATTAGGGAGGTCACAGCGCCACTAAAGATGAAGACGCAGGGGGTCATGAGGAGATCATTCAGTTGTACCTGATTGACTCTCCTGCGTATCCCGTGGTGCTGGAGCTTCCTTGGTTAATCACCCATGACCCCACCATTTCGTGGCAACAGAGGGCTCTCAAGGAATGGTCTGACCAGTGTGTTGGGCGATGTTTAGGTGTTTCCGTTGGGGCGACCACGGTGGAGAGTCCGAACCAAGTGCCCGCAATGCACATTCGCCCTGAGTATGAGGATTTGGCACTCGTGTTCAGCAAGACGAGGGCGACGCGATTGCCACCTCATAGACAGAGAGATTGTGCGATAAACCTCCAGACAGGTGCGGCACTCCCGCGGAGCCATGTGTATCCTCTGTCTCAAGAGGAGACGGCGGCTATGGAGACATACATAGCTGAGTCCCTGAGACAAGGATACATACGGTCCTCCACTTCCCCTGTGTCCTCAAGTTTCTTTTTTGTGAAGAAGAAGGATGGAGGGTTGCGCCCGTGTATTGATTACCGTAGTCTCAATCAGATCACTGTTAAATACAGTTACCCTCTTCCTCTGATTGCGAGTATGACTGAATCATTGCGCGGAGCGCGTTTCTTCACAAAACTGGATCTCAGGAGCGCCTATAACTTGGTGCGCATTAGGGAGGGAGATGAATGGAAGACGGCATTTAGTACCACCTCAGGTCATTATGAGTATCTTGTCATGCCATACGGGTTAATGAATGCTCCTTCAGTCTTCCAATCATTTGTGGACGAGATCTTCCGGGACCTGCATGGGCAGGGTGTGGTAGTGTACATTGACAACATCCTAGTGTACTCTTCTACACGAGCCGAGCATGTAGCCCTGGTGCGCCGAGTGTTGGGTAGGCAGTTGGAGCATGACTTGTATGTCAAGGCAGAGAAATGTCTGTTTTTCCAGGAGTCCATCTCCTTCTTGGGTCATCCGTTGTCCGCGTCAGGGGTGAAGATGGAGATTGACCGTGTGTCAGCTGTGCGTAACTGGAAAACCCCAACCACTGTTAAAGAGGTGCAGCAGTTTTTGGGTTTTGCCAATTACTACCGGAGGTTTATCCAGGGTTTTGGACAGGTAGGAGCTCCCATTACTTCCCTGCTGAAGGGGGGCCCGGTGCGTTTGCAGTGGTCGGCTGAAGCGGACAGGGCGTTTCGTAAACTGAAGGACCTGTTCACTTCGGCTCCGGTGCTGGCGCACCCGGACCCCGCTTTAGCGTTCCAGGTAGAGGTGGACGTGTCAGAGGCCGGTATTGGGGCAGTACTGTCGCAACGCTCCGGCACGCCTCCTAAGCTCCGTCCCTGCGCTTTTTATTCTAAAAAGCTCAGCCCGGCGGAACGTAATTATGACGTAGGGGACAGGGAGCTGTTAGCCGTGGTTCAAGCCCTAAAGGTGTGGAGGCATTGGCTTGAGGGGGCTCAACACCCTTTTCTCATTCTGACTGACCATCGTAACCTGGAGTACATCCGTGCAGCTAGGAGATTGAACCCTCGTCAGGCTAGGTGGAACATGTTTCTGACCCGGTTCGTTTTTAAGATCACTTACATCCCAGGGGGACAGAACGGTAAGGCAGACACCCTGTCCCGGCGGTATGACACAGAGGAGAGGTCCATTGAGCCCACTCCCATACTGCCGGAGTCTTGTCTGGTGGCACCGGTGGTATGGGAGGTCGATGCGGAAATTGAGAGGGCGTTACGCACCGACCCTACTCCCCCAGAGTGTCCAGTGGGTCGGACGTACGTGCCGCTCGAGGTCCGTGATCGTCTCATTTATTGGGCTCATACGTCACCCTCCTCTGGACATCCAGGTATTGGCCAGACAGTGCACTGCCTTAGTGTTAAGTACTGGTGGCCAACATTGGCTAGGGACGTGAGGGTTTATGTCTCCTCCTGCTCGGTGTGCGCTCAGTGTAAGGCGCCTAGACACCTGCCCAGGGGGAAGTTACAACCCCTGCCCGTTCCACAATGGCCGTGGTCTCACCTCTCGGTGGACTTTGTCACGGACCTTCCCCCCTCTCAGGGGAATACCACTATTCTGGTCGTTGTGGATCAGTTCTCTAAGGCCTGTCGTCTCATCCCAATGCCGGGTCTCCCTACTGCCCTACAGACCCATGAGGCTTTGTTCACCCACGTCTTCCGGCACTACAGGGTTCCCGAGGATATAGTGTCTGATCAGGGTCCCCAGTTCACCTCTAGAGTCTGGAGGGCATTCATGGAACGCTTGGGGGTCTCGGTTAGCCTTACCTCGGGTTTCCACCCTGAGAGTAATGGGCAGGTGGAGAGAGTGAACCAGGATGTGGGTAGGTTTCTGAGATCATATTGCCAGGGCCGGCAGGAGGAGTGGTCGGGGTATATCCCCTGGGCAGAGATGGCTCAGAACTCTCTTCGCCACTCCTCTACTAACCTGACCCCTTTCCAATCAATCAATCAATTTTATTTTATATAGCCCTTCTTACATCAGCTAATATCTCGAAGTGCTGTACAGAAACCCAGCCTAAAACCCCAAACAGCTAGTAATGCAGGTGTAGAAGCACGGTGGCTAGGAAAAACTCCCTAGAAAGGCAAAACCTAGGAAGAAACCTAGAGAGGAACCAGGCTATGAGGGGTGGCCAGTCCTCTTCTGGCTGTGCCGGGTGGAGATTATAACAGAACCATGCCAAGATGTTCAAAAATGTTCATAAGTGACAAGCATGGTCAAATAATAATCAGGAATAAATCTCAGTTGGCTTTTCATAGCCGATCATTAGAGTTTAAAACAGCAGGTCTGGGACAGGTAGGGGTTCCATAACCGCAGGCAGAACAGTTTAAACTGGAATAGCAGCAAGGCCAGGCGGACTGGGGATAGCAAGGAGTCACCACGGCCGGTAGTCCCGACGTATGGTCCTAGGGCTCAGGTCTCTCAGTTGGCTTTTCATAGCCGATCATTTAGAGTTGAAAACAGCAGGTCTGGGACAGGTAGGGGTTTCGTAGCCGCAGGCAGAACAGTTGAAACTGGAATAGCAGCAAGGCCAGGCGGACTGGGGGCAGCAGGGTGTCATCATGCCCGGTAGTCCTGACGTATGGTCCTAGGGCTCAGGTTCTCAGAGAGAAAGAGAGAACGAGATAATTAGAGAGAGCATACTTAAATTCACACAGGACACTGGATAAGACAGGAGAAGTACTCCAGGTATAACCAACTAACCCCAGCCCCCCGACACATAAACTACTGCAGCATAAATACTGGAGGCTGAGACAGGAGCGGTCCGGAGACACTGTGGCCCCATCCGAAGAAACCCCCGGACAGGGCCAAACAGGAAGGATATAACCCCACCCACTCCGCCAAAGCACAGCCCCCGCACCACTAGAGGGATATCCCCAACCACCAACTTACAATCCTGAGACAAGGCCGAGTATAGCCCACAGAGGTCTCCACCACAGCACAAACCAAGGGGGGGGGGGGCGCCAACCCAGACAGGAAGATCACGCCAGTAACTCAACCCACTCAAGTGACGCACCCCTCCCAGGGACGGCATGAAAGAGCACCAGCAGGCCAGTGACTCAGCCCCTGCAACAGGGTTAGAGGCAGAGAACCCCAGTGGAGAGGGGAACCGGCCTGGCAGAGACAGCAAGGGCTGTTCGTTGCTCCAGCCTTTCCGTTCACCTTCACACTCCTGGGCCAGACTACACTCAATCATATGACCTACTGAAGAGATAAGTCTTCAGTAAAGACTTAAAGGTTGAGACCGAGTCTGCGTCTCTCACATGGGTAGGCAGACTGTTCCATAAAAATGGAGATCTATAGGAGAAAGCCCTGCCTCCCGCTGTTTGCTTAGAAATTCTAGGGACAATTAGGAGGCCTGCGTCTTGTGACCGTAGCGTACGTATTGGTATGTACGGCAGGACCAACTCGGAAAGATAGGTAGGAGCAAGCCCATGTAACGCTTTATAGGTTAACAGTAAAACCTTGAAATCAGCCCTTGCCTTAACAGGAAGCCAGTGTAGGGAAGCTAGCACTGGAGTAATATGATCAAATTTCTTGGTTCTAGTCAGGATTCTAGCAGCCGTATTTAGCACTAACTGAAGTTTATTTAGTGCTTTATCCGGGTAGCCGGAAAATAGAGCATTGCAGTAGTCTAATCTAGAAGTAACAAATGCATGGATTAATTTTTCTGCATCATTTTTGGACAGAAAATTTCTGATTTTTGCAATGTTACGTAGATGGAAAAAAGCTGTCCTTGAAACAGTCTTGATATGTTCGTCAAAAGAGAGATCAGGGTCAAGAGTAACGCCTAGGTCCTTCACAGTTTTATTTGAGACGACTTTACAACCATCAAGATGAATTGTCAGATTTAACAGAAGATCTCTTTGTTTCTTGGGACCTAGAACAAGCATCTCGGTTTTGTCCGAGTTTAAAAGTAAAAAGTTTTCAGCCATCCACTTCCTTATGTCTGAAACACAGGCTTCTAGCGAGGGCAATTTTGGGGCTTCACCATGCTTCATTGAAATGTACAGCTGTGTGTCATCCGCATAGCAGTGAAAGTTAACATTATGTTTTCGAATAACATCCCCAAGAGGTAAAATATATAGTGAAAACAATAGTGGTCCTAAAACGGAACCTTGAGGAACACCGAAATGTACAGTTGATTTGTCGGAGGACAGACCATTCACAGAGACAAACTGATATCTTTCCGACAGGTAGGATCTAAACCAGGCCAGAACTTGTCCGTGTAGACCAATTTGGGTTTCCAGTCTCTCCAAAAGAATGTGGTGATCGATGGTGTCAAAGGCAGCACTAAGGTCTAGTAGCACGAGGACAGATGCAGAGCCTCGGTCTGACGCCATTAAAAGGTCATTTACCACCTTCACAAGTGCAGTCTCAGTGCTATGATGGGGTCTAAAACCAGACTGAAGCATTTCGTATACATTGTTTGTCTTCAGAAAGGCAGTGAGTTGCTGCGCAACAGCTTTTTCTAAAATTTTTGAGAGGAATGGAAGATTCGATATTGGCCGATAGTTTTTTATATTTTCCGGGTCAAGGTTTGGCTTTTTCAAGAGAGGCTTTATCACTGCCACTTTTAGTGAGTTTGGTACACATCCGGTGGATAGAGAGCTGTTTATTATGTTCAACATAGGAGGGCCAAGCACAGGAAGCAGCTCCTTCAGCAGTTTAGTAGGAATAGGATCCAGTATGCAGCTTGAAGGTTTAGAGGCCATGATTATTTTCATCATTGTGTCAAGAGATATAGTACTAAAACACTTAAGTGTCTCTCCCGATCCCAGGCCCTCGCAGAGCTGTGCAGATCCAGGACAGCTAAGCCCTGGAGGAATACGCAGATTCAAAGAGGAGTCCGTAATTTGCTTTCTAATGGTCATGATCTTTTCCTCAAAGAAGTTCATGAATTTATCACTGCTGAAGTGAAAACCATCCTCTCTTGGGGAATGCTGCTTTTTAGTTAGCTTTGCAACAGTATCAAAAAGAAATTTTGGATTGTTCTTATTTTCCTCGATTAATTTGGAAAAGTAGGATGATCGAGCAGCAGTGAGGGCTCTTCGGTACTGCACGGTACTGTCTTTCCAAGCTAGTCGGAAGACTTCCAGTTTGGTGTGGCGCCATTTCCGTTCCAATTTCCTGGAAGCTTGCTTCAAAGCTCGGGTATTTTCTGTATACCAGGGAGCTAGTTTCTTATGACAAATGTTTTTCGTTTTTAGGGGTGCAACTGCATCTAGGGTATTGTGCAAGGTTAAATTTAGTTCCTCAGTTAAGTGGTTAACTGATTTTTGTCCTCTGACGTCCTTGGGTAGGCAGAAGGGGTCTGGAAGGGCATCAATGAATTTTTGTGTTGTCTGAGAATTTATAGCACGACTTTTGATGCTCCTTGGTTGGGGTCTGAGCAGATTATTTGTTGCGATTGCAAACGTAATAAAATGGTGGTCCGATAGTCCAGGATTTTGTGGAAAAACATTAAGATCTACAACATTTATTCCATGGGACAAAACTAGGTCCAGAGTATGACTGTGGCAGTGAGTAGGTCCAGAGACATGTTGGACAAAACCCACTGAGTCGATAATGGCTCCGAAGGACTTTTGGAGTGGGTCTGTGGACTTCTCCATGTGAATATTAAAATCACCAAAAATTAGAATATGATCTGCTATGACTACAAGGTCTGATAGGAATTCAGGAAACTCAGAGAGGAACGCTTCCAGTGCGTGTTAGGGTATCAGCTGGTTCTGGCACCATGGCATCAGAGCCAGATCGAGGCTCCTGCGGTGGATGAGTGGTTTCGGCGCTCGGAGGAGACGTGGAACGCTGCACACATACATCTGCAGCGGGCCATCCGCAGGCAGAAGGCGAGCGCCGATCTCCACCGCAGTGAGGGTCCAGTATACGCACCTGGAGATCGAGTCTGGCTCTCGACTCGAAACCTGCCCCTTCGCCTGCCCTGCCGGAAGCTTGGCCGGCAGTTTGTGGGGCCATTTAAAGTCCTGAGGAGATTGAACGAGGTGTGTTACAAGTTGCAACTGCCTAATGACTATCACATTAACCCCTCGTTCCATGTGTCTCTCCTCAGGCCGGTGGTAGCTGGTCCACTCCAGGACAGTGAGATAAGAGAGACCCCTCCGCCCCCACTGGACATCGAGGGGGCTCCGGCGTACTCAGTCCGGTCCATCGTGGATTCGAGACGTCGGATGGGGGGTCTACAATATCTCGTGGAGTGGGAGGGGTACGGTCCGGAGGAACGGTGCTGGGTGCCTAGGAGGGACATTTTAGATCCATCCCTCCTGACTGAGTTCCACCGTAGTCATCCTACGCGTCCAGCTCCACGTCCTCCTGGCCGTCCCCGAGGCCGAAGTCGGCGCACGGCTGGAGACGCGCGTCAAGGGGGGGGGTACTGTCACGAATTCCGCCGAGACTGCTCCTCCTCCTTGTTCGGGCAGGCTTCGGCGTTCGTCGTCCCCGGAGTACTAGCTGCTACCGCTTGATGTTCACTATGTTTGTTTGGTTTTGTCTTGTTGGTGCACCTGTTTCGTCTTATGTATTGATTATGTCACCTATAAGTTTACTTTGGTTTTGTTTGCAGTTGTGTGTTGTTGTCCGCCTGTCCGTTGGTGAATCTTTATTGTGCTCTAGTTGTTAGTGTTTTTACGCACTGTTTGCGTAATCGCCCGCCTCCTGTGTTTGAGGCCCGTTATTTTTGTTATTGTCTTTGTGACAATTAAAGTCGTTTCGACTAAGCTTCTGTGTCCTGCGCCTGACTCCAACACCGCATCCACATCAGCTTGTGACATTGGAATTGGAAGGTAACTGGAGTGGTCTGCATTCTCTTGTGTTAGATTGGATTTGAGTTTAATCTGTTTTCATTCATGTATCTGTTCTGGCTCTTGTTACAGTGATGAGTGGAGGTGTGTTTGTATATTTTCTTAAGATTTCTCTCTCACAAATATACTTCTCTTCAGATGAGGGAAATCATTATATGGTGTTCTTTTTTTAAGGAGGCAAATGTCTTACAACTTTGGGAAACACAATGAGGCACACAAAATAGGGTTTATTTTAATCTAGAAAATACTTACCACTCAATAGAATAGGGGATTTTGAACAGTAGAGTACACAATGCTTGCATAGAGTATCCTACAGTCTGCCTTTAACCAAGACATGTATATACAAGGACACGTTCATACGCACAACAATTTACTTTTATTTGATAAGTATTCAACCGAAAAACAGATACACACACACACAACTGCATAATGAATATATACAGTGGGCATCATGTGTTCACCCCATTGGATTTCTTCACATTTTCTTGTGTTACAAAGTGGGATTAACTCTGTCAAAGTGGAAGAGAAATATTTCAAAAAGATGAATGAAAAATTAAACATTAATATACCTGGATAAGATAAGTATTCACCCCTTGAGTCCATACATGTTAAAAACTCATTTGGCAGCGATTACAGCTGTGAGTCTTTCTGTGTAATACGTCTCTAAGAGCTTTGGACACCTGGATTGTGGAATAGTTAGCTATTATTCTTTTCAAAGGTGTCAAGGTGTTGAGGATCATTGCTAGATAGCAATTTTCAAGTCTTGCCATAGATTTTCAAGTAGATTTAGGTCAAAACTGTAACTTGGCCACTCAGGAACATTCACTGTCTTCTTGGTAAGCAACACCAATGTAGATTTGGCTTTGTGTTGTAGGTTATTATCCTGCTGAAAGGTGAATTCCTCTTCCAGTATCTGGTGTAAAGCAAACTGAAGCAGGTTTTCCTCTAGGATTTTGCCTGTGCTTTAGCTCCATCTCGTTTATTTTTATCCTGAAAAACTCCCCAGTCGTTGCGATGTCAAGCATACCCATAGAGTGATGCAGCCACCACCATGCTTGAAAATAAGGAGGCAGTTACTCAGTGATGTGTTGTTGGATTTGCCCCAAACATAAGACTTTGCATTTAGGCCAAAAAGTGTATTCCTTTGCCATGTTTCTTTTTTCTTCAGTATTACTTTAGTGCCTTGTGGAATACAGGATGCATGTTTTGGAATATTTTTTATTCTGTATATTTTGTATTTTTCTATTCATTTTGTCATTTATGTCATTATTGTGGAGTCACTACAACAGCAGTTCCCAAACTAGGGGTCGCAAACCCATGTGGGGTTGCCTTATATGAAAATGGGGTCGTGGGCGAATTTCCAAAATCCTGAAAAAATATACAGTGCCTTCGGAAAGTATTCAGACCCTTTGACTTTTTCAACATCTTGTTACGTTACAGCCTTATTCTAAAGTTGATTAAATTGTTTTTTCACCTCATCAGTCTACACACAATAGCCCATAATGACAATGCAAAAACAGGTTCAGAAATTTTGCTAATTTATAAAAAAAAAAAAAAAAAAAACTGGAATATCACATTTGCATAAGTATTCAGACCCTTTACTCAGTACTTTGTTGAAGCACCTTTGGCAGCGATTAGAGCATTGAATCTTCTTGGGTATGACGCTACAAGCTTGGCACACCAGTATTTGGGGAGTTTCTTACATTCTTCTCTGCAGATCCTCTCAAGCTCTGTTAGGTTGTATGGGGATTGTATGGGGAGCGTTGCTGCACAGCTATTTTCAAGTCTCTCCAGAGATGTTTGATCGGGTTCAAGTCCAAGCTCTGGCTGGGCCACTCAAGGACATTCAGAGACTTGTCCTGAAGCCACTCCTGCATTGTCTTGGCTGTGTGCTTATGGTCGTTGTCCTGTTGGAAGATGAACCTTCACCCCAGTCTGAGGTCCTGTGCGCTCTGGAGCAGGTTTTCATCAAGGATCTCTCTGTACTTTGCTCCGTTCATCTTTGCCTCGATCCTGACTAGTCTCCCGGTCTCTGCCACTGAAAAACATCCCCACAGCATGATGTTGCCACCACCATGCTTCACCGTAGGGATGGTGCCAGGTTTCCTCCAGACGTGACGCTTGGCATTCAGGCTAAAGAGTTAAATCTTGGTTTCATCAGACCAGAGATTCTGAGAGTCTTTAGGTGCCTTTTGGCAAACTCCAAGCGGGCTGCCATGTGCCTTTTACTGAGGATTGGCTTCCGTCTGGCCACTCTACCATAAAGGCCTAGTTGGTGGAGTGCTGCAGAGATGGTTGTCCTTCTGGAAGGTTCTCCCATCTCCACAGAGGAACTCTGGAGCTCTGTCAGAGTGACCATCGGGTTCTTGGTAACCTCCCTGACCAATGCCCTTCTCCCCCGATTGCTCAGTTTGACCGGGCAGCCAGCTCTAGCAAGAGTCTTGGTGGTTCCAAACGTCTTCCATTTAAGAATGATGGAGGCCACTGTGTTCTTGGGGACCTTATATAGACAGGTGTGTGCCTTTCCAAATCATGTCCAATCAATTGAATTTACCACAGGTGGACTCCAATCAAGTTGTAGAAACATCTCAATGATGATCAATGGAAACAGGATGCACCTGAGCTCAATTTCGAGTCTCATAGCTAAGGGGCTGTGGGGGGGGGGTCTGAATACTTTCCAAAGGCACTGTATATACGATATATATATACAGTGGGGAGAACAAGTATTTGATACACTGCCGATTTTGCAGGTTTTCCTACTTACAAAGCATGTAGAGGTGTGTAATTTTTATCATAGGTACACATCAACTGTGAGAGACGGAATCTAAAACAAAAATCCAGAAAATCACATTGTATGATTTTTAAGTAATTAATTTGCATTTTATTGCATGACATAAGTATTTGATCACCTACCAACCAGTAAGAATTCCGGCTCTCACAGACCTGTTAGTTTTTCTTTAAGAAGCCCCCCTGTTCTCCACTCATTACCTGTATTAACTGCACATGTTTGAACTCGTTACCTGTATAAAAGACACCTGTCCACACACTCAATCAAACAGACTCCAACCTCTCCACAATGGCCAAGACCAGAGAGCTGTGTAAGGACATCAGGGATAATTGTAGACCTGCACAAGGCTGGGATGGGCTACAGGACAATAGGCAAGCAGCTTGGTGAGAAGGCAACAACTGTTGGCGCAATTATTAGAAAATGGAAGAAGTTCAAGATGACGGTCAATCACCCTCGGTCTGGGGCTCCATGCAAGATCTCACCTCTTGGGGCATCAATGATCATGAGGAAGTTGAGGGATCAGCCCAGAACTACACGGCAGGACCTGGTCAATGACCTGAAGAGAGCTGGGACCACAGTCTCAAAGAAAACCATTAGAAACACACTACGCCGTCATGGATTAAAATCCTGCAGCACACGCAAGGTCCCCCTGCTCAAGCCAGCGCATGTCCAGGCCTGTCTGAAGTTTGCCAATGACCATCTGGATGATCCAGAGGAGGAATGGGAGAAGGTCATGTGGTCTGATGAGACAAAAATAGAGCTTTTTGGTCTAAACTCCACTCGCCGTGTTTGGAGGAAGTAGAAGGATGAGTACAACCCCAAGAACACCATCCCAACCGTGAAGCATGGAAGTGGAAACATCATTCTTTGGGGATGCTTTTCTGCAAAGGGGACAGGACAACTGCACCGTATTGAGGGGAGGATGGATGGGGCCATGTATCGCGAGATCTTGGCCAACAACCTCCTTCCCTCAGTAAGAGCATTGAAGATGGGTCGTGGCTGGGTCTTCCAGCATGACAATGACCCGAAACACACAGCCAGGGCAACTAAGGAGTGGCTCCGTAAGAAGCATCTCAAGGTCCTGGAGTGGCCTAGCCAGTCTCCAGACCTGAACCCAATAGAAAATCTTTGGAGGGAGCTGAAAGTCCGTATTGCCCAGCGACAGCCCCGAAACCTGAAGGATCTGGAGAAGGTCTGTATGGAGGAGTGGGCCAAAATCCCTGCTGCAGTGTGTGCAAACCTGGTCAAGACCTACAGGAAAAGTATGATCGCTGTAATTGCAAACAAAGGTTTCTGTACCAAATATTAAGTTCTGCTTTTCTGATGTTTCAAATACTTATGTCATGCAATAAAATGCAAATTAATTACTTAAAAATCATACAATGTGATTTTCTGGATTTTTGTTTTAGATTCCGTCTCTCACAGTTGAAGTGTACCTATGATAAAAATTACAGACCTCTACATGCTTTGTAAGTAGGAAAACCTGCAAAATCGGCAGTGTATCAAATACTTGTTCTCCCCACTGTGTATATATATATATATATATATATATATATATATAATATCGTCTTCGTATCTCAAAATCATTGTAATGTGGTTAACCTTAAAAATCCAAATGAAAATTATTTAAAATCGAAAAGATAAAGTTCAACCAGAGAGCGCCCTTAGATCATGGGAAAAGGCAGCACTTGACCGTTGCACTTAAATCATTCCCACGGTGAATGGCTAGGCCCACTACGCTATGAAACCACACACTATTCCAGATACTTTGATATTACCAGACACAATTGATATGGTGAAAACAATGTGTGGGGAGGCAGAGGCACAGAAACTCACATCAATACCTTTGCCAGATAACACTGTTAAACAAAGAATTCATGCCATTACTAGCAATCAAGAGGAAACTGACTGAACGACTCAAAAACTCCCCAGCTTATCCTCTCAAAATGGATGTTAGCTGTGAGGGCTGAGATGCCTTGACTTTTGTTCACTATACATGTTGGGTGATGCTATTCACGAGGACATATTGTTCTGTCTCACGATTCCCAAGCATGAAACAGCACAGTGTGTTCAGTGTGCTGTGTGGCTATATTGATGAAAAAAAGATTCCATGGGATCGAATGGTGGGCTTTGTACAGATGGGGCTCCTACTATGACCGGACGGCAGGCAGGCCTCTGCACTCTAGTTATGAATGTGTGCCTCTACCATATGGACGCATTGTATGATACACCAAGAGCAATTGGCGGCAAAAGAGCTGAGCACAGAACTCGGAAATATACTGCAGCAGGTAACTTTGATTGTAAACTACACTGTACATCAAACCACATCCACTGCGCACACGCCTGTTCGCAAAACTATGTGGAGATATGGGATCAGAACATCACAGTGTTCTATTTCACACCAAGGCTTGGTGGTTATCGAGGGGGAGTGTTGGAAAGATTTTTTGCATTGAGAGAGTTACTGTTGCCATTCACAATGGACGTAAAAAAAAAACAGACTTGGTTGCCTTTCTGTATAATGAAAATAAAGATGTTTCCCGCGCGCGATACAGATGAATATATCGGTACGCTAATATAGGACAAGTAAAGGCCCAGTACACATTTGTAAAAATTAAATAAAATAATGTAATTTGGATTTTTCAGGAGGTGCTGCAGCACCCTCAGAACCCCTACTTCCCACGGCTATGCCTCAGGGTGACATCCCTGAGCAGTTTCCTTCCTGTCCTGCAGCTCAGTTCAGAAGGACGGCTGTATATTTGATGTGTCTGGGTGATTTAATACATCATCCACAGCATAATTATTAACTTGACCATGCTTAAAGAGATATTCAATGTCTGATTTGTTATTGTTACCCATTGTCGTGGAAATTCTACACAGGGACACTCGAAGTCAAACTTAAATGAATCATTGTTTATTAACAGTTAATTGGAGAGGTTCCAACAAATTTGATGCACCATAGTCCTCGTTTGTCAGGAGCTCTATCGGGGCAGTCCCGTTAGTTCTCTTATATACTGCAGACAAGTTATATTTGCATGATTTAGCTTATTCATCATTCATAATTAATTCATCATTAAAGTTTGCTTCATTCATGTGACCGACCAATACTGCCTCATGCATGTGACAGACCAATACCTCACGAGGTTTCTTCTCTCAAATTGAGACCTTGAAATTGAGATATCATTCGTTCTCAAAACAAGGGTCTGGGCGTACTGCCAAATTGCAGATACTGATAGTGAGGATTCGTTCAATCAGTCACTTGCATGAACACAGAAATTGGTTATTAGAAAAGCACAAACATAAAATGTTCCATCACATTCCCTCCTCTTATCACTCAATCTGTGATAATTATCATTACAATTTAAGGTAAGCATTAGATTATAGCTTCTATCAAAAGGTTCTATACTTCTTTGAAAGTAAGTGAAATCAACACATAAAACCAGACACTTCATCATTTCAAACCCTTCATTCTGCGTTATACAATCTAATTAGTATGGTAATGATAATTACTGAGTGGCGCAGTGGTCTAAGGCACTGCATCTCAGTGCTTGAGGCGTCACTACAGACCTCCTGGTTCGATTCCAGGCTGTATCACAACCGGCCGTGATTGGGAGTCCCATAGGGCGGCGCACAATTGGCCCAGCGTCGTCCGGGTTTGGCCGGTGTAGGCCGTCATTGTAAATAAGAATTTGTTCTTAACTGACTTGCCTAGTTAAATAAAGATAAAATAAAAAAATCAATCAATAATAAAGGTTATACTTCTATTAACGGGAGTGAATTTATCAAAAATACACACACATAGATAGCATGTTAAATAACACAATTAGGCAAATTAAGAAAATAAAAACACACTGCAGCCCATTTGGCAATTTGTGATCCCCAACTTCCAAACAGGGATTCCAACGAAGTTGCAAGCGTCCACTCTGGTTATGGGGAATTATTCTTAGCAACAGTGGCAATGTATTCGGGAAGATCAGTCATATTAGATGAGTTATCTGGGACAAAAGTACAACATTCATCGCCAATAATTGCACAAGTGCCCCCTTGACCTGCCAAAAGATAGTCAAGAGCCTCTCTGTTTTGCAGAGCCAATTTCCACAATTATTTTAACAATGCCAATTTTCTCTACGTCTCTGGAGATCTCCCGAATTTGGTCTAGGGCACATTGTTGGTCATAGTCTTAAAAGGCATTTTTCTTATCATTGCTATAGTGAAGTTCACCACTTAACCGGACCCAACCAGGGCCCAGAAGGGCTCTCCTTCCACGATGACCATCTACTGGGCCTCTACTCCGGGCCGGTGTTGGTCCCTTTCGCTCAGGACTCCTTCTATTTTGCCTCTGGCCACAAATACATTTGCACATAATTGCTCCATTTATACAGTTATAAACATACTAGAAACTTGCTCAAGTCAACTAGTCAGTTACAAAAAAATTAGTCAGTTTCCAATAATCCCTCATTTGGAACAATGATCACTCACATGTTCCACACAACCTAGAAACCATATTGACTTTTACAGGGAAGAGAGAGAACACATGTTATAACCGTTTCACACCAACCTTGATAAGAATGAGATTGGCGCAAGGTTAGCCCAAGCTACAATCTAGTGTCTCTCCTCACATTTTAGGGGCATAGCTCTGTCTCTAGAAGCCTTGCCTTTCCAAATCATAATTATAACTATTGATAAATTATCCAACCCAAATTTAGAATGACAGTCCTTAGTGCTTCACATTGGTTCTATCACTTTAATTTAAGACCCTCAACTTAGCACATACCGATACTGGCAGAATGTACAGGATAGCTTTACAGTTCATCCTCCCAATGGCACATGTTCAAAGTGGATGGCCCTTGATAATGTCCCAATTTCAAAGCAGACAAATCTCTGACCTGAGCCGCCACTGTCCTTTACGGTCCATTATGTCTTGTCCATTTTCCTACCAGTACATCAGCAGCATGAGAGAAGTTTGGACGGGATCTCTCTCCATGCTCACTCCACGTGGACTCATGTCGCACTCCTGAGAGAAAAGGCATGAGAGAAAAGGCAGTTGATAGCTTCGACTGGATGCTGTGTACAGGTTGCTGGCTCGGACTCAGGTCTCATGGTAGAAGTATTGAAGGACCATAGAGAACGCCATTGTCGCCATTACTTCAGCCGGTTAGAGGGGGTGAGGTTCACACTGTTCTCGGTCAAATGATCCCTTCCATTCATCTAGATACCATCTGTGGTCACCTTCGCCATAACCTCGAGAGCGGACAGACCAGAACAACAGTTTAGTTTAGGGCATTTCTGATTCAGGAAATCCAGACAAATTATTTACTGTATGACAAATTATTACTACTACCAATATTCTTAATACAAATATCTAAGACAATATCTAAGACAAATGTCAGAGAATAACAACACACAGTTGTATTGAAGCAAGACAAAAATAAACAAACAAACAAACAAACAAACAACACAACAACAGCAGTACACTTCTTCATATAAAACTAGAAGTGGGGAAAACTTCAATCCATTTGGAGTAACTGTCAACCATTACCAACATATATTTTTTCCTTTTACAGGCAGGCATGTGAGGAAAATAATTTATATATTTACCAAAGGGCCCCAGGGGACTGGTAATTCCCCCTTTGGACACATGACTCACATCGTGATTCATGCGTCCCAACAAAAAAAACACTGCCAGTTAAGTCAAAATAACAAATACAATTAGAATTACAACCCTTGATGACTCCATCTTAACTTAATTGTATCCCATAAGGTAATGGTAAAATAGCCTAGAGACAGGTGTCCCTCATTTAGGGGCAGCGCTCTCTCGCTCTCCTTCTTATGTTCCGAATCACACATACAGTGAGGGAAAAAAGTATTTGATCCCCTGCCTATTTTGTACGTTTGCCCACTGACAAAGAAATGATCAGTCTATAATTTTAATGGTAGGTTTATTTGAACAGTGAGAGACAGAATAACAACAAAAAAATCCAGAAAAACACATGTCAAAAATGTTATAAATTGATTTGAATTTTAATGAGGGAAATAAGTATTTGACCTCCTCTCAATCAGAAAGATTTCTGGCTCCCAGGTGTCTTTTATACAGGTAAAGAGCTGAGATTAGGAGCACACTCTTAAAGGGAGTGCTCCTAATCTCAGCTTGTTACCTGTATAAAAGACACCTGTCCACAGAAGCAATCAATCAATCAGATTCCAAACTCTCCACCATGGCCAAGACCAAAGAGCTCTCCAAGGATGTCAGGGACAAGATTGTAGACCTACAAAAGGCTGGAATGGGCTACAAGACCATCAGCTTGGTGAGAAGGTGACAACAGTTGGTGCGATTATTCGCAAATGGAAGAAACACAAAATAACTGTCAATCTCCCTCGGCCTGGGGCTCCATGCAAGATCTCACCTCGTGGAGTTGCAATGATCATGAGAACGGTGAGGAATCAGCCCAGAACTACACGGGAGGATCTTGTCAATGATCTCAAGGCAGCTGGGACCATAGTAAAAAATAATATAATTGGTAACACACTACACCGTATAGGACTGAAATCCTGCAGCACCCGCAAGGTCCCCCTACTCAAGAAAGCACATATACAGGCCCGTCTGAAGTTTGCCAATGAACATCTGAATGATTCAGAGGAGAACTGGGTGAAAGTGTTGTGGTCAGATGAGACCAAAATGGAGCTCTTTGGCATCAACTCAACTCACCGTGTTTGGAGGAGGAGGAATGCTGCCTATGACCCCAAGAACACCATCCCCACCATCAAACATGGAGGTGGAAACATCATGCTTTGGGGGTGTTTTTCTGCTAAGGGGACAGGACAACTTCACCGCATCAAAGGGACGATGGACGGGGCCATGTACCGTCAAATCTTGGGTGAGAACCTCCTTCTCTCAGCCAGGGCATTGAAAATGGGTCGTGGATGGGTATTCCAGCATGACAATGACCCAAAACACACAGCCAAGGCAACAAAGGAGTGGCTCAAGAACAAGCACATTAAGGTCCTGGAGTGGCCTAGCCAGTCTCCAGACCTTAATCCCATAGAAAATATGTGGAGGGAGCTGAAGGTTCGAGTTGCCAAACGTCAGGCTCGAAACCTTAATGACTTGGAGAAGATCTGCAAAGAGGAGTGGGATAAAATCCCTCCTGAGATGTGTGCAAACCTGGTGGCCAACAACAAGAAACATCTGACCTCTGTGATTGCCAACAAGGGTTTTGCCACCAAGTACTAAGTCATGTTTTGCAGAGGGGTCAAATACTTATTTCCCTCATTAAAATGCAAATCAATTTATATCATTTTTGACATGCGTTTTTCTGGATTTTTTGGTTGTTATTCTGTCTCTCACTGTTCAAATAAACCTACCATTAAAATTATAGACTGATCATGTCTTTGTCAGTGGGCAAACATACAAAATCAGCAGGGGATCAAATACTTTTTTCCCTCACTGTAGCTTATTCATCATTCATAATTAATTAATCATTAACGTTTGCTTCATTCATGTGACCGACCAATACTGGTTCATGCATGTGACAGACCAATACCTCATGAGGCTTCTGCTCTCTAAGCTGAGACCTTGAAACTGAGATATCTTTCGTTCTTTTCGTAAACGTAAATGTAAATGTTCTCAAAACAAGGGTCTGGGCGTACTGCCAAATTGCAGACACTGATAGTGAGGATTCGTTCAATCAGTCACTTGCATGAACACAGAAATTGGCTATTAGAAAAGTACAAACAATCACTGCCCTTCTTTATGAGGCTTTCGAAAAGCTCCCTGGTCTTCGTAGTTTAACCTGTGTTTGAAATTCAATACTTGACTGAGAGACCTTACCGATGTTGTAGGTATGGGGGACAGAGGAAGGGGTAGTCATTCAAATTTCATGTCAACCCCTATTATTTCACACAGAATCCATGTAACTTATGGGATTTGTTAAGCCAAATGTTACTCCTGAACTAATTTAGGCTTGCCTAAACCAAGTCGGTGAATACTTATGCAACGACTATATTTGAGTTATTTAATATTCATAAAAATGTGTAGAATTTTCTTTTTAGTTTGACATTATGGAGTGTTTTGTAGGGCTGGGAATTGCCATGGACCTCACAATACGATATTATCATAATACTTAGGTGCCGATACGATGTGTAATTGTGCTTCTCACGATTCTATATGTATTGCGATACGATATTGTGAATTTATTGCAATTCGCAATTCCAAACATATTGCTCACAATAATGTATTTCTGCTGCAGAGGGACAAATAAAAGTGCTGGAAACAAATTGACTCCATATTTACAGTTGAAGTCGGAAGTTTACATACACTTAGGTTGGAGTCATTAAAACTAATTTTTCAACACATTTCCACACATTTCTTGTTAACAAACTATAGTTTTGGTAAGTCGGTTAGGACATCTACTTTGTGCATGACACAAGTAATCTTTCCAAGAATTGTTTACAGACAGATTATTTCACTTATAATTCACTATATCACAATTCCAGTGGGTCAGAAGTTTACATACACTAAGTTGACTCTGCCTTTAAACAGCTTGGAAAATTCCAGAAAATGATGTCATGGCTTTAGAAGCTTCTGATAGGCTAATTGACATAATTTGAGTCAATTGGAGGTGTACCTGTGGATGTATTTCAAGGCCTACCTTCAAACTCAGTGCCTCTTTGCTTAACATCATGGGAAAATCAAAAGAAATCAGCCAAGACCTGAGAAAAGAAATTGTAGACCTCCACAAGTCTGGTTCATCCTTGGGAGCAATTTCAAAATGCCTGAAGGTACCACGTTCATCTGTACAAACAATAGTACGCAAGTATAAACACCATGGGACCACGCAGCCGTCATACCTGTCTCCTAGAGATGAACGTACTTTGGTGCGAAAAGTCCAAATCAATCCCAGAACAACAGCAAAGGACCTTGTGAAGATGCTGGAGGAAACAGGAACAAAAGTTTCTATATCCACAGTAAAACAAGTCCTATATCGACATAACCTGAAAGGCCGCTCAGCAAGGAAGAAGCCACTGCTCCAAAACAGCCATAAAAAAGCCAGACTACGGTTTGCAACTGCACATTGGGACAAAGATCGTACTTTTTGGAGAAATGTCCTCTGGTCTGATGAAACAAAAATATAACTCTTTGGCCATAATGACCATTGTTATGTTTGGAGGAAAAAGGGGGTGCCTTGCAAGCAGAAGAACACCATCCCAACCGTGAAGCACGGGGGTGGCAGCATCATGCTGTGGGGGTGCTTTGCTGCAGGAGGGACTGGTGCACTTCACAAAATAGATGGCATCACGAGGAAGGAAAATGATGTGGATATATTGAAGCAACATCTCAAGACATCAGTCAGGAAGTTAAAGCTTGGTCACAAATGGGTCTTCCAAATGGACAATGACCCCAAGCATACTTCCAAAGTTGTGGCAAAATGGCTTAAGGACAACAATGTCAAGGTATTGGAGTGGCCATCACAAAGCCCTGACCTCAATCCTATAGAAAATGTGTGGGCAGAACTGAAAAAGCGTGTGCGAGCAAGGAGGCCTACAAACCTGACTCAGTTACACCAGCTCTGTCAGGAGGAATGGACCAAAATTCACCCAACTTATTGTGGGAAGCTTGTGGAAGGCTCCCCGAAACGTTTGACCCAAGTGAAACAATTTAAAGGCAATGCTACCAAATACTAATTGAGTGAAACTTCTGACCCACTGGGAATGTGATGAAAGAAATAAAAGCTGAAATAAATAATTCTCTCTACTATTATTCTGACATTTCACATTGTTAAAATAAAGTGGTGATCCTAACTGACCTAAGACAGGTAATTTTTACTAGGATTAAATGTCAGGAATTGTGAAAAACTGAGTTTAAATGTATTTGGCTAAGGTGTATATAAACTTCCGACTTCAACTGTATTTATTTTTAGAACAAGCTATGAAGGAAAAATACTGGAGTTTTGCTGCAGGTACAGCCAACTAGGGCAAAAATAATATATTGCGATATTGTCAAAACGATATATCGTCATAAATAATGTCTGAATATGCAACTGTATCATTTTTTTCCCCTATCACTAGTATCTTGTGTAGATCAATGACAAAAAATCACAATTAAATATACTTCAATCCCACTTAGTAACGCAACAAAATGTGAAAAAATCTTATGATACACACTGTACACAGAGAATGTGCGCCGGCGCTTCTGTGTTATATTAGTGTCTCTGTGTGTGCGCATGCGACTGTGTGTGTGTGTCACCTTCCTTGCCCTGTTACAGTCCCTAATGATGGCGGTGTGTAGCCTGAAGTGAGCCAAATACCCTCACAGTGGAACTTGCCCCCAGGCTAGTGCCACATCTCTCTGTCAAAGCCTTCCTTCATCTTGTGTTACACCTGCCCACTCCGAAGACACACACACACACACACAACTCCCAATGACAAATAATTCATATTATGGCCACCTGAAAGTTTGCCACACTACCTCATTAAGCAGGTATTGGAACTTGTGACATTCTGAGACAGTATAATACAGTCCCTGGCTGGGCGGTTTTGAATGGCCGTCTCACTGGAAATAGTATTTTGATATGTTGTTTGTCACCTTCAGAATTCTCAGGGTAAATCCAACTTCAACAAATAAATATATAATGGATTGCTATAGAATGCCTTGAAGGAAAAGGCATGAAAGATATAAAACCTTGAATCACTACCCAACAAAACATTGTTTCACATTTTGTCGTATACAGTAGTTTGCCAATGTTTATTTTGTTTTACACTTCACCAATGTTCACTCTGATTTGTACCCTAACCCTAATGCCACAATGACAATGGCAGTTATTATAATCACGTCATCATTACTTCTATTGTCACTTGCACAGTCAACATGCCTTTTTTGCACTTTCCCAACAATGCAGTAATCAATATCAGTAGTAAAAAATATTATACTATAAAATGCAACAAAAACACACAAGAAATAGACATAAGAAGAACATAAGAAAGTAAGTAAGCTATATATACAGTGGGGAAAAAAAGTATTTAGTCAGCCACCAATTGTGCAAGTTCTCCCACTTAAAAAGATTAGAGAGGCCTGTAATTTTCATCATAGGTACACGTTAACTATGACAGACAAAACCAGAAAAAAAAATCCAGAAAATCACATTGTAGGATTTTTAATGAATTTATTTGCAAATAATGGTGGAAAATAAGTATTTGGTCACCTACAAACAAGCAAGATTTCTGGCTCTCACAGACCTGTAACTTCTTCTTTAAGAGGCTCCTCTGTCCTCCACTCGTTACCTGTATTAATGGCACCTGTTTGAACTTGTTATCAGTATAAAAGACACCTGTCCACAACCTCAAACAGTCACACTCCAAACTCCACTATGGCCAAGACCAAAGAGCTGTCAAAGGACACCAGAAACAAAATTGTAGACCTGCACCAGGCTGGGAAGACTGAATCTGCAATAGGTAAGCAGCTTGGTTTGAAGAAATCAACTGTGGGAGCAATTATTAAGAAATGGAAGACATACAAGACCACTGATAATCTCCCTCGATTTGGGGCTCCACGCAAGATCTCACCCCGTGGGGTCAAAATGATCACAAGAACGGTGAGCAAAAATCCCAGAACCACACGGGGGGACCTAGTGAATGACCTGCAGAGAGCTGGGACCAAAGTAACAAAGCCTACCATCAGTAACACACGACGCCGCCAGGGACTCAAATCCTGCAGTGCGAGACGTGTCCCCCTGCTTAAGCCAGTACATGTCCAGGCCCGTCTGAAGTTTGCTAGAGTGCATTTGGATGATCCAGAAGAGGACTGGGAGAATGTCATATGGTCAGATGAAACCAAAATATAACTTTTTGGTAAAAACTCAACTCGTCGTGTTTGGAGGACAAAGAATGCTGAGTTGCATCCAAAGAACACCATACCTACTGTGAAGCATGGGGGTGGAAACATCATGCTTTGGGGCTGTTTTTCTGCAAAGGGACCAGGACGACTGATCCGTGTAAAGGAAAGAATGAATGGGGCCATGTATCGTGAGATTTTGAGTGAAAACCTCCTTCCATCCGCAAGGGCATTGAAGATGAAACGTGGCTGGGTCTTTCAGCATGACAATGATCCCAAACACACCGCCCGGGCAACGAAGGAGTGGCTTCGTAAGAAGCATTTCAAGGTCCTGGAGTGGCCTAGCCAGTCTCCAGATCTCAACCCCATAGAAAATCTTTGGAGGGAGTTGAAAGTCCGTGTTGCCCAGCGACAGCCCCAAAACATCACTGCTCTAGAGGAGATCTGCATGGAGGAATGGGCCAAAATACCAGCAACAGTGTGTGAAAACCTTGTGAAGACTTACAGAAAACGTTTGACCTGTGTCATTGCCAACAAAGGGTATATAACAAAGTATTGAGAAACTTTTGTTATTGACCAAATACTTATTTTCCACCATAATTTGCAAATAAATTCATTAAAAATCCTACAATGTGATTTTCTGGATTTTTTTTCCTCATTTTGTCTGTCATAGTTGACGTGTACCTATGATGAAAATTACAGGCCTCTCTCATCTTTTTAAGTGGGAGAACTTGCACAATTGGTGGCTGACTAAATACTTTTTTTCCCCACTGTAGGGGTGCATTTCCATGAGCACCAACACGTGAAGTTCATAGGAGCTTATCAAATTAGGTGTCAAATGAAAGTTAAGAGTCTATATTTTGGTGAAATTAAGGTATAGATACATTTTCCAACCATTTTCCAAAAATTGGGCATAAGTAAAGGCTTTGATATCTGGATAAACAGATGGAAAAGGGGTCTTTGAAAACATCAGTAGTGGAAAAAGTACCCAATTGTCATGCTTGAGTAAAAGTAAAGATACACTCCGTCGGACTGCCAGATGGTGAAGCGTGATTCATCACTCCAGGGAACGCGTTTCCACTGCTCCAGAGTCCAATGGCGGCAAGCTTTACACCACTCAAGCTGATGCTTGTCATTGCGCATGGTGATCTTAGGCTTGTGTGCAGCTGCTCGGCCATGGAAACCCATTTCATGAAGCTCCCGACAAACAGTTATTGTGCTGACGTTGCTTCCAGAGGCAGTTTGGAACTCGGTAGTGAGTGTTGCAACCGAGGACAGACGATTTTTATGCGCTATGCGCTTCAGCACTCGGCGGTCCCATTCTGTGAGCTTGTGTGGCCTACCACTTCGCGGCTGAGCCGTTGTTGCTCCTAGACGTTTCCACTTCACAATAACAGCACTTACAGTTGACCGGGGCAGCTTTAGCAGGGCAGAAATTTGAAGAACTGACTTGTTGGAAAGGTGGCATCCAATGACAGTGCCACATTGAAAGTCACTGAGCTCTTCAGTAAGGGCATTCTACTGCCAATGTTTGTCTATGGAGATTGCATTGCTGTGTGCTCGATTTTATACACCTGTCAGAAACGGGTGTGGCTGAAATAGAGTTGGGTAAGTCTTACAAAACAGAGGTACATTTTTAGTATGATATCCTAGCATTTAAAGCATACAACATTTTCAAAATGTCACATAGTATAAAACGTTCTATTTTCACATACCCAAAAAGCCTGCTATTTAGAAAGCAAGTATGGGTATTTGGACACAGCCAGTGAGAGGGGTAGGGGGAAAGAAAGAAAGAAAGAAAGAAAGAAAGAAAGAAAGAAAGAAAGAAAGAAAGAAAGAAAGAAAGAAAGAAAGAAAGAAAGAAAGAAAGAAAGAAAGAAAGAAAGAAAGAAAGAAAGAAAGAAAGAAAGAAAGAAAGAAAGGACTTCAGCTGCAGGGAGTGAATCTGGCTTTTGAGACAGTGGGCGTGTCCAAAATCGGTCTTACCTACTACTTACTAAACTGTGTACTTATCATACTATTTAGAACGTACTATTTAGCAAAATTGTATGCGTTAAGCAACAAATATCAACATACTAGGCTCACCTATACTGAGAGTGTCATCTTATGCGCAATTGTTTCCTGCCACCATTTGTTCATTTTGGTACAGCCCGTCCTCGTCTGATTATCAGCTGTTGCCAAACACTAGAGTCCAAAAAGACGATTCCCTTTCTCAATAGAATGCAACGAATTCGTACTAGATAAGCCAAAATGAGTATGACATCCTGGCATTTAAAGCATACTCAATTTTAGAAATGTCACATACTATAGAACTTATATTTTCAAATACCCAAACAGCCTACTATTTAGGATGCAAGTACGGGTATCCAGAAACAGCCAGTCTGTCTCCCACCCATCCCTCCCCAAAGATAGTAGGGAAGATAGAGGAGCACATTCCAACACAAGTACACCACAGATAAACACAAGTACACCACAGAGTACATGTAAAATCTGCATAAGTACATTGTAATTACTAGGTGTTACACAGGATTTAGCTATTTAAAATGAAGTGTTCCTTGAGGGGTACTTAATTGTAATTAATGTGTACTTATATAGTACATTACCCAGCCTGACAACCTGGCCCTTATTTTAAGGCTTCCAGGAGCACCGTCCAAGTGGGAGGATAAACACACAAGTACACCACAGAGTACATGTAAAATCTGCATAAGTACAATGTAATTACTAGGTGTTAAACTTTATTTTAACTAGCTAAATCCCATGTATCTTGAGGGGTACTTACTTGTAATTATTGTGTACCTACAAAATATGTTACCCATCTGGACAATCTGATCATCATCTTCCGAAAGCGCCATCAAGTGAGAAAACACTAATACACCACAGAGTACGTACAGTACCAGTCTAAAGTTTGGACACACCTACCCATTCAAGACATCAAAACTATGAAATAACACATATGGAATCATGTAGTAACCAAAAATGTGTTAGAAACAAATCCAACTATATTTTATATTTGAGATTCTTCAAATAGCCACCCTTTGCCTTGATGACAGCTTTGCACACTCTTGGCATTATCTCAACCAGCTTCACCTGGAATGCTTTTCCAAAAGTCTTAAAGGAGTTCCCACATATCCTGAGCACTTGTTGGCTGCTTTTCCTTCACTCTGCCGTCCGACTCATCCCAAACCATCTCAATTGGGTTGAGGTCGGGGGATTGTGGAGGCCAGGTCATCTGATGCAGCACTCCATCACTCTCCTTCTTGGTCAAATAGCCCTTACACAGCCTGGAGGTGTGTTGGGTCATTGTCCTGTTGAAAACCAAACGATAGTCCCACTAAGCCCAAACCAGCTTTAGAATGCTGTGGTAGCCATGCTGGTTAAGTGTGCCTTGAATTATAAACAAATCAGCTACAGTGTCACCAGCAAAGCACCCCCACACCATAACACCTCCTCCTCCATGCTTTATGGTGGGAACTACACATGCAGCGATCATCCGTTCACCCACACCGCATCTCACAAAGACACGGCGGTTGGAACCAAATATCTCCAATTTGGACTCATCTGACCAAAGGACACATTTCCACCGGTCTAATGTCCATTGCTCGTGTTTCTTGGCCCAAGCAGGTCTCTTCTTCGTATTGGTGTCCTTTAGTAGTGGTTTCTTTGCAGCAATTCGACCATAGCCTGATTCACACAGTCCCTCTGAACAGTTGATGTTGAGATGTGTCTGTTACTTGAACTCTGTGAAGCATTTATTTGGGCTGCAATTTCTGAGGCTGGTAACTCTAATGAACTTATCCTTTGCAGCAGAGGTAAATTTACATTTACGTCATTTAGCAGACGCTCTTATCCAGAGCGACTTACAGTTAGTGAGTGCATACATGATTTTTGTATTTTTTCATACTGGCCCCCCGTGGGAATCGAACCCACAACCCTGGTGTTGCAAACGCCATGCTCTACCAACTGAGCTACATCCCTGCCGGCCATTCTATCCCCTACCCTGGACGACGCTTCAATTGTGTGCCGCCCCAAATCTGGGTCTTCCATTCCTGAGGCGGTCCTCATGAGAGCCCGTTTCATCATAGCGCTTGATCGTTTTTGCGACTGCACTTGAAGAAACTTTCAAAATTCTTGACATTTTCGGTATTGACTTAAACTAATGATGGACTGTCGTTTCTCTTTGCTTATTTGAGCTGTTCTTGCCATAATATGGACTTGGTCTTTTACCAGATATACCCACCCTACCTTGTCACAACACAACTGATTTGCTCAAACGCATTAAGAAGTTAAATTAACTTTTAAGAAGGCACACCTGTTAATTGAAATGCATACCAGGTGACTACCTCATGAAGCTGGTTGAGAGAATGCCACGAGTGTGCAAGCTGTCATCAAGGCAAAGGGTGGCTATTTGAAGAATCTCAAATATAAAATATATTTTGATGCGTTTAACACTTTTTTGGTTACTACATGATTCCATATGTGTTATTTAATAGTTTTGATGTCTTCACTATTATTCTACAATGTAAAAAAATGTAAAAATAAACAAAAACCCTTGAATGAGTAGGTGTGTCCAAACCTTTGACTGGTAGTGTATCTGTAATATCTGCATAGGTACAAGGTCTTCGCTAGTTGCAACACAGGATTGAGTTATTTTAAGTGTGGCGCAGTGGTCTAAGGCACTGCATCGCAGTGCTAACTGTGCCACTAGAGATCCTGGTTCGAATCCAGGCTCTGTCGCAGCCGGCCGCGACCGGGAGACTCATGGGCGGCGCACAATTGGCCCAGCGTTGTCCAGGGTAGGGGAGGGAATGGCCGGCAGGGATGTAGCTCAGTTGATAGAGCATGGCGTTTGCAACGCCAGGGTTGTGGGTTCAATTCCCACGGGGGGCCAGTATAAAAAAATATATATTCACTAACTGTAAGTCGCTCTGGATAAGAGCGTCTGCTAAATGACTAAAATGTAAAATGTAAAATATGTAACTTTATAGTTACCTCTTGAGCAATTTCTATATACAGTGCATTTGGAAAGTATTCAGACCCCTTGACTTTTTCCACATTCTGTTATGTTACAGCCGTATTCTAAAATGGATTACATTATTTATTTTAAAAAACGAATTTACATAAGTATTCAGACCCTTTGCTATGAGACTCGAAATTGAGCTCAGGTCCATCCTGTTTCCATTGATCATCCTTGAGATGTTTCTACAACTTGATTGGAGTCCACCTGTAGTAAATGTGACCGACCGGCTCGACCTTATGTAGTAAAATTTGAAAGTGTTTTTTACATCGGATAAACGTAGAGACTCAGAGCTAGAAAATGGTATATTATACACTAAAGTTGAGGAACAATGGGAAAGTAATAATTTTTTAAAAGTTGATAAACTGGAGAGCTCTTTGTCTACACCCATTCAGCATCGTTCACATCATTTTAAGCTTTAGCCCCACCCATCTCTTTAAGGATTCACATGTGAGGCTATGTACTAAACAACCAAAGATTTCAAGACTAAAGGCTGGTTTATACTATGGGTGTGTTCGTAAATTTAATATGGAGTGCCAGAGTGTGCTCTGGGGGTTTGTAAACTCAGAGCATTGTCAGATTGGCCGTTTTTTAATTCAGAGCGTTTCGTTCTCGGAGCGTTCAGAGCGCACACTGGACGCTCTGGCTGAAAAGTAGGGTTGAGCCGAGCATTCAGACCTAACAACAGCAGTCAAGCACCCAAGCAAACTGGCTAACGTTGGCTAGCTTGCTAGCTACTTCCAGACACAAATGAGAGAACAGCTCACTGACCATTTTACTCGCCCTAGCAGAGCTGGTTAGGCTGTTTTTATGTTATCCAGAGCGTTGGTGACTGCAACTGTGTGTCAGTAGCTGAGTGTAGATGCGGTGTGGAAATCAAGCGCAGGAAACACGGGCGTTCGTGAACAGACTTTAGTAAATGAAGGCAGCACCAAACAGGCGAACAGCCAACCCAACCGGGAGGCAAAATACAAATTACGCACAAATAACAACGTGCGTAAAAAGACAAAAGCGCACACAGTGCGGACTCTCGAAAAACAACAAAACACGAGAGTAATTAACGAGAGCAACAGCTAGACAAAAACCAATCACACATAACACCTGACCCAACACACGATAACTAAATAGGAAACCAAATCAAATACTAACAAGGGACAGGTGTACAAACAGACAAAACCAAACAAACATGAAACATCGAACGGTGGTAGCTAGTACTCCGGGGACGACGACCGCCGAAGCCTGCCCGAACAAGGAGGAGGAGCAGCCTCGGCCGAAACCGTGACAGTACCCCCCCCCTTGACGCGCGGCTCCAGCCGTGCGCCGATCCCGGCCTCGGGGACGACCAGGACGACGCGGAGCAGGGCGCGTAGGATGACCCCGATGGAACTCGGTCAGCAGGGACAGGTCTAATATGTCCCTCCTCGGCACCCAGCACCGCTCCTCCGGGCCGTACCCCTCCCACTCCACGAGATATTGGAGACCCCCCATCCGGCGTCTCGAATCAAGGATGGACCTCACAGTGTACGCCGGAGCCCCCTCGATGTCCAACGGGGGCGGAGGAGTCTCCTCTATCTCATAGTCCTGGAGTGGACCAGCCACCACCGGCCTGAGGAGAGACACATGGAACGAGGGGTTAATATTCCTGTAATCAATAGGCAGTTCTAACCTGTAACACACCTTGTTCAACCTCCTCAGGACTTTGAATGGCCCCACAAACCGCCGACCCAGCTTCCGGCAGGGCAGGCAGAGGGGCAGGTTTCTGGTCGAGAGCCAGACTCGATCTCCAGGTGCGTATACAGGCCCCTCACTGCGGTGGAGATCGGCGCTCGTCTTATGCCGACGGATGGCCCGCTGCAGATGAACGTGGGCAGCGTTCCATGTCTCCTCCGAGCGCCGCACCCACTCATCCACCGCAGGGGCCTCGATCTGGCTCTCGTGCCAAGGTGCCAGAACCGGCTGGTACCCTAACACACACTGGAAAGGGGTTAGTTGGGTGGAGGAGTGGCGGAGAGAGTTCTGCGCCATCTCGGCCCACGGAACGTATCTCGCCCACTCCTCCGGCCGGCCCTGGCAATAAGACCTCAGAAACCTACCCACATCCTGGTTGACACGTTCAACCTGCCCATTACTCTCCGGGTGGTAACCCGAGGTAAGGCTCACCGAAACCCCCAACCGTTCCATAAAGGCTCTCCACACTCTGTAGGTGAACTGGGGGCCTCGATCAGACACTATATCCTCGGGTACCCCGTAATGCCGGAAGACATGGGTAAACAGAGCCTCAGCGGTCTGTAGGGCAGTAGGGAGACCCGGCATGGGAAGGAGACGACAGGCCTTCGAGAACCGATCCACAACGACCAGGATGGTAGTATTCCCCTGTGAGGGGGGAAGGTCTGTAACAAAGTCCACCGAGAGGTGGGACCAGGGTCGTTGTGGAACGGGCAGGGGTTGTAGCTTACCCCTGGGCAAATGTCTGGGCGCCTTACACTGTGCACACACCGAACAGGAGGAGACATAAACCCTCACATCCCTGGCTAACGTTGGCCACCAGTACTTAGTGCTAAGGCAGTGAACTGTCCGGCCGATACCTGGATGTCCAGAGGAGGGGGACGTATGAGCCCAATAAATGAGGCGATCGCGTACCTCGAGCGGAACGTACGTCCGACCCACTGGACACTGTGGAGGACTTGGGTCGGTGCGTAACGCCCGCTCGATCTCTGCATCGACCTCCCATACCACCGGTGCCACCAGACAAGACTTTGGTAGTATGGGAGTGGGCTCAACGGACCTCTCCTCCGTGTCATACCGCCGAGACAGGGCATCTGCCTTCCCGTTCTGGGACCCAGGGATGTAAGTGATTTTAAACACAAACCGGGCTAGAAACATAGTCCAGCGGGCCTGGCGAGGATTCAGTCTCCTAGCTGCCCGGATGTACTCCAGGTTACGGTGGTCCGTCAAAATGAGGAAAGGGTGTTGAGCCCCCTCAAGCCAATGCCTCCACACCTTTAGGGCCTGTACCACGGCTAACAGCTCCCTGTCCCCTACATCATAATTCCGCTCTGCCGGACTGAGCTTCTTAGAATAAAAAGCACAGGGGCGGAGCTTAGGTGGTGTGCCAGACCGTTGTGAGAGGACGGCCCCAATACCGGCCTCGGATGCGTCTACCTCTACCTGGAATGGTAAAGCGGGATCCGGATGCGCCAACACCGGCGCCGAGGTAAACAGGTCCTTCAGTCTCCCAAAAGCCCTGTCCGCCTCAGCTGACCACCGCAAGCGCACCGGACCCCCCTTCAACAGAGACGTTATGGGAGCTGCCACCTGTCCAAAACCCCGGATAAACGTCCGGTAATAATTCGCAAAACCCAAGAACTGTTGCACCTCTTTCACAGTGGTTGGGGTTTGCCAATTACGCACAGCTGACACCCGGTCAACCTCCATCTTCACCCCTGACGCAGACAACTGATAACCCAAAAAGGAGACCGACTTCTGAAAGAACAGACATTTCTCTGCCTTGACATATAGGTCATGCTCCAACAGTCTCCTCAACACTCGGCGCACCAGGGCTACATGCTCAGCTCGGGTAGAACTGTACACCAGAATATCGTCTATGTACACGACTACTCCCTGCCCCTGCATGTCCCGGAAAATCTCATATACAAAGGATTGGAAGACTGAGGGAGCATTCATTAACCCATATGGCATGACGAGATACTCGTAATGACCGGAGGTCGTGCTAAATGCTGTCTTCCATTCATCGCCCTCTCTAATGCGCACCAAGTTATATGCGCTCCTGAGATCCAATTTTGTGAAGAACTGAGCACCGTGTAATGACTCCGTCATAGTCGCAATCAGAGGAAGTGGATAACTGTACTTCACCGTAATCTGATTGAGACCGCGGTAATCAATACACGGGCGCAAACCTCCATCTTTTTTCTTCACAAAAAAGAAGCTTGAGGAAGCGGGTGAAGTGGAGGCCCGTATGTATCCCTGTCTCAGAGACTCAGCGATGTAAGTTTCCATCGCCTTCCTCTCCTCTTGAGACAAGGGATACACATGGCTCCGCGGGAGTGCTGCTCCTAACTGGAGATCTATCGCACAATCCCCCTGTCTATGAGGCGGCAGCTGCGCCGCCCTTGTCTTACTAAACACCAGCGTCAAATCCTCATACTCGGGGGGAATATGCAGTGCGGGCATTTGATTTGGACTCTCCACCGAGGTCGCCCCTATGGAAACACCCAGACATATCCCCTCACACTGAACAGACCACCCTTTAAGAGCTTTCTCTCGCCACGAAATAGTAGGATCATGGGTAATCAACCAGGGAAGTCCCAGCACCACCGGATACGCAGGAGAGTCAATCAGATAGAGCTGAATCGTCTCCTCATGACCCCCCTGCGTCTTCATCCTAAGGGGCGCTGTGACCTCCCTAATTAACCCAGATCCTAACGGACGGCTATCTAGGGCATGTACAGGGAAAGGCTTATCAACGGGAAGGAGAGGAATCCCTAACTCTACACAGAACTGGCGATCTACAAAATTCCCAGCTGCGCCTGAATCTACTAGCGCCTTATGCTGGGAACGAGGTGCAACCTGTGGAAAACAAACAGGCAAGGTTATGTGAACGACAGAAAGCTCTGGGTAAGTAGGGCGCCTACTCACCTGGGAGGACTCCCCAATGCGTGGCCTGCCTTCACCTCCACCGGGGGACCTTCCCCAACACCTAGCCGCGGTGTGCCCTCCACGGCCACAGTTGGTGCAGGGAACGGCCCCCCTCGGGTTCCTACTCCTCCGTTCTCTAGCGCCAGCACCTCCGAGCTCCATAGGGCTCGGCTCGGAGGTGCCGGAAGGTGGAATGGGCAACCCCCACCCGGGACGTCCACGGGTGGCGAGCAGGGTGTCCAGCCGAATGGCCATGTCGACCAGTTGGTCAAACGACAACGTGGTATCCCTGCACGCCAACTCTCTCTGGACGTCCTCCCGGAGGCTGCAGCGGAAGTGGTCTATGAGGGCCCGCTCATTCCACCCTGCATCTGCCGCTAGAGTCCGGAACTCCAAAGCAAAATCCTGTGCGCTCCTCATCCCCTGTTGGAGGTAGAATAGACGCTCCCCCGCCGCCTTCCCTTCTGGTGGATGGTCAAACACGGCACGGAAGCGGCGGGAGAACTCCGCGTAGGTAATAGTAGCGGCGTCTATTCTCCTCCATTCGGCGTTGGCCCACTCCAACGCCTTGCCGGTGAGACAGGAGATGAGGGTGGAGACGCTCTCGTGTCCCGGGTGTACGGTGGCGAGGTAGAGCTCCACTTGCAGCAGGAACCCTTGACACCCGGCAGCGGAGCCGTCGTACGCCCTCGGGAGCGAGAGCCGAATCCCGCTGGGTTCCGGAAGGGGGACAGGAGGACTGACCGATGGGGATGGTCCGGTAGGTGGGGGCGTGGGTACCCCGCTGCTTTCCCATCGGTGGAGAGTGTTCATCACCCGATCCAGGGCGTGACCGATCTGGTTGATCCTGTCCTCCTGCCCACGCAGACGGTCCTCCATGATGTCCGTTGGCGCGGTTGCTCCTGCTGATTCCATGGGTGTGATGTGTGATTCTGTCAGTAGCTGAGTGTAGATGCGGTGTGGAAATCAAGCGCAGGAAACACGGGCGTTCGTGAACAGACTTTAGTAAATGAAGGCAGCACCAAACAGGCGAACAGCCAACCCAACCGGGAGGCAAAATACAAATTACGCACAAATAACAACGTGCGTAAAAAGACAAAAGCGCACACAGTGCGGACTCTCGAAAAACAACAAAACACGAGAGTAATTAACGAGAGCAACAGCTAGACAAAAACCAATCACACATAACACCTGACCCAACACACGATAACTAAATAGGAAACCAAATCAAATACTAACAAGGGACAGGTGTACAAACAGACAAAACCAAACAAACATGAAACATCGAACGGTGGTAGCTAGTACTCCGGGGACGACGACCGCCGAAGCCTGCCCGAACAAGGAGGAGGAGCAGCCTCGGCCGAAACCGTGACACTGTGCTGCTGGCAACAATTTAATTACGCTTTTTTGTCGACATTTAATGACACCGGTCATATTGAACGGGTGTTGAGCATTTGTGTAAATTCGTCAGTTATTCTGTGCTCTGGCACACTCAGACGAGAGTGCTCTGAAATCGGAGTAGATATCCAGAGGGAATATACCAGCTACGACAATTTACCAGTTGTCGCAGTGACATCATAAACATTCTGTTGAAATAGTTACTTGCATAGTGGAGTCTTTTGTTTAGACATGTAGCTAGCTAGCTAAACAATTAACCATAATCCCAATTTATAACGTTACTACCCTGCATGAATCTGCAGGTAGCTAACCAACCAGGTTCAATGTTAGCTAGCTAACATTAGGCTATAACTAGCAATGCAAATGGTCTGAGATACTAATAATATTACTACACAGATCATACACATAACGTTAGCTAGCTAGCCAACCAGCTAATGTTAGCTAGCTAGCTAGCTAACAGTACACTAATTTTAAATGAAAACGACTTTCTGACTAAATTAGAAATGTATAACGTGCAGACTCAGTCTGCATATTTGCAATCAAATGCCATAATATTCTCCATCTCCTTAGCTATCATATTCTAATTCCACTGATTTTAAAACTCTGTCCTCCAGAAAGTGGAGAGCAACACTTATGCAGTTCTACTACGTGATATCTTTCAAAAAAGCCATGTTAGAAAGGATTACCTACACATCCTGACCAGCTCATATTATAGACAGAAGCATGCTACATGGCAGACCAATCCGAACTCATCTCTCTGCATGTCCAGCCCATTCATTATCTCAGCCAATCATGGCTAGCTGTCACGGTTTCGGCCGAGGCTGCTCCTTCTCCTTGTTCGGGCAGGCTTCGGCGGTCGTCGTCTCCGGAGTACTAGCTGCCACCGTTCTATGTTTCGATGTTTGTTTGGTTTGGTCTGTTTTATTACACCTGTTCCTTGTTAGTGTTTATTATGCGTCCTATAAGTTCTCTTGGGTTTTGTCATGTGTTGTGTGTAATTGTTCTTTGTCAACTTGGGATGCTAGTTCGTTTATCTCTCGGTATTGTTTTGAAGAGAGTTCCGCACAGTGTGTGCTTTTTGTTTTGTACTATTACCGGTGTGCGTAAAGTTCGCTTGCCTGCTGGGTTGTATTTAGCCGTGTTGGCTTGTTCTTTTGTTGTCTTCACTAAAGACGTTAGTACGAAGCCTCTGTGTGTCCTACGCTTGATTCCACACCACATCTACACTCAACCTTGACAGAATTACACACCACACATGACAAAACCCAAGAGAACTAACAAGGAACAGGTGTAACAAAACAGACCAAACCAAATGCCCGCAATGTACGTTCCCCCCGAGTATGAGGATTTAGCACTCGTGTTTAGCAAGGCGAGGGCGGCGCGATTGCCACCTCATAGACAGGGGGATTGTGCGATAGACCTCCAGGCAGGAGCTGCGCTCCCGCGGAGCCATGTGTATCCTTTGTCACAAGAGGAGAAGAGGGCGATGGAGACATACATTGCCGAGTCTCTGAGACAGGGTAACATACGAGTATCTCGTCATGCCATACGGGTTAATGAATGCTCCGTCAGTCTTCCAATCCTTTGTGGATGAGATTTTCAGGGACATGGAGGGGCAGGGAGTGGTCGTGTACATAGACGATATTCTGGTGTACAGTTCTACCCGAGCCGAGCATGTAGCCCTGGTGCGCCGAGTGTTGAGGAGGCTGTTGGAGCATGACCTGTATGTCAAGGCAGAGAAATGTCTGTTCTTCCAGGAGTTGGTCTCCTTTTTGGGTTATCAGTTGTCCGCGTCAGGGGTGAAGATGGAGGTTGACTGTGTGTCAGCCATGCGTAATTGGCAAACCCCAACCACGGTTAAAGAGGTGCAGCAGTTCTTGGGCTTTGCGAATTACTACCGGAGGTTTATCCGGGGTTTTGGACAGGTGGCAGCTCCCATAACGTCCCTTCTGAAGGGGGTCCGGTGCACTTGTGGTGGTCAGCTGAGGCGAACAGGGCTTTTGGGAGACTGAAGGACCTGTTTACTTCAGCTCCGGTGCTGGCGCATCCGGATCCCGCTTTACCATTCCAAGTGGAGGTGGACGCGTCAGAAGCCGGTATCGGGGCCGTTCTCTCGCAACGGTCCGGCACACCACCTAAACTCCGCCCCTGTGCTTTTTACTCGAAAAAGCTCAGTCCGGCGGAGCGAAATTATGACATAGGGGACAGGGAGCTGTTAGCCGTGGTAAAGGCCCTAAAGGTGTGGAGGCATTGGCTTGAGGGGGCTCAACACCCTTTTCTCATTTTGACTGACCACCGTAACCTGGAATACATTCGGGCAGCTAGGAGACTAAATCCTCGCCAGGCTCGGTGGACTATGTTTCTAGCCCGGTTCGTGTTTAAGATCACTTACATCCCTGGGTCCCAGAATGGAAAGGCAGACGCCCTGTCTCGGCGGTATGACACAGAGGAGAGGTCCGTTGAGCCCACTCCCATACTACCGACGTCTTGTCTGGTGGCACCGGTGGTGTGGGAGGTCGATACGGAGATCGAGCGGGCGTTACGCACCGACCCAAGCCCTCCACAGTGTCCAGTGGGTCCGACGTACGTTCCGCTCGAGGTTCGGGATCGACTCATTTATTGGGCTCACACGTCACCCTCCTCTGGGCATCCAGGTATTGGCCGGACAGTGCACTGCCTTAGCACAAAGTACTGGTGGCCAACGTTAGCCAGGGATGTGTGGGTTTATGTCTCCTCCTGCTCGGTGTGTGCCCAGTGTAAGGCGCCCAGACACTTGCCCAGGGGTAAGTTACAACCCCTGCCCGTTCCACAACGACCCTGGTCTCACCTCTCGGTGGATTTTGTTACAGACCTTCCTCCCTCACAGGGGAATACCACCATCCTGGTCGTTGTGGATCGGTTCTCGAAGGCCTGTCGTCTCCTTCCCATGCCGGGTCTCCCTACTGCCCTACAGACCGCTGAGGCACTATTCACCCACATCTTCCGGCATTACGGGGTACCCGAGGATATAGTGTCTGATCGAGGCCCCCAGTTTACCTCCAGAGTCTGGAGAGCGTTCATGGAGCGTTTGGGGGTTTCGGTGAGCCTTACCTCGGGTTACCACCCGGAGAGCAATGGGCAGGTCGAACGTGTAAACCAGGATGTGGGTAGGTTTCTGAGGTCGTATTGCCAGGGCCGGCCGGAGGAGTGGGCGAGGTATGTTCCCTGGGCCGAGATGGCACAGAACTCTCTCCGCCACTCCTCCACTAAACTAACTCCTTTCCAGTGTGTGTTAGGGTACCAGCCGGCTCTGGCACCTTGGCATCAGAGCCAGATCGAGGCCCCTGCGGTGGATGAGTGGGTGCGGCGCTCGGAGGAGACGTGGAACGCTGCACACGTCCATCTGCAGCGGGCCATCCGTCGACATAAGACGAGCGCCGATCTCCACCGCAGTGAGGGGCCGGTGTACACACCGGGAGATCGAGTCTGGCTCTCGACCAGAAACCTGCCCCTCCGCCTGCCCTGCCGGAAGCTGGGTCGGCGGTTTGTGGGGCCTTTTAAAGTCCTGAGGAGATTGAACAAGGTGTGTTACAGGTTACAACTGCCAATTGATTACAAGAATATTAACCCCTCGTTCCATGTGTCTCTCCTCAGGCCGGTGGTAGCTGGTCCACTCCAGGACTATGAGATAGAAGAGACTCCTCCGCCCCCGCTGGACATCGAGGGGGCTCCGGCGTACACTGTTCGGTCCATCCTGGATTCGAGACGCCGGATGGGGGGTCTCCAATATCTCGTGGAGTGGGAGGGGTACGGCCCGGAGGAGCGGTGCTGGGTGCCGAGGAGGGACATCTTAGACCCGTCTCTTCTGACCGAGTTCCATCGTGGTCATCCCACGCGCCCTGCTCCACGTCTTCCTGGTCGTCCTCGAGGCCGGGGTCGGCGCACGGCTGGAGCCGCGCGTCAAGGGGGGGGGGGGGTACTGTCACGGTTTCGGCCGAGGCTGCTCCTTCTCCTTGTTCGGGCAGGCTTCGGCGGTCGTCGTCTCCGGAGTACTAGCTGCCACCGTTCTATGTTTCGATGTTTGTTTGGTTTGGTCTGTTTTGTTACACCTGTTCCTGTGTAGGTTTGTGTTTTGCACCTTTGGACGTCACGTATCGATTTGTTGTTTTGTTCGTGTAATCATTATTTAATAAATATGTTCACCTTCCACGCTGCGCCTTGGTCCTCTGTATCCGACGATCGTGACACTAGCAGGAATGTTGGTGTCTTTTTCTGTGGCTAAACCAACTAGGCTCGTAATTTAACAATTGTATTCGTATTTACAGATGGCATACAAGTTTGTTATTAAGGCACATGAAAGTTCACATGTTCCAGAAGGCATTTCTGCCAAAAAACACATTTAGATTTTTTTTAAAAGTGTATATTCAAATGGCTCTCCTGTGAACTAGTGACACGCGACATCCGCCTAGTTTCCTGAAACTAGTCACAAATTCAATTGATTGGACATAATTTGGAAAGGCACACACACCTGTCTATATAAAAGGTCCCACAGATGACAGTGCATGTCAGAGCAAAAACCAAGCCATGAAGTCAAAGGAATTGTCCGTAGAGCTCCGAGACAGGATTGTGTCGAGGCACAGATATGGGGAAGGGTACCAAAACATTTCTGCAGCATTCAAGGTCTCCAAGAACACAGTGGCCTCCATCATTCTTAAATGGAAGAAGTTTAGAACCACCAAGACTCTTCCTAGAGCTGGCCACCCTGCCAAACTGAGCAATCGGGGGAGAAGGGCCTTGGTCACGAAAGTGACCAAGAACCTGATGGTCACGCTGACAGAGCTCTAGAGTTCCTCTGTGGAGATGGGAGAACCTTCCAGAAGGACAACCATCTCTGCAGCACTCCACCAATTAGGCCTTTATGGTAGAGTGGCCAGACGTAAGTCACTCCTCAGTAAAAGGCACATGACAGCCCACTTGGAGTTTGCCAAAAGGCACCTAAAGACTCTCAGACCATGAAAAACAAGATTCTCTGGTCTGATGAAACCAATATTTAACTCTTTGGCCTGAATGCCAAGCGTCACGTCTGGAAGAAACCTGGCACCATCCCTACGGTGAAGCATGGTGGTGGCAGCATCATGCTGTGGAGATGTTTGTCAGAAGCAGGGACTGTGAGACTAGTCAGGATCGAGGGAAAGATGAGCGGCGCAAAGTACAGAGAGAGCGCTCAGGACCTCAGACTCACCTTCCAACAGGACAACGACCCTAAGCACACAGCCAAGACAACGCAGGAGTGGCTTCGAGACAAGACTCTGAATGTCCTTGAGTGGCCCAGCCAGAGCCCGGACTTGAACCCAATCGAACATCTCTGGAGAGAACTGAAAATAGCTGTTCAGCAACGCTCCCCATCCAACCTGACAGAGCTTGAGAGGATCTGCAGAGAAGAATGGGAGAAACTCCCCAAATACAGGTGTGCCAAGCTTGTAGTGTCATACCCAAGAAGACTTGAGGCTGTAATCGTTGCCAAAGGTGCTTCAAGAAAGTACTGAGTAAAGGGTCAGAAAACATATGTAAATGTTATATTTCATATAAATTAGCATAAATGTCTAAAAAACTGTTTTTGCCTTGTCATAATGGGTTATTGTGTGTAGATTGATGAGGGGAAAAAGGATTTAATCAATTTTAGAATAAGGCTGTAACCTTAAAAAAAAAAGTCAAGGGGTCTGAATACTTCCCGAAGGCACTGTAATACTTACTACTGATTACCAAGTGAAAATACCTACAAACAAATATGAGCTTCTTCTTTAGTCAACTTTATTGCAACATGTAAAAATACCTTACGTTTTTTACAAAATTACAAGGATTTGTATTGTTAGAATAATAATTTGATTAATTAGTATAGGCCTACTCAGTAACATAAAAATAACAATTCTAGTGGTGGTGAGTAGTAGCCTAGATAGCTAAATTAGAAAAACAGGGTTGTCTTTTTTTCCAATTTTTCCCCCAAAAAAATTGGCAACTCTGTCTTCATCGTTTCTTTCTTGTAAGCATTTTCCAATCCTGGAGTCTGAGACCTTGTGGAAATCTGTGGTACAGAAGAAGAATATCATTATGACAATTTACATTACCCTATACTAATAATCATAATTTCTATAGTTTAGGCCTGCTACCTAACCTTGTTGTGTTATCCAGCTAGCAATAATAGTGCTTACCAACACTAATAAATTAGCTAGTGTTTCATTGAAAAGGAACTAATGTTACTCATAGTGTGTTGGCACAAGTAGCTAGCTAGTTATTTAACGTTAACATGTTGAGTGTGTCTCCTGTAACATCCTTGGGGTACCGATATCCTGAGAACAAGGTTCAGGAAAGATTAGACCATCGAGCCCAGCTAACGTTAGCTAGCTAGTTAGCTAGCGAGTAGCAACCATAGCATAGCTATTTGCCAGCTTTAGGTAGCTATCTAGTCAAGGTTAGAAAACTAGCTAGCATGCTAGCTAATCCCAAAAAGCGTAACAGATTGCATCGTAAATCTATTCTGTAGATGGTAACTAGCTAGCTAGCCTAGTTGGTAGGCCTAACAAAAATGCCAGAAAAGCTACAGTTAACTAGCAAGCCAACACTAGGCTATCTAGCTGACAAAGGTGCTAAATCGTCCAGAATAATTAATCTATACAAAAAAGCAAAATAAATTGCATGGAAAACGTACTTTCTATCTCCTGTGTTGACGTTTTTGTCTTATCTACAACACTTTGTTACTTTCGCTGTAATGTCTCATGTCTGGATTTTGCACACTGACCTTCTTCTCGACCCATTCTTTGCGCACTGTCAGATGACGTCAATGTCAACAAATGTTGGCCCGTTCAAGGTCGTCGCTATTTTGAGTGTTTTACACTGATGGGTAGATCTTGACATACATGATGCCTTAATTCCTTGAATAAATCAATAATTGCACCAATGCATCCCATCCAAAAGTGAGAATGTTCCTCAACAGTGAAACCCTTGCAAGGTTACATGATGGCATAAGAGGTTGTCTTATGATCATTTTAAGTGCATGTATAAACCATTATTCAACCAATTTTAACAGTCATTCGTGCTTGACAAATTGTAAGCCTATCTCACAATTTTAACAATAACTGTTTATCCATGTGTCTAAAAATGTTTAATTGATGGTTAAAGTAATTGACCCATTGCACCGTTAATTGATTTAACAATTTAAAAGTATTTTTTGATGTTTTTGCCATTGGGCCTGGGTATCAGACTCCAGAGCCCTTTATTGAGTTGTGTCAATGAGGTTGTCGGTTTTCAATTGGCTAACACTTATCACATGGTTAGTGCAGGCTGAAATATAAAGGCTGAAACATGGTGGGTTTGGGATATATGGTTGGGATGCTATCGGAAACTTTAACATTTGTAACAAGCATGGTAACAAGCATTCGTTGGTACACCTCTGTAATTACAAACTGCAATTACCACCAGTTACATGTTGTTAATACAGTGTAACTCTGTATTTTACCATTTACATGTATATTTTAGTCATTTAGCAGACGCTCTTATCCAGAGCGACTTAAAGTTAGTGAGTGCATACATTTTCATACTGGCCCCCCGTGGGAAACGAACCCACAACCCTGGCGTTGCAAGCGCCATGCTCTACCAACTGAGCTACAGGGGACCTGAATTACAATACTTGTTAGTGTAATTACGCTGTAATAAGGACCCCTTAAAATGAAATGTTACCAAAAATTATATAATAATTATATAATAATGTACTAACCATACTACTTACAATTTAAAACATATTGATAGTAAAGAGGTATGCAGTAAGCAACAAATATCAACATACTATAGGCGCACGCATACTGAGATGGTGTCATCTAATGCGCAGTTGGGTTGTTCCTGCCATTCGTTATAGAGCACGTCTCCTTATCTGATTATTAGCTGATGTCAAACACACATGGTTCTGTAAAGACGATTCTCTTACTCAACAGCATGCAGCGAATTTGTATTAGATGAAAAGCCGAAATACTATGACATCATGGCTTGTAAAACATAAAACTTTTTTTCTAAATCTCACATACAATAAAACATTACATTTTCACATATATAATCAGCATGCTATTTAGAATGCAAGTATGGGTATTCAGATACGGCCACTGTCAGCTCTGAAAATATTTACAGTGGCTTGCGAAAGTATTCACCCCCCTTGTCATTTTTCCTATTTTGTTGCCTTACAACCTGGAATTAAAATGGTTTTTTGGGGGGTTTGTATCATTTGATTTACACAACATGCCTACCACTTTGAAGATGCAAAATAATTTTTGGGGTGAAACAAACAAGAAATAAGACCAAAACAGAAAACTTGAGCGTGCATAACTATTCACCCCTCCAAAGTCAATACTTTGTAGAGCCACCTTTTGCAGCAATTACAGCTGCAAGTCTCTTGGGGTATGTCTCTATAAGCTTGGCACATCTAGCCACTGGGATTTTTGCCCATTCTTCAAGGCAAAACTGCTACAGCTCCTTCAAATTGGATGGGTTCCGCTGGTGTACAGCAATCTTTAAGTCATACCACAAATTCTCAATTGGATTGAGGTCTGGGCTTTGACTAGGCCATTCCAAGACATTTAACATTTAACATTTAAATGTTTCCCTTAAACCACTCGAGTGTTGCTTTAGCAGTATGCTTAGGGTCATTGTCCTGCTGGAAGGTGAACCTCCGTCCCAGTCTCAAATCTCTGGAACACCGAAACAGGTTTCCCTCAAGAATTTCCCTGTATTTAGCGCCATCCATTATTCCTTCAATTCTGACCAGTTTCCCAGTCCCTGCCGATGAAACACATCCCCACAGCATGATGCTGCCACCACCATGCTTCACTGTGGGGATGGTGTTCTCGGGGTGATGAGAGGTGTTTGGGTTTGCACCAGACATAGCTTTTTCCTTGATGGCCAAAAAGCTCAATTTTAGTCTCATCTGAACAGAGTACCTTCTTCCATATGTTTGGGGAGTCTCCCAGATGCCTTTTGGCGAACACCAAACGTGTTTGCTTATTTTTTTCTTTAAGCAATGGCTTTTTACTGGCCACTCTTCCATAAAGCCCAGCTCTGTGGAGTGTATGGCTTAAAGTGGTCCTATGGACAGATACTCCAATCTATGCTGTGGAGCTTTGCAGCTCCTTCAGGGTTATCTTTGGTCTCTTTGTTGCCTCTCTGATTAATGCCCTCCTTGCCTGGTCCGTGAATTTTGGTGGGCAGCCCTCTCTTTTTTTATAACCCAACCCTGATCTGTACTTTTCCACAACTTTGTCCCTGACCTGTTTGGAGAGCTCCTTGGTCTTCATGGTGCCGCTTGCTTGGTGGTGCCCCTTGCTTAGTGGTGTTGCAGACTCTGGGGCCTTTCAGAACAGGTGTGTATATATACTGAGATTATGTGACAGATCATGTGACACTTAGATTGCACACAGGTGGACTTTATTTAACTAATTATGTGACTTCTGAAGGTAATTGGTTGCACCAGATCTTATTTAGGGGCTTCATAGCAAAGGGGGGAATACATATGCAAGCACCACTTTTCCGTTATTTATTTTTTTGCATGTTTTGAAACAAGTTATTTTTTTCATTCCACTTCACAAATTTGGACTATTTTGTGTATGTCCATTACATGAAATGCAAATAAAAATCCATTTAAATTACAGGTTATAATGCAACAAAATAGGAAAAGAGCCAAGTGGGATGAATACTTTTGCAAGGCACTGTACTGGCTTTAACATGCACCATACAGTACCTTGTACAATACAAGAAAAGCCTGAGATTACAAAGCAAGATTTAGACAAAGTAAAAAACGTCTGGTTTTACTTAGGGAGTTTGTTGATATCTGGGCTGGTATTGCATAACAGGAAGGAATAACTCACATCAAAATCATACTTTGCATAAGCGTCATTAAATAAGCAGCGGCAGTATGAATCTGTTATTACACTTTTGTTGCAGTTATACATATTACACAGTTACTACCCTGTTATTCCACCATCTTTCAATATCAGTCCTATTACTGCTCCCACTTTCACTGCGCTCAGGTCACTTTAGCCAAGAGCCGTATAATTTGCTCTTAACCATAATCTGATACTATAGCTACTTACAAACTTTCACGTGTCTTTCAACTTCGTTGCTGCCCTCTTTAGTTTAGAGCGGTAGCTATTTTGTAACGTCATTGAGGCATAGCATGAGTCTATGATAGCAACAGATAGTATACCAGAGAGGAGGTAATTAGAGAGAGACAGTGTTCACCCTAACGTGAGTGTTGGAGCAGACAAGAGAGACATTTTAAAGGAGATTTGTGCTGACATTTTCCGTGTCTCTATGTGCGAGCGATCACACCGGCACCACTGTGTGAGGGAGGCCCTTTGTCACTTGTACGACTCAGTGGGAGAGGGAACGAGATGCGATGACACCCAACCACTTGAAACAGATCAAAACCCAAACCACTAAGTCAGGATGCTCAAATTAACAATGCAGCTTCTCGTTAAACTCTGCTTCCTGACTTCCTCCCAGTGCCTCTGAACGTTATACAATCTAAACAGACACATTCATATCTATGTATATTGTGAGTAGAATAAATCTGATGTAATTAGTGTCCTCTGAATAAGAATTTTGCTAAGTGAATACAAATAGAAACTTACGACATTCTCTCAACAACACAATACGCCAGTTGTAAGTAATAAAAACATATCACCACTCAATATATTATACTCCATTATTAGAGCTATCGCTATAGAGAACCGTTCCTTTCACGTAAAAGGAACAGAGACGAGAGGGCGCTATCAGCAGAGGAGGGCCCCTTAAAATAATAATCCATCGCTATTGTCAAGCTGTAGAGGGCTGTTGAAAATGTATTTGGGCTGTTCAACAGTCAATGCGGTTTTCCACTGCGCTCCTCAGTCATGTGTTAAACCCCCCCCCCCCTCAGCAGTGAAGGACTAAGTGTTATTGACTACTTACAGAGCTTAATGTTTCCTCCCCTGGGCTATCCCTCCTCCTGATTTATCTGTGTCCGCCATGTTGCGATGGATGGGACGGTGTTTAAATTAGGAATAACGGAACGAACAGCTTGAAAACCTTATAGTCTGACAGTGACATTACAGGGATAGGAGTGGAAGCTATTTGTTGCTGATAGTAAAATAACAGTCTGTTGGTTGTGGATCTCCCTTCTATTTCAGATCATTCACATGTAGGCCTGATGCTTCCCACTGGGCACACACTGGTTGAATCAACGTTGTTTCCATCTAATTTCAATGAAATTACGTTGAACCAACATGGAATAGACTTTGAATTGACTGTCTGTGCCCAGTGGGTTGCTTAGTACTGGCTTGCAAACGGTTTAAGTTTAAGCATACATTGTTATAATATACAGTGCATTTGGAAAGTATTCAGACCCCTTGACTTTTTCCACATTTTATTACGTTACAGCCTTATTCTGAAATTGATTAATGTGTTTTTTCCCCATCATCAATCTACACACAACACCCCATAAGGTTTTTAGAATCTTTTGAAACTGTATTAAAAATAAAAACCAGAAATATCACATTTTCATAAGTATTCAGATCCTTCACTCAGTACTTTGTTGAAGCACCTTTGGCAGTGATTACAACCTCAAGTCTTCTTGGGTATGACGCTACAAGCCTGGCACACCTGTATTTGGGGAATTTCTCCCATTCTTCTCTGCAGATCCTCTCAAGCTCTGTCAGGTTGGAAGGGGAGCATCGCTGCACTTCTATTTTCAGGTCTCTCCAGAGATGTTCGATCGGGTTCAAGTCTGGGCTCTGGCTGGGCCACTCAAGGACATTCAGACACTTGTCCCGAAGCAACTCCTGCGTTGTCTTGGCTGTGTGCTTAGGGTCGTTGTCCTGTTGGAAGGTGAACCGTCACCCCAGTCTGAGGTCCTGAGTGCTCTGGAGCAGGTTTTCATCAAGGATCTCTCTGTACTTTGCTCCATTCATCTTTCCCTCGATTCTGAGTAGTCTCACAGTCCCTGCCGCTGAAAAACATCCCCACAGCATGATGCTGCCACCCCCATGCTTCCCCTTAGGGATGGTGCCAGATTTCCTCCAGACGTGACGCTTGGCATTCAGGCCAAAGAGTTCAATCTTGGTTTCATCAGACCAGAGAATCTTGTTTCTCATGGTCTGAGAGTCCTTTAGGTGCCTCTTGGCAAACTCCAAGCGGGCTGTCATGTGCTTCTGTCTGGCCACTCTACCATAAAGGCCTGATTGGTGGAGTTCTGCAGAGATGGTTGTCCTTCTAGAAGGTTATCCCATCACCACAGAGGAACTCTGGAGCTCTGTCAGAGTGACCATCGGGTTCTTGGTCACCTCCCTGACCAAGGCCCTTCTCCCCCGATTGCTCAGTTTGGCCAGGCGGCCAGCTCTAGGAAGCGTCTTGGTGGTTCCAAACTTCTTCCATTTAAGAATGATGGAGGCCACTGTGTTCTTGGGGACCTTGAATGCCGCAGACATTTTTTGGTACCCTTCCCCAGATCTGTGCCTTGACGCAATCCTGTCTCGGAGCTCTACGGACAATTCCTTCAACCTGTTTTTTATTTTTAATAATTTTGCAAACATTTCTGAAAACCTGTTTTCGCTTTGTCATTATGGGCTATTGTGTGTAGATTGGTGAGGAAAAAAAGCAATTTAATCCATTTTAGAATAAGGCTGTAACGTAACATAATGTGGAAAACTTCTGAATGCACTGTAGTGATGAATTGATGTCATATCTATGGTCATCAATACCCGAGTTAGGAGGCAGAAATAAAATTATATGCCATTCTTTGCCATTTCTAGGACTGTAGATTAACACTGTGGCTGGCCATTGTCGAGCTCCATAGAATCACAACAACGAATAGAAAATAGTCAACAAAAATACAGTTTTCAATACCGGAATGTTCATTCATACAAGACTACACAATAAATCGTCATGCTCATCATACCATTAGGTATAGACTAGCTACTATACGATTTATACAATAATTGCACTGATCTACCAGGTACTGTTGTACAGTAAGCCACTGCCATTATCATCCATTCCAAACCAGTCTCAGCAAAGTCCAGTTTGTGATATTGTAATTCCACTTGAAAAATACATTCCATATCTCCCCAGGGTCACCAACAAACAGAGTGAGGCAACAGCAAGCAATAGCCACGAAAGTCCCTTGAACAAACTTGGCTAAACTGCTCCCCCCCCCCCCCCCCCCCGATGGAACTCTCCTAACAGCATTGTTAACTCTAATAACAGATTACAGAGTTAATTGCCTGGATCATTATAGAATTAGATTCAGATTTGTGTGGATGAAGTGTTTGCCGCATAAATTAACATTTGCTTGTGTAGCGCAGCGCAGCCTTGGAAATGAAACATGCATACATTTTGTGGTACAATTGTATTCTCATGGAGGAGAGACCACCTACAGTTGAAGTCGGAAGTTTACATACACCTTAGCCAAATACATTTAAACTCAGTTTTTCACAATTCCTGACATTTAATCCTAGTAAAAATTCCCTGTTTTAGGTCAGTTAGGATCACCACTTTATTTTAAGAATGTGAAATGTCAGAATAATAGTAGAGAGAATTATTTATTTCAGCTTTTATTTCTTTCATCACATTCCCAGTGGGTCAGAAATTTACATACACTCAATTAGTATTTGGTAGCATTGCCTTTAAATTGTTTAACTTGGGTCAAACGTTTCGGGTAGCCTTCCACAAGCTTGGGTGAATTTTGGCCCATTCCTCCTGACTGAGCTGGTGTAACTGTGTCAGGTTTGTAGGCCTCCTTGCTCGCACACGCTTTTTCAGTTCTGCCCACAAATGTTCTATAGGATTGAGGTCAGGGCTTTGTAATGGCCACTCCAATACCTTGACTTTGTTGTCCTTAAGCCATTTTGCCACAACTTTGGAAGTATGCTTGGGGTCATTGTCCATTTGGAAGACCCATTTGCGACCAAGCTTTAACTTCCTGACTGATGTCTTGAGATGTTGCTTCAATATATCCAAATAATTATCCTTCCGCATGATGCCATCTATTTTGTGAAGTGTACCAGTCCCTCCTGCAGCAAAGCACCCCCACAGCATGGCCCCGTGTTGCTCAGTTGGTAGAGCATGGCGCTTGCAACGCCAGGGTTGTGGGTTCGTTTCCCACGGGGGGCCAGTATGAAAATATATGCACTCACTAACTGTAAGTCGCTCTGGATAAGAGCGTCTGCTAAATGACTAAATTGTAAAAAGTTAATGATGCTGCCACCCCCGTGCTTCACGGTTGGGATGGTGTTCTTCTGCTTGCAAGGCACCCCCTTTTTCCTCCAAACATAACGATGGTCATTATGGCCAAACAGTTATATTTTTGTTTCATCAGACCAGAGGACATTTCTCCAAAAAGTACGATCTTTGTCCACATGTGCAGTTGCAAACCGTAGTCTGGCTTTTTTATGGCAGTTTTGGAGCAGTGGCTTCTTCCTTGCTGAGCGGCCTTTCAGGTTATGTCGATATAGCACTCGTTTTACTGTGGATATAGATACTTTTGTACCTTTTTCAACCAGCATCTTCAAAAGATCCTTTGCTGTTGTTCTGGGATTGATTTGCACTTTTCGCACCAAAGTACGTTCATCTCTAGGAGACAGAACGCGTCTCCTTCCTGAGCGGTATGACGGCTGCGTGGTCCCATGGTGTATATACTTGCATACTATTGTTTGTACAGATGAACGTGGTACCTTCAGGCGTTTGGAAATTGCTCCCAAGGATGAACCAGACTTGTGGAGGTCTACCATTTTTTTCTGAGGTCTTTTTCCCATGATGTCAAGAAAAGAGGCACTGAGTTTGAAGGTAGGCCTTGAAATACATCCACAGGTACACCTCAAATGATGTCAATTAGCCTATCAGAAGCTTCTAAAGCCATGACATCATTTTCTGGAATTTTCCAAGCTGTTTAAAGGCAGAGTCAACATAGTGTATGTAATCTTCTGACCCACTGGAATTGTGATACAGCGAATTATAAGTGAAATAATCTGTCTGTAAACAATTGTTGGAAAACGTACATGTGTCAGAATTTTGTGGAGTGGTTGAAAAACGAGTTTGAATGACTCCAACCTAAGTGTATGTAAACTTCTGACTTCAACTGTACACTCATGCTTTTTACCACTTTCACATAAACAAGGCTACTGGTCTTTCACTGGTGATTGTAGTCCATGTCAATAGATAAAGGTTGTTCACTGACAGTACAGAGAGGTTATCTCGTTTGACTCCATGCCATTTGAAACAGGCCAATGAGAGGTCTAATGTATTGTATCTACGCTGATAGGCTTGGTATTGTTGGTAGTAGCCAGGGGAATTAATTCAGTGACTGTTTGTTGTTTGTTTCTAGACTTCAATAGAATCCACAACCTGTTTACTTGACCTTAGGGGGGGGGGGGGGGGGGGGATTCGTTGGAGGCTCCGTAAGTTATTTACTACACAATTTAGACGCTTACCAATGACGCTTACCAATGTTTTTCTTCAATATATGATCTCAAATAAGAAGAAAATAAGTATTTTCTGTCACACAGCTTTACTAACAGCTTTACTATCTGCCAACCTTAGTGTTGCCATGACTCTTTAACACCACCGGAACCACCTTCATTACAAGTCACCTCCATGGAAAACAATACTCTTTGGAAAGGCAATGGCGCCACTGGAACAGGTTTCCCATATTTTGTCCTTACGAACAGTGGAGATTTATGGTGAGTAAAGACACTGAAGGAGAGGTGCTTGCACAGAGAGAGTGGGGCTTCAAAGTTTTGCCCACTGGCTGTGTCTTGTGATATTTATTTATTGAGATGATTTTGCCAGAAACCCACTGGCCTCCCCATGCCCTTCCACTCTTTGATATGCTGCTTCATTCTTAGCTCAGTGTCCTCCGAGAAAGAGGGTCAGGGGTCGCCAAAGAGAACTCCTGAGTAAAACATGGCTCACACACTTACACACAGGGATGAACACACACACATCCCAGATGATGCACCGGGAGATGGCAGGACGGGGGGTAAATCAGGAATTGATTGTTGTTAAAGGGCCAATGATCTGTTTCCTCTATCATGTTGAGGCCTGACCCCTACACCTAAATACCAGATTAGCGCCTTGAAATCATTACCCTCCATACTCTGTTAGATCAGCACTGTGTGTGTCATACTGGAACTAACTTAGTGCTAAAACCCCTAGTCTCTGGATGGGGCCTAGCCCATAGTGAAGCTCAGTTTACCTTTGTGTGGCTAGGGGGACTCTCTGGATGGGGCATATCCCATATTGAAGCTCTGTTTAACTTTGTGGCTAGGGGGACAAAAACAACCGACTCGACTCATTAAAACCTCCAAACATAAAAACGATTGACACCTGGGTAACCCAAATAGTACTGTAACAGTAATTCAAATGCAATCTATTCGTATAGGGCTTTCAGAAAGTATTCATACCCCTTGACTATTCATACCTCATTCCTTCTATCCTTACCAGTCTCCTAGTCCCTGCCGCTGAAAAGCATCCCATAGCATGATGCTGCCACCACCATGCTTCACGTTAAGGATGGTTTTAGGTGGGTGATGAGCTGTGCCTGGTTCTCTCAACAAGCTCTCACAGTCTCACGTCAGAATTAGACGTTCATCCATTTTCCACAACAGCCAAGCAAAACCAAAGCCTACTTGAAGGTAACAGCGCTCACTGTTGCCCCTAGTGGACGGTTTCCACGTCATCTCCCGACATCCTCAGACGTGGATGGACGTCGAATACTGACTTGTATCACGGGTGACCTGCCTGGGTTCTCCAGACATAGCGCCTTGCATTCAGGCCAAAGAGTTCAATTTCTGTCTCATCAGACGACATAATCTTTTGCCTTATGCTCAGAGTCATTCACGTGCCTTTTTGCAAACTCCATGTTTGCTGTCATGTGCCTTTTTCTCAGGAGTGGCTTCCATCTGGCCACTCTTCCATAACTCCCAGATTGGTGAAGCGCTGTAGAGACTTATCCTTCTGGCAGGTTCTCCCATTTCAGCCAAAGAACTCTGCAGTTCTGTCAGAGTGGTCATTAGGTTCTTGGTCACCTCACTGACCAAGGTCCTTCTTGCCTGGTTGCTCAGTTTGGTCGGACGGCCAGCTCTAGGCAGAGTCTTGGTAGTTCCTGTGTTTCTTTCTAAATCATGTCAAAACAATGTAATTGGCCACAGGTGGACTCCCATCAAGTTGTAGTGACATCTCAAGGATGATCAAGGGAAATTGGATTCACCTGAGCCCTATTTGGAGTGTCAAATCAAAGTGGTGGGAATACTTACAGTACCAGTCAAAAGTTTGGACACACCTACTCATTCCAGGGTTTTTCTTTATTTTTACTATTTTCTACATTGTAGAATAATAGTGAAGACATCTAAACTATGAAATAACACATATGAAATCATATAGTAACCAAAAAAGTGTTAAATCAATCAAAATATATTTTATATTTGAGATTCTTCGAAGTAGCCACCCTTTGCCTTGATGACAGCTTTGCACACTCTTGGCATTCTCTCAACCAGCTTCATGAGGTAGTCACCTGGAATGCATTTCAATTAACAGGTGTGCCTTGAAGGTCAGTCAATACGGAACATTTCAAGAACTTTGAAAGTTTCTTCAAGTGCAGTCTCAAGAGCTATGATGAAACTAGCTCTCATGAGGACCGCCACAAGAAAGGAAGACCCAGAGTTACCTGCAGAGGATAAGTTCATTAGAGTTAACTGCACCTCAGATTGCAGACCAAATAAATGCTTCACAGAGTTCAAATAACAGACATATCTCAACATCAACTGTTCAGAGGAGACTGAGTGAATCAGGCCTTCATGGTCGAATTGCTGCAAAGAAACTACTACTGAAGGACACCAATAAGAAGAAGAGACTTGCTTGGTCCAAGAAACACGAGCAATGGACATTAGATCGGTGGAAATCTGTCCTTTGGTCGGATGAGTCCAAATTTGAGATTTTTGGTTCCAACCGTCATGTCTTTGTGAGATGCAGAATAGGTGAACAGATGATCTCCGCATGTGTGGTTCCCACCGTGAAGCATGGAGGTGTGAAGGTGTGGGGGTGCTTTGCTGGTGACACTGTCAGTGATTTATTTAGAATTCAAGGCACACTTAACCAGCATGGCTACCACTGTCACGTTCGTTTATAGACGGGACGGACCAAGGCGCAGCGTGATATGCCAACATGTTTATTAACGAATAAACACAACGAGAAAACAATAAACAAACGATACGTGAAGTCCAAGGCAGCACAACACAACATACCTTAACACGGAACAAGATCCCACAACCCACTAGTGCCAATAGGCTGCCTAAGTATGGTCCCCATTCAGAGACAACGAGCTACAGCTGCCTCTGATTGGGAACCACACCGGCCAACATAGATCTACACATACTAGATCTAAACATAGAAAATCAACATAGCAAAACATAACACAGAAAATACACACCCTGACTCAACAACTACGAGTCCCTTGAGTCAGGGCGTAACAGTACCCCCCCCCCCACCCCCAAAAGGTGCGGACTCTGACCGCGCCACATAAACATAACAGGGTAGGGGCCGGGTGGGCATTCCGCCTCGGAGGCGGATCCGGTTCCGGGCGTGACCACCATTTACTCTCCAACTCCCTGTTGCGCCCCTGGTCTGGTCTGGACCTCGGCGCGCTGCTTCCCCTCTCCTTCCTCCCACAACGTACCAAGCCCTGTCTGGACCCTGGTGTGGGAGACCCCGAACCTGGAGAGGGGCTGACGTCTGGGTCTGGACTGGAACCGCTGACTGGAGCTGGACCCGACGACGGTGGATCGAACTGCTCTGGCTCCGTAGTGGAGCCGCTGACCGGAGCTGGATCAGGCACCGGTGGAGCGGACTGCTCTGGCTCCGGAGTGGAGCGGCTGACCGGTGCTGGACTGGACCCCGGTGGAGCGGATTGCTCTGGCTCCGGAGTGGAGCCGCTGACCGGAGCTGGACTGGACCCCGGTGGAGCGGATTGCTCTGGCTCCGGAGTGGAGCAGCTGACAGGTGCCGGACCAGGCACCGGTGGAACAGGCACGGGCCGTGCCGGACTGGACACACGCACCACTGGCTTGGTGCGGGGAGCAGGAACGGGCCGGACCGGGCTGACGACGCGCACCACTGGCTTGGTGCGGGGAGCAGGAACGGGCCGTACCGGACTGGCGACGCGCACCACTGGCCTGGTGCGGGGAGCAGGCACAGGCCGGGCCGGGCTGGCAACGCGCACCACTGGCTTGGTGCGAGGGGCAGGAACAGGCCGGGCCGGGCTGGCGACGCGCACCACTGGCTTGGTGCGAGGGGCAGGAACAGGCCGGGCCGGGCTGGCGACGCGCACCACTGGCTTGGTGTGAGGGGCAGGAACAGGCCGGACCGGGCTGGCGACGCACACCACTGGCTTGGTGCGAGGGGCAGGAACAGGCCGGGCCGGGCTGGCGACGCGCACCACTGCCTTGGTGCGAGGGTCAGGAACAGGCCAGACCGGGCTGGCGACGCGCACCACTGGCTTGGTGCGAGGGACAGGAACAGGCCGGGCCGGGCTGGCGACGCGCACCACTGGCTTGGTGCGAGGGGCAGGAACAGGCCGGGCCGGGCTGGCGACGCGCACCACTGGCTTGGTGCGAGGGGCAGGAACAGGCCGGACCGGGCTGGCGACGCGCACCACTGGCTTGGTGCGAGGGGCAGGAACAGGCCGGGCCGGGCTGGCGACGCGCACCACTGCCTTGGTGCGAGGGTCAGGAACAGGCCGGGCCGGGCTGGCGACGCGCACCACTGGCTTGGTGCAAGGGACAGGAACAGGCCGGACCGGGCTGGCGACGCGCACCACTGGCTTGGTGCGAGGGGCAGGAACAGGCCGGGCCGGCCTGGCGACGCGCACCACTGGCTTGGTGCGAGGGTCAGGAACAGGCCGGACCGGGCTGGCGACGCGCACCACTGGCTTGGTGCGAGGGGCAGGAACAGGCCGGGCCGGGCTGGCGACGCGCACCACTGGCTTGGTTCGAGGGTCAGGAACAGGCCGGACCGGGCTGGCGACGCGCACCACTGGCTTGGTGCGAGGGACAGGAACAGGCCGCACAGGGCTGGTGACGCGCACCACTGGCTTGATGCGAGGAGCAGGAACGGGCCGGACCGTACTGGGAACACACACCACTGGCTTAGTGCGGGGAGCAGGAACGGGTCGGGCCGTACTTTTTGCCTCCTGTAGCTCCTCCCTTTGACCGTATAACTCCTGCTCCCTCTGAACCAATAGCCCCCGTAACCTGGTGGCCTCCTCTCCTAACCTGCAGATCCGCCCTGTCGCTGCCTCCTGCTGCCTCGTCGTCCACACCGTGTGCCCCCCCCAAAAATGTACTTGGGGTTGCCTCTCGGGTGTCCGTCGTCGGCACGGTTGGCGCCGTTTCTCCTCTCCTGCCTGGGCATTTACCTTCGCCCATGGCCCTTTCCCCGCGAATATCTCCTCCCATGACCACCATTTGCCCACCTGTGACATCGCTATACGCTCTTCCTGGGCACGCTGCTTGGTCCTCGTTTGGTAGGATCTTCTGTCACGTTCGTTTATAGACGGGACGGACCAAGGCGCAGCGTGATATGCCAACATGTTTATTAACTAATAAACACAACGACAAAACAATAAACAAACGATACGTGAAGTCCAAGGCAGCACAACACAACATACCTTAACACGGAACAAGATCCCACAACCCACTAGTGCCAATAGGCTGCCTAAGTATGATCCCCAATCAGAGACAACGAGCTACAGCTGCCTCTGATTGGGAACCTCACTGGCCAACATAGATCTACACATACTAGATCTAAACATAGAAAATCAACATAGCAAAACACAACACAGAAAATACACACACTGACTCAACAACTACGAGTCCCTTGAGTCAGGGCGTGACAACCACAGCATTCTGCAGCGATATGCCATCCCATCTGGTTTGCGCTTAGTGGGACTATCATTTGTTTTTCAACAGGACAATGACCCAAAACACACCTCCAGGCTGTGTAAGGGCTATTTGACCAAGAAGGAGAGTGATGGAGTGCTGCATCAGATGACCTGGCCTCCACAATCACCCGACCTCAACCCAATTGAGATGATTTGGGATGAGTTGGACCTCAGAGTGAAGGAAAAGCAGCCAACAAGTGCTCAGCATATGTGGGAACTCCTTCAATACTATTGGAAAACCATTCCTCATGAAGCTGGTTGAGAGAATGCCAAGAGTGTGCAAAGCTGTCATCAAGGCACAGGGTGGCTACTTCGAAGAATCTCAAATATAACATATATTTTCATATGTTTAACACATTTTTGGTTACTACATGATTCCATATGTGTTATTTCATAGTTTTGATGTCTTCACTATTATTCTACAATGTAGAAAATAGTAAAAATAACGAAAACCCCTTGAATGAGTAGGTGTGTCCAAACGTTTGACTGGTACTGTATGTAAATGAGATATTTCTGTATTTAATTTTCAATACATTTGCAAACATTTCTAAAAACATGTTTTTAGTTTGTCATTATGGGGTATTGTATGCAGATGGGTGAGATTTTTTATTTTTTTATTCCATTTCGAATTCAGGCTGTAACACAACAAAATGTAGAATAAGTTAAGGGGTATGAATACTTTCTGAAGGCAGTGTATAGACCGGATGAATTTACACAAGCTATACTAAGAATGATATGTACAGCAATCGATATATTAGAGTGAGCTATGTCAACAATCCAGTATATAAATAAATATGCGGTGTGTATAAACAGTGTCACTAAAATGCAATATACGTACAGTCGTAGAAATATTAGAATGAGGTATGTCGAGAATACAGTATTTAAATAAACAGTAAAATGGATAGAATTGCAGGAAATTAGCTTCCGGACCAGAGTCCGGAATATAAATATATATGTACAGTATGTGAATAGAAAAGGTGTGTATAGAAGTAGTTATATAGGATTAGTCATGACTAGAATACAGTATATACATTGAGTGTACAAAACATTAAGAACACCTTTCTATTATTGAGTTGAATCCCCTTTTGCCCTCAGAACAGCCTCAATTCGTTGGGGCATGGACTCTACAAGGTGTCGAAAGCATTACACAGGGATGCTGGCCCATGTTGACTCCAAAGCTTCTCACAGTTGTGTCAAGTTGGCTGGATGTCCTTTGTGTGGTGGACCATTATTGATACACATGGGAAACTGTTGTGTGTGAAAAACCCAGCAGCGGTGCAGTTCTTGACACACAAACCGGTGCGCCTGGCACCTACTACCATACCCCGTTCAAAGGCACTTAAATATTTTGTCTTGCCCATTCACCCTCTGAATGGCACACATACACAATCCATGTCTCAGTTGTCTCAAGGCTTAAAAATCCTTCTTTAACCTCTCTCCTCCCGTTCATCTACGCTGATTGAAGTGGATTTAACAGGTGACATCCATAAGGGATCATAGCTTTCACCTAGATTCACCTGGTCAGTCTATGTCATGGAAAGAGCAGGTGTTGCTAATGTTTTGTACACTTAGTGTACATATGAAGTGGGTAACACCGTATGTAAACCAGTGGCGACCCGTCATTCAGGGCAGGTGGGGCATTTTTTTGTGTGCCATTATTTTGGCATTAATACGTGTCACATATCAGTTTGCAATCAATTGCTTTCTTGAGTAAGGCAGCTACAAAATGCAGGCGTTTTCAGCCTAGCTCAGTGCTTTCTGTGGTGGTGGGGCAGCCAGCGGAAATTACGGAGCGTAGGGGTTGGTAATGTTCTCTAGTTGCGCCGTGATTGGCTCAGTGTTCTGTCACTCATGGGGACACTACGTCACCGCAGAATCTATGGAGAGAGCTCGAAAATTCCAGCCCCTTGGGTGCTGCCATAGAGGTACATTAGAAGTGCCCATCCAAGAAGGCTCAAGGTCATTGGCCACAGAAAAAATAACGTCAAATCACGTTATATCTACTGTAGATTTGATTGGACTGATCATGTCAACGTCATACTTTCAAAATCTTAGCTAGCTAGCTAGCAGTCATCATCATGAATCAAGTCGACAATCTACTGGCAAATCCTTTTCTCTTCATGTGAAGAAAAATGATGAAGGGAAATTATAGATACAATGTATCGGTGCTCATCGGCCATTGGACATACAGTGGGGAAAAAAAGTATTTAGTCAGCCACCAATTGTGCAAGTTCTCCCACTTAAAAAGATGAGAGAGGCCTGTAATTTTCATCATGGGTACACGTCAACTATGACAGACAAAATGAGATTTTTTTCTCCAGAAAATCACATTGTAGGAGTTTTTATTAATTTATTTGCAAATTATGGTGGAAAATAAGTATTTGGTCACCTACAAACAAGCAAGATTTCTGGCTCTCACAGACCTGTAACTTCTTCTTTAAGAGGCTCCTCTGTCCTCCACTCGTTACCTGTATTAATGGCACCTGTTTGAACTGGTTATCAGTATAAAAGACACCTGTCCACAACCTCAAACAGTCACACTCCAAACTCCACTATGGCCAAGACCAAAGAGCTGTCAAAGGACACCAGAAACAAAATTGTACACCTGCACCAAGCTGGGAAGACTGAATCTGCAATAGGTAAGCAGCTTGGTTTGAAGAAATCAACTGTGGGAGCAATTATTAGGAAATGGAAGACATACAAGACCACTGATAATCTCCCTCGATCTGGGGCTCCACACAAGATCTCTCCCCGTGGGGCCAAAATGATCACAAGAACGGTGAGCAAAAATCCCAGAACCACACGGGGGGGACCTAATGAATGACCTGCAGAGAGCTGGGACCAAAGTAACAAAGCCTACCATCAGTAACACACTACGCCGCCAGGGACTCAAATCCTGCAGTGCGAGACGTGTCCCCCTGCTTAAGCCAGTACATGTCCAGGCCCGTCTGAAGTTTGCTAGAGTGCATTTGGTTGATCCAGAAGAGGATTGGGAGAATGTCATATGGTCAGATGAAACCAAAATATAACTTTTTGGAAAAACTCAACTCGTCGTGTTTGGAGGACAAAGAATGCTGAGTTGCATCCAAAGAACACCATACCTACTGTGAAGCATGGGGGTGGAAACATCATGCTTTGGGGCTGTTTTTCTGCAAAGGGACCAGGACGACTGATCTGTGTAAAGGAAAGTATGAATGGGGCCATGTATCGTGAGATTTTGAGTGAAAACCTCCTTCCATCAGCAAGGGCATAGAAGATGAAACGTGGCTGGGTCTTTCAGCATGACAATGATCCCAAACACACCGCCCGGGCAACGAAGGAGTGGCTTCGTAAGAAGCATTTCAAGGTCCTGGAGTGGCCTAGCCAGTCTCCAGATCTCAACCCCATAGAAAATCTTTGGAGGGAGTTGAAAGTCCGTGTTGCCCAGCAACAGCCCCAAAACATCACTGCTCTAGAGGAGATCTGCATGGAGGAATGGGCCAAAATACCAGCAACAGTGTGTGAAAACCTTGTGAAGACTTACAGAAAACGTTTGACCTGTGTCATTGCCAACAAAGGGTATATAACAAAGTATTGAGAAACTTGAGCTCCGACTGGTAAAATAAGTTTTGAACGGTCATCCAACTCAGATTTCCAAGTTGGGAACTCAGGCATCTTTCTAGAGCTCCGACCTGAAGATCACTGACGTCGACCTTTTTTCAGAGTTCCCAGTTGTCTTGACAGCACCATAAATCCAGAGAATGCCAGACTTTGATGACAAAGTTTGATGAAAAAATTTGCATAAATGATGTATTTGTATTTGTATTTATTATGGATCCCCATTAGCTTCTCCCAAGGCAGCAGCTACTCTTCCTGGAGTCCATCAAAATTAAGGCAGTTCATACAATTCTAAAAACATTACAATACATTCACATATTTCACAACACACTGTGTGCCCTCAGGCCCCTACTCCACCACTACCACATATCTACAGTACAAGATCCATGTGTACGTGTGTGTATAGTGCGCATGTTATCGTGTGTGTGTATTCATTTGTCTGTGCCTATGTTTGTGTTGCTTCACAGTTCCCGCTGTTCCATAAGGTGTTTTCTTATCTGTTTTTTAAATCTAATTTTAATACTTGCATCAGTTACTTGATGTGGAATAGAGTTCCATGTAGTCATGGCTCTATGTAGTACTGTGCGCCTACCATAGTCTGTTCTGGACGTTGGGACTGTGAAGAGACCTCTGGTGGCATGTCTTGTGGGGTATGCATGGGTGTCCGAGCTGTGCGCCAGTAGTTCAAACAGACAGCTCGGTGCAATGTAATGTGCCAGGGAGATATGTATACTGTAGCTAAGAAAGTAAAACTCAGTGTATGTTGTGTAGTAAGCTGTTAGTAGCCCACGTGCATCACCCTAATAATTTGGTCCCTTTTCTCCTCAGAACTTAGCCTACTGTTCAGACTTGGTGGTGTACATGTAGCCTATAGCCTGTTTTAGAGAAATGTCATCATCAAATATTGTAAGAGCTTTCATTGTCTGCTTATATGCCCCCTTTATTTATCCTACGGTTCTGACTTTGTGTACAGGGAGAATACTGTAATAATGGACCATGTTCTGAATTCTGTCGCTGTTCATTTCAAAAGTGCTGAACAAATAGTTATATTGACTACGTCCGTCCTAGCTCACTCATTAATGTCTTAATCGAAATTACGGCTTGCCTCTTATCCGCTCGTCGTCCCCTTATGCCATAGTTTGTACATCTCAATTGTCAGTAGAAACCACATTTGTTTATTAAGCAAGTTAGCCATATCAGCTATGTTTTTTTAAAAGGCAATAAATTAGGCTGAATTAACTGTTTGGCTGCCAGACAAAGGTTAGCCATGTGTAGCAGTGGTACGGTTTTGGGACTGCTGTTGGGACTCTGCTGTTGGGACAGCTTTATGCCCTAACTGTTTGTGGGCACCGTTTGTCACCGTTATAGTGCAATTAATGTATTGTTTAGTGTTGTGTTGTGTAGTGGCTTTGCTGGCATGCATCGCCCCCCAAAATGTGGGGTTAGCCCCACCAACATTTACATGCTAAAATTGCCACTGATGTAAACATTATTAAAGTGACCAGTGTTCAATGACTACTGTATGTACATAGGGCAGAAGCCTCTAAGGTGCACGGTAGAGTACCGCATGGTAGCCAGTGACAGTGGCTGAGGTTCTGGGCAGGTTCTGGCAAGTGGTGACTGTTTAACAGTCTGATTGCCTGGAGATAGAAGCTGATGAGCTCACTATGACAATATCCCCACATCCCACCCCAAATCGACCCCAGGGGCTGGGGGAGAGCAGCGTCACAGGTCCTTCTGGTTCCCATTAGGTAACATCATTACTTTATTAGGGGGTTCAGTGTAACACAGCCAGTCTAGGCCCAGGGATGGACCAGGGGTGTTGTGTTTATAGGCCCAATAACTTCCCAGTGTACTGACCTTTCTATAGAAACCACAAGATGCAGAGTGGAGGCTTTTAAACCATGTTTTCCCTGGAAACTATTTACGTAGCCTATTCTACACTGAACAAAAATATAAACGAAACATGTAAAGTGTTGGTCCCATGTTTCATGAGCTAAAATAAAAGAACCCAGAAATATTCTATATGCACAAAAAGTGAATTTCTTTCATATTTTGAGCACAAATTTGTTTACATCCCTGTTAGTGAGCATTTCTCGTTTGCCAAGATAATCCATCCACCTGACAGGTGTGGTATATTTTGTCACACAACACAATGCCACAGATGTCTCAAGTTTTGAGGGAGCGTGCAATTGGCATGCTGACTGCAGGAATGTCCACCAGAGCTGTTGTCAGAAAATTGAATGTTCATTTCTCTACCATAAGCCGCCTCCGTTTTAGAGAATTTGGCAGTACAACCACAGACCACGTGTATGGCGTTTTGTGGGCGAGCGGTTTGCTGATGTCAACGTTGTGAACAGTGTGCCCCATGGTGGCGGTGGGGTTATGGTATGGGCAGGCATAAGCTACAGACAATGAACACAATTGCATTTTATTGATGGCAATTTGAATGCACAGAGATCCCATGAGGAGATCCTGAGGTCCATTGTCGTGCAGTCATCCGTCACCATCACCTCATGTTTCAGCATGATAATACACGGCTCCATGTCACAAGGATCTCTACACAATTTCTGGAAGCTAAAAGTTCTTCCATGGCCTGCATACTCACCAGACATGTCACCCATTGAGCATGTTTGGGATGCTCTGTATTGACGTGTACGACAGCGTGTTCCAGTTCCCGACAATATCCAGCAACTTCGCACAGCTATTGAAGAGGAGTGGGACAACATCCTACAGGCCACAATCAACAGTCTGATCAACTCTATGCGAAGTAAATGTGTCAAGCTGCATGACACAAATGGTGGTCACACCAGATACTTACTGGTTTTCTGATCCACGGCCCTACCTTTTTTTTAAAGGAATCTGTGACCGATGCATATCTGTATACAGATGCATAGCTGTATTCCCAGTCATGTGAAATCCATGATTTCCTTATATGAACTGTAACTCAGTTAAATCTTTGAAATTGTTGCATGTTGTGTTGATATTTTTGTTCAGTATATATTATGCACGTGCTATATTGTACGGGATCAGGTAAAATGGAACCTTGTCAAGTCTATTATTCAGACAAAGCATCCCCTTCTTATCTAGTTCTAAAGTTAGCAGCATTTTCAATATTTACCTCACATCCCAATGGGCACAGATGTCAATTCAACGTCTATTCCATATTGGTTCAAAGCAATTTCATTGAAATGACGTGGAAACAACGTTGATTCAACCAGTGTGTGCCCAGTGGGATATTTGACGTTTTTTTTCTCAAAAAAAGTAATTTTACAATAACATTTCGAGGTTGAATGGAGACTTTCATAAATACATTTGACATTTCCAGGCTATTTGAGTTGTTCTGTGTTGGCGGTCTGTGCAAATTGGGGATCATTTCAGTTCATTCTCATTAATGAGAGCTAATATAAGCAGCCTCATATCCTCAAACAAACCTCTACAGTCTAGACTCTGTGGTAAAAAAAAAGAAGAAATACATTGATATCCATGCATGCTGATAAAATGTCATTTTTGGCAGTTGCTAACTCTGAGAAAGTGGCCTCTACCAATGGGACCTGTGTCAGAATAGTCCACAGAGGATTGGATCGGGGGGGGATGGGGGTTTGGAAACGGGGTGTTACTCACTGCACCACGAACCATAATTTGAACCACAGGGGACGCTCATCTTTTTTTGCGTGACAGATCTCCAACATAATGCATTGTCAAATCATTCTTTATATGGCGATTGTGACACGACTGACACACTCTCCATATTCAGATTTTCTCTGCTTCATAAACCCACACGGCGCTGCATTCCGCTCGCCCATCAATCAACTCGTCTCCCCCCTCCTCAACTGTCAACTCATTTGAATATAAGGTGGCGCTCGAATGGCTACTGCAAATAAGCCGGGGGGAGAATGAGGTCTCACAAACCAGTTACATGTGTTAGGGACTGTAATTTTGATTGCAGAATATGCATACCTCCTGCGCCGAAGTATGGGACAGCTTTTTTTCTCCCCTTAACCAGAACTCGTTCAGAGTGACTTGCAATTTCTATAGCATACTGCCACCACAGAAAATATTTATATCAAGAAGTGAGATGACTTTGAGCCGTTTTCTTGAAAAAAAATGAAAAATTCTCAGGTTCGAAAGCATCTGTTCCATTTGCAGTGCGTGTCCGTGTAAAAATGTCTGTGTGAAGAAAAGTTTGAGAACCTCCAAATAAATGTCTAGGGACACCAAACACACCTCATAAGCAATTACTTTATCTGTGCTTCTGTATTAAATCAGCTCTCTAAGTAAAAGCTATAATCTATACCGCAATCTTAAAACATAGTACCAATTTAACAGACACCTAACGGCCTGCCACTGTTTGTCTGTCATGGCCAGCACCCCCCAGATAATGATGAATAGTGAGGATGAGGGCTGATAGCCAGAGATGGGCAGAAGAGAGCCGTGTCATGTGGTCTTCCACATGCATTAAATTCTAAACGAGACTGGTGCACCCAAAAACAAACTCCCACTGATCAATTGTAAGCAAAAAGGAGAGAGGGAGGGAAGAACGCCAGGGTCTGTTTGGCATACGTGATCAGCACATTGGCCAAATGATGTCATCCATCAGAACGGACACCGCAATTTGCCCGCTATTTCCTCATCAATCAAACTTGAGGGTTTGTGCAGAGGGGAGGGCTGTGTGTGTGAGAGAGGGAACGGGAGAGAGACAGATGGACGGAGAGACACCAACAAGCTCCAGACTTCTGAACATTCGGGTGACCTAAGAAACATAGTGCAGCAATGCTCCCAGTTAAAGGATGCCTGTATTCCCTGGGCTTATGGGTGAGTTTGGTACCTAGTATCCTCACTTACCAGGTCTATAGTTCTCTGAAGGACACTATGTGCTATACAAACCAGCTGTACTGCTACTGGCAAAAACCACCCCTCTCTGCCTCATCATTCCTGTCCTTTACATTACGGTGATAATGTGTGAAACAGCGGGAAAGTAATTCAGGTCAGGAATGGAGAAGAACTCCCTCACTTAATTATCAACCCCCTCCTCCCTTCCTCCAGCCTCACCCACACAGCAGAAACATGTGCTTCTCATTGTGGGGCTCAGTCATTACAAGCTTATTCAACCCCCCAACTGTTTTAGGACGGGGGGATGCAGAGTTTGATTTACGAACCCCAGAAATTGGCCTACAGTGATTTGGATGTTTTGCAGAGTCTGAACTATGAATCAGCGTTGGTACTGTCGATTGGTGTGTGTTTGGTACATATTTTGATTTTTTTGTTGAATTCTGTTTTACTATGTTTGCAAAGTATACATAATCTTTCACATTAGCATGTGGTTTTGACTTTTGCCAGGTCATACTGTCAAATAGAATGGGTTCTTAATAACTAATTTGAAATTCATTGGAGTTGGTCAAAAGGGTTTATTACTGTATAGAGCAAACAAGTACTCGTTTTATAGTCTGAGTGGGATGTGCATTTGTCTGTTTGCATAGTGGTTGATGTAAAACCCATTTATACTCATCTAGGCTGAGTAAGTGGGTGTTCATATCCATAAGAATGATTTATCTGTATATTTGATAAGGATTTTATTGGGTTGTGGGTTAACAAACAACTCTCTTGTTTTCTGCAAAGATGTCACCTTAAATGCCCCGTCAATCATCTCTATACAAAAAAGACGTACAAATGTAATGCATTGCTAAAGAACAGTCATAAAGACATGCTTTTTATTTAGTGTACTACTGTACTTTACTTATGATGCTTGTTTTGGCAATATTTGAAGGGCTACATTTGGACATATTACAGTTAAATTTGGATCAATTTACTTCTTTTTCTTTTTTTTACTGGGGAGTGTGCCTGACTTGCATATGGAGGGTGTTTGACATTTATGAAGAATAAAAGGATAGAAAGAGATAGCAGAAGTTAGGAGAGTCAAACAGGATGGGAGGATTAGAGAGAGGATAAGGGAAGTGAGTGAAATATAAAAAAAGGAGGGAAATCAAAGGTGAAGGGAGTAACACACACACAGACACACATTGTCATTCAACCTCAGCTATAGTGAATGCTGGCATCCACTCAGGCTGGGAGCGGTTCTAAGACGGGTTCTGTATGCCAGTTCTACCACAGTAATACCCCAGTGGGTCTGCGTTCCATCTCCCATCTGCTTCCCTGCTCATAATCTAGCTCCGGGGCAGCCACCTTCCCCGACATTACGCACACACAGAAACACAGTTTCATCTATGTGCTGATGACGCAGTTATAGACTTGTGTGAAGCCCACACACACATTGTGGTTTGTAGCTTTACCTTCCTTTTTTGACAGATCAAGAGGAGGGAAGAGAAGCGCTCTCCTCTGGAGAGAGAGGCGCCTTAAATCAGTGGTACAACTTTGCACTTTTCTGTATAGTCGTCTGTTTTTCAACGCCAAACCCACCACTGGTGTGCATGGCCAAAGAGCTCTATTTTCATGTCATGACCATAGCACCGGTTCCAATCCAAGTGCCAATGCCATTTATCAAACTCCCGGGAGTGCTATGGTCAGATGACATGAAAATATAGCTCTTTGGCCATGCACACCAGTGGTGGGTTTTGTGTTGAAAAACGGAAGCATATGCAGAAAAGTACATTCTACCTACAGTAGAATATAGTAGTGGATCTTTGATGTTATGGGGCTATTTTACTTCCACTGGTCCTGGGGCTCTTGTTAAGGCCAACGGCATCATGAACTTTACCCAGTACCAGGACATTTTAGCCAAAAACCTGGTTGCCTCTGCCATGAGGCTGACACTTGGCCTCAAGTGGATCTTCCAGCAAGAAATAACCCCAAGCACTAAGCAAAATCCACAAGAAAATTGTTAATTGACCACAAAATCAACATTTTGCAATGGCCATCTCAGTCTCCGGACTTGAAAATATGTGGTTTGAATTGAAGAGGGCAGTCCATAAGAGCAGACATAGGATATCAAGATTCTGGAAAGATTCTGTATGGTGGAATGGTCTAAGATCCCTCCCAACATGTTCTCCAATGTCATAAAACATTTTCGAAAAAAGCTCAGTATCATTATCCTTGCAAGAGGAGGGTCCTAGAGCACTGAAAACAGGGGTGCCAATAATTGACCCCTATCTTTGAGAGTTTTTAAATAAAATCTATTTCTCTGACCAATTGTATTAGTATAAAATATTAAAATTGACCAATTATTTTGAGCATACAATATAGCTCAGTATTTGTATTATTTATTTTATACAGTCTTTTTAGCTCATCTTTATCAAGGGTGCCAATAATTATGGACCTGTCTGTAGATCCTTCTCAAGGAACGTCAGAGGAACATCAGAGGAATGTCAACATTTAAAAGGCCTACAAACAGATGGAGTGAAGAAAAAAGAAGAGGCACATAGATACACTTCTCTCCTGTCAAAGAGCAGACGTGGTGATGAAACGCCGCTCTGCTCTCTGCCACAGCCTCCCGGTAACACAAAAAGAGCCAATTGAGTTGTCTGTTCTGTGAGGTCAGAGGTCAAACTCATCCTGTCAGGATGACATAGGCGGTGAGCGGCGGGGTGGAGTCAGGGGGCGAGACCTGTTGATTTGCCAAGGTATGATGGAGTGTGACACTCGCCGTTGAGCTATGAGGGAAATCAGTGGTGACACGGGGAGACTCGGAGTGGCCGCGTAATTCTGTCACCAGCTGACAACTCAACAGACGCACGGCCCTGAGAGAAACAGAGGAAGAGAGTGAAGACGGGGAGGGATAGTGAGAGTTTAAGGTAGTGGAAGTAAGTACGAGACAATAGAGCAAGGTGGTGGGAGGATGAGAGAGTGAATAGCTGAGAGGCGTGTGGCCAAAAAGAGTCTCGCTCTATCCAAGGAGTCAAAATGCTGAGACTGTTTGTGATTTCCCATCATTGTGTGTTTATACGAGTGTATCGGAGGACTTCTTGGCCTTGAGAATTACATCTGGAAACCTTCATGGAAGCTTTCACAATAAATCAATATAATATTGACATGTAGGCAGTGTAGGCAGTAGGACTATGATATTGCATCACATGGCTGTGGATCATCCATTTGCAATTCTGATTGTACATATTTTCCCCATTCCTACAAATGTTAAATACTAGTAGTAGTAAAGATATGTTTTTCATATCAGGTACATGTCACGCCCTGGCTCTAGGGACTCTTTTAAGTTGAGCCAGGGTGTGTAGAGTTTATGTTTTGTGCTCATTGTGTCTAGTCTAGTTTTTGTATATCTATGTTGGCCAGAGTGGTTCTCAATCAGAGGCAACGAGTATCAGCTGTTGCTGGTTGTCTCTGATTGGGAACCATATTTAGTCAGGTGGTTTTCCCACAGTGTTTGTGGTTTGCACCCGTGGACGTCACGTATCGATTTGTTGTTTTGTTCGTGTATCATTTAATAAATAAGTATGTTCACCTTCCACGCTGCTCCTTGGTCCTCTATATCCGACGATCGTGACAGTACACTGCTACTGTCCCTGAGATGTTAATTTATACTACAACAGAGGTACAGATAATAGCTTTATTCATCCATGGGCAAAGCACAGAACCATCACACCTAAGCAATACAGTCAAACAATTATTTGTGTTTATGAAGAGAAATGACCTTACACTGTTTTCATGTGTTTTCTTTCTATAGTATATCCATACAAACCTCACCCAAGCCCATTTTCATGGCCAACAAACATGGTGTGTGTGTGTGTGTCTGTCTGCTTCCTCTCCCTAGTTACTTTATGTTTGCTTATTTATATCTTCGTTTTGGGAGCTCTTTTTGCCTTTTGATATTTGTCAATATGGGCTTGACCTCAACAGACAAACCCTCCTCTCTGATGTTCAACCGGCAATAGCCTTGAAAACAGACCTTTAAATTAAACGAGGCAGAACACAGATTGTTGTATAATTCATCCGGTCCCCCGCAGAGAATCCTCTGTACCGTCGTGTTACTGTCTAGATTAGAATTTTATTTTGTTACCCGTGCTTGTGTGATACACAATGTGCATCCTGCCAGGGCCCAGTAAATTACCTCTTTAAACATTAATTTGCCTTAACCAAGAAGAGAGGAGTTATGAATAAGTTAATAAAAAGGACTTTTTCCATGCACATGTTTTTTCTCCTTCTTCTCTATATACTTTCATCATTCAGAAAATCCCCCCCAAAAAATTGAGAGGGGGAAAAAACTACAGAAAGAGACTGAGAATGTACGCGTGTGCAGAAGTACAACAACAACAAAAAAAAGAGAGGGAGAGGAGTGGAACGAATTGGAGGTAGGGGGAAGAGAGAGGGCGAGCGAGAGAAAGAGAGAGATAGAAACAGCGAGATGAGCTCTTGGAATGATGCGCCTCATAGGCCTCGCTCGTGCCTCCCAAAATATCCAGCCCTGAAAATGTAAAAGCCAGGCGGCGACGGACGCCATTCCCCAGAGAGGCTCCACTGGTATCATTAGCGAGGGAAACGGCGGGCTCAAGTGGCGTACAAACTTCAGCAAAACGTCAAGAGAGAGAAACGCACAGGCACAGCAGCTCCTTTCCCCCCCTTTTTTTCTGCTCTCCATCTCTCTTTTTCTACTTCTTTTTGGTGTGTTCAGATGCGGCACGCTCTCAACCAAATTAATATTTCTGAAAATAGTTGCCAGGACAACTTTAAACCAGTGAAAAGAGAGGAGAGAAAAAAGGAAAAGAGAGGGAAGGAGAAAGCGATTGGGTTGGGTTTGTGTCTTCGCTGTGAAGTCGAGTCCCTCTCTTCCCGCTCCTTTTGAGATCTGTGGTTTCGTCGTCTACACCTCTCTGACTCATCTCCACACTATGGATAAGCCTAATAATGAAAGCAAAACAGATTGGCCAACTCATTAGGTCGTCAGGACAACTCATGAAAATGAGGAAATGAGGAAATGTGTAGCGCAGTAGTTGTATCCGGGATTTACATACAGTTTGTCTCTTAAGCAAAATCCTGATCGACCTTCCTCTATGGGGTATGGATTGATTTTATGATGACTTACAAAACATTAGACACATACATATGCACGTGCACACATACACACACACTACTGTGCACAGACATCTCAAGTTTAAACACTATACAATTATAGTTTCTCATAAAACTGAAAGTTTAGACATTCTACAATTCATCAATAAAGTCTGGTGCCATGTTGGATGCATAACTGACACAGTGTTGTACCCTCACAAAAACCAGCTGTGTCTCAATGTGAACCTGTTACATGGTAGGGATGGGTTAAACTATGCAGTGCAATCAAGCGCAATCCAGCACAGCCTCAGATGAAACTCGAGCCAAATATGGGCTTTTTCCATGGTACAGTCTGTCAAAGCCATAATTACAAGTTAGAGATAAATAAACAAACAGCTGTAGTCCGGCCGCCCCTTCAGAAGCTATTTGGTTTGTGCTGTCTGAGGATTCTGCTGCCCGCTGCCACAGTTCTGGGAGGCATAGGAGAACAAACACACTGTAAACACACTGGCTCAGCTCATATCCATTCATACGTACATGTATAGTATAGGTATTACCAGGAAAGCAGTCATCATACATACTAATGAAATATCTAATAAATAGATCAACATAAACGTACAAACACAGACTGAGACATATTACAGTACTGTATATAATTTCAGTTGTATATAGAAACATTCTATAGACCTGAAAGACATGGCTATAATTGGTTGTGCCCGGTTTCTAAAAAAGGGCGGAAATGCTGAAATAAATACACAATCTGTCGACCAACCTAACAATTTCCCCTTCTTTTTTTATAGGGCACTTCAAAAGAGTCGGTGATCCTCTGGGCTGACCAATGGACTGAGTGGTGCTAAACTTGGAGTGTGTCAGTTTTCTTTTCCCTCTCCCGTTTTAGAACAGAGGGAACAAGAGAAGGGAGGAAGAGAAAAAAAGAGAGTGAGAGAGGAGTGCTCTAGAAATTCAGTCCAATAGAATAGAGCATTGTTGCCACCTCAACAAAAACATGTTTGTTGCCTTCCACTACAAGCCCAGACAAGATATTGAACAATGTCTTCCTCTCTGAAAATTACAGGGGAATAATTCAGTTCATATGTTCAAATAAAATCTAAGTTCATTGGTCGGCTATATTTACACTGTTTGGGGTCCAATCCCAGCCCTACAACCATAGGAAATACTGTTAGGCCCAATGGGCATCACTCAAAAGGTCAAAGGTCACAGCTCACTATTTGATTGGTGTCATTCAACCAACTTTATTAGCTATAGTTAATGCACTAATCACGTTAACTTTATCATATTATTGGTATGTGCTAGAATATAGTGTGGGAAGCCAATCCATTAGATAAGCCCCACAGTAATAGGTATCGGTATCAAAGGAAAGAGTTAAACTGTGGCTGCTTGGATATGCTCTCTGCTGTTTATTGTTTAAAGTGGCGCTTTATGCACAGGAGGTGATACCAACACACTAACAAATCCCTTTCAACACAAGTGGGGCTGCATGACATCAAATGTGTCTATTAACTAACCTCTCCACAAACCAAGGTGATTCATCTTCAGTGCTGTGTATTTGGGTGTGTGCAGGTGTGGGTTTCAGAAAGTGATTTTATGTAGTCTAAGAACAAAACTGAAGTGAATAAGGCACACTATTTTTAACTCAGTGCTCCTTAGATGTGATATTTTCCTAGTGACTTTTCTCCCTTACCTGAATTTGCATTCAAATTTAATTTTCTCACCCCTTTTTGTAGCCTACAACTACAGACTACAGAAGATAAAGACAATGATATTCTTAAATAAAATACCACACACATCAAAGAATTCCATGCCTCCTCAAGAACTGAACAGATATGTAGGCTAGGCCTCCACGATTGAAAGTGATTTCTTGATGTGGCTAAAAACTTTCCAATTGCATGATGACAGCTAACCATAGATTCGTGAAGACTAGCAGCCGAACCTTTTGGCATCTAAAAACAGAAAGACCCATATCAAAGTCCCCTTCAACTCAATCACTCTCGCTGTGCCTCACAAACCCTAATAATCACTTTCCTCCCTCTTTTTTTTTCTCCTTGTGTGAAACATCTTATTTCCTTTTAATGTGCTGTTTAAATGATTAGCACGCCATCTCGGCGGAGACGGCTAGCGATGGTGAGAGGAGAGAAGGGAGAGCGCGTCTCCCGCTGCGCGCGCCGAGCCGCGCAGAATGCATGAGCTCGGGCCCGTCACTTCAGAGATGGAGCGCGATAAACACACATCAATGCATCCTCACGCCCACTCTCAACTTTACTGTACACCTGTCTTTACATCTGTCCCCTTCCCTTAATTATGTCAACTTTGGGTCATTTTTTCGTTAACCTGAGTAGGCCTAGCAGCAGTACAGTCTCCATGGAGACAATTTCCCATGCAGCGCACATGGGGACATAAGGGGTTGCAGATCCTGAAGAATTAGGTTTTTCTTAGTAGTTTCTTACTAAGAAACCGGACACAGTAAGGGACTATGCCAACATCGTAACAATTATAAATAAACATAGGCTACTTGAAGGAAAATTTGATTTTGATCAAATCATACCAAATCATACCAAAGGATGAAATAGCCACACTTCCAAAAATCGAAATAAGCCAATTATAGAATGTTTCAATGTTAATACTTGGAATGGTTTTTAACTTTCAAGATTGACCTTAAAATACAACGCCCGACTTCAGTTTCACCTGCATTCCATTCAGCAACATCCAATTACGCAAGGAATTACAATTATTATGGAAGAAAGTTATTATGTCCTTTGAGATATGATCACAAAACAAGATGTGTATAATTATGTAGTCCTATATATTATGCATTGCTCTGTCGTGGGCACAGTCCCATAACAACGCATTGCATTGCGTTAAACGGGCCTACATTCTGTCTCCATCATTCAATTAATTTGGCTCTGACGCAGTCATTTCCCCTCAATTGATCAGACCTTGTGCTTGCCTTTACTGCAAACATCGGTCTACACTTCCATAGTCTATTAAATCCTATAAGAGCTAAACTATTTCACATTGCCTATAGCGAGCATCAAAAATAGCTCAAAATTATATTCTATAGGGAGAAAGACCCTGAAGAGGTACATAAGGCACACAACAAAGTGCATTATCTGAATAACGTTAGGAGTTGCAACAGAAAATACTATATAACACACATTGGCTAAAGCTAAAACAATTTAATAACTATTAATTGAGGAAATAGCCTACCGAAAGCAGTTTGATGTGTGTCGGGATTGGGCAAATTCCGTGAAAAATAACACGCAGTCAATCTGGCTATCCTATTTCCTATGCTCTCAAAATGCACTAAATAAATTAAAATTGTAATAATAAAACCAATATATGGGCTACCGAAAACCACAATAGCCTAATAATAATTGTCTAATAAAAATAGGTTAGCCTATTAACGATAATAATACTGACATGGTATTAGAGAACATTAAACATTACATTGTGTTAGTTAGAGTATGGAAACCTTCGGGATGAGAAGCTATTTAAAAAGCTATTTTTAGGCCATGAAGTCATAAAATCTATGCAGTTCCCGCTAAATACAAGGCACAACTGTCCTCAAACCAATATCCTCTCTAAACTCTAACATGGACTGCAATGATTTGCGAATGCATCATTAATAAATCATCTTAATAAACATATTTACTCTAGGGAAAGTAGCCAAAAATCTGTAAAATGTATAGGCCTACCCTATCATATTTCTTCCTGGTAGCCAGCATATTCGATTTCACAAACATGTTGACCCTAATAATGAACCTATAAAAGCGCCATAATATTTTTTTTTAAAAATAGCATCAATAGTCTAATAATGTGCAGGCCTAAATTGCAATGCACATCAGATTACTATATCAGATTACTACAGCCTACGTTCAAAAGTTAACAATGAATCGCCATGCCTGTTGGCATAATTTTTGTAGATGTCTTGTGACACAGGCAAACAAAGTAATCAATCGTCTCTTGTGATAGAGCTCTGGTGCTGATGCGGTTTCAACGTGTGCATGTCCCTTGTACTCTACCGCCACCCGGTGGTCACAAGGGAGAAACCACGTATTCTCCAAGGAAGCTCCGTTGTCTGTTGTTACACATGAGAGGATGGCTCGGTTCTTATACTATATCAAATGTGATAATTGCATTTTATAGATTCATCCCATCGTCCCAGAAGGCAAAAATAAACCTTTCTCCCTTTTGTTTGTCTCTTCACATCCTTCTCTGTCTCCCCTGCTCCCTTTGTCCAACCTTGACTCAGGGGTAGACGTAACATAGTAGATGTAAATCTGGGACACTCCAATTAGTACAATAAGTTACTTTTCGTATGGTATGTATTAATTTGTGGATGTCCATCATCCATTTTGTATGATGTTACGAATTACAAAATGTATGATACGTTACAAATTGCAATTAGTACAATATGTTACGACTTTGAAAAAAGTAAGCTATGTTATGAATTCCAATTTGTTGTGGCTAATGTTAACTAGGTGGCTAGGTGGCTAATGCTAACGTTAGCTAGGCTAGGGGTTTGGGATTAAGGTTAGGGTTAAGGTAAGGAGTTAGGTTAAAGGGTTAAGGTTAGGGTTAGGGGAAAGGTTAGCTAACATGCTAAGTAGTTGCAAAGTAGCTACAAAGTAGTAAGTAGGGCAAAGTTGCTAATTAGCTAAAATGCTAAAGTTGTCCGTGATGAGATTCAAACACGCAACCTTTGGGTTGCTAGACGTTCGCGTTATACGTCCACCCCCCCCCCCCCCCCCCCCCCTACTTCCGTTTTTGCCTTAAGTGACCTTCTGTCTTTTGTAACCATAACAAACGTAACATATCATACTAGAGTAATTTGAGTGTCTCGGATTTACATGTATTATGTTGCGTCTAGTCTATGAGACCAGGCTGCTTTGTCAGTTGCATGACAGTGAAACCTCTTTTAATGACTAAAATAATTAACTTTCTTACAAGTAGGAAATAAGGCAATGGAGAAAAAGAATCCTAAAGAAATGAACGCTATGTCTGTTTATGCACCACTTCATCATTAAAGTAAAGGCAATGGGAGCCCAATGGGATAATCTGCATAATTGAATAGAGCAACTGAGTTATGCTGAGGGAAAGCTGCGGTTTTTCTGGCTGTGGACTCCTGAGAGTCCATTCTTCTCTCTGTGCTAACGTCATCATTAGACTCCCTTTCGCCTGCACTATACACAGAGTAAGCTCATTACTGACAAAAATATCTCTACTAATGTCCCCCCATTTTCCCGGTTCCCTTCTAATCTTGGTTGGCACAAATGATTTCAATTTCACGAAGAAAAAAATTCTGGAAGTAAAATGAAGAACACAGCTAGGGACATGGCCACAGTGTGTAGGGCAATAGGCATGCCAAAAGAAAGAATTAAAGAAATGAAAGGGCTTTCTTCCTGGCGATATTTATGCCAACAGCTGTCACAGGCAATGCTCTGTGTGAGCATGCATCATCTGTGTGCGTTACGGCATGTGTGTGTGTGTGAATATATATTCTTGTTGTACGTGTGTGTGTTTTCATCATGTGTACTGCTCAGCCTCCTCATGTCCTGCTCTTTATTCTAGGCCACTGTGATTAGTGATGACAGGTGTAGCCTCTTCACCCCACATCACTCATATCAGTGTATAAACCTGCATCCTGTCTGTCAGAGGGCTTTGTGGTCCCTCACCACCACCATGAATCACACAGTGCAGTGCATGTTGGAGACATAGGCAGACACATAAATATCTGTGCAGTGGGATGGTCTTTTTCTGTTGTTCAGTTGACTCTCCCTGGGTATACCCTGAGGATTAAGCGCATTGTTTTCATGAGGAGAGAGAGAGAGAGAGAGAGAAAACATCTCACCTCCCTCATCTCGGGCAAAATACAGGTAGAGCACAGTGGAAATAAGCAAACCTGGAGAGAGAGAAAGTAGAAAGAGGAATAACACAGACTTAGACAACACAATAGAAACCCTGAGAGGAGGAGGAGATTGGAAAATGTGTTTTTATCACCATCCATACAGTGTTCATTTGATTTATCACACTTCGTCAAGCCCTGGTGCCGATTTACAGCGTGGACCGTAAAAACGACAAGGTCAGTTAAAAAATCTGGGACTACGCAAACATCTGAAAAGTCATTACCCGGAAATGAAAAAGAAAATAGCAAAAATTCCTTCATCCAAAGGAAATGTGGAAATGACAATTACAGAGAAAGAGAGGACAGAGGGATAACATCATACATTTGACGGCTGTAAATTTCAAGCCTTATATGTTTTCCAAATTCTATCAGAAGCCGAGAAGTAAAATGTCCTCCTTGAAAAGTAATATCAGAATAGCAGAACGCTGAGACTCTTATGGTGCAAGCTCCCCAAATGCATAGACTGGATCGGGTGTATTGGTGCTTAAATTGAAAGTCACATTTTGCTGAACAGCCTATTCTCATTTCAATATGCTTATGATTTTGATCTACCGTGCCTCCTCACTAAACAGCTACAGCCAAACCCTAGGCTATAGCCCGCTGGCCTCTACCTGCTCTTATCAACATCTAGTTACTATGTACTGTATACCTCCCACCTGCTAACACTCTTCAGTCCACATTAGCTCTTAATGCTCTCTGAAGCCATCTAAAACCTAGCTGAGGAACGCCTCCATATAAGAGAACGGAGTTGAGCGCTCCTTAGCCGTCTAAAACTGGACTTGGTCTACAGTACTATCCCCAGTCTAGACCCTCTCAAAACAAGGTCCGGGCTATGTGCTCTCCAAATCGTCTAAAAACCAGACCTGGTCTAGCCCCTCAGTCTCTAAAAAGCCAGACAAGGTCCACTTTCACTCCACTTTCCCTCCAAAACCTCCTCAAAGCCAGACTAGGTTTGCTGGCTCTGTCTCCCTCTCTATACATCTCCCTGGTAGAAAGTCTCTGTGTTGCTGGTCTGATTGGCTCACTGGCTCAGCTCAGTGCACGGAGATAACATCTTTCTATTTGGCTAGCGGCAGGGCTGCTCTCTATCCTCGGTTACCTCTGGAGGGGTTTTATCTGGCCTGCTGATAGGAATGTTTTCCCTGCTCGACTCCCTCAGTTACTATTAATAATGGGAGTCAAGGCTGCTTGCCCCTCCACCGGCAGTCTGGCGAGACCAACACTACTCTCGTAAACAAGATTGGGTCGTTTACTTTTACGTTTCCTCTGTGTGTGTGTGTGTGTGTGTGTGTGTGAGAGTGTGTGTCTCTGTGTGTGTGTGTTTGTTACTTACACAGTACCTTCCATCTCCAATATCACAGAAAAAAACGCTAAATATTCTCAATCAATTCTATATTCCTTGTTGTGTAAACACAAGAAAAGTCAGTGTTTTATGATATGTGTCTCCATAATTCCCCTTGGCCCTCAAGAGTTTAGCAGCCATGTTGCCAGTGACTGACGTCTTCAGATTCATCTAAGCCTGCAGGACAGCGGGTGCATTCCTAGCATTTCCCATTGCATACAAAGGCCAAGACGTCATTATCACCTGCGTCTAGCATGATTCTGTTACAGGGACATGTGGTGTAAGCTTTCTCCCCCTCTGTTGCATCGCTGCCAACACATCTGCTGTTGGACAGCTGCCAGGTAAACTTAATACTTGAAACTTTGTGGCATAAAAATATGCACTAGGGTCTATAGAAGCAGCACTAAATACTGTATCTGACAGACAAAACTCTTTGCCGATGCTGGGGGTAGTACGGCAAAGAGTATGCAGCTATAAGTCATAGATCACTGTCAGAATTTGGCCAGGGGAGAACATTCTACATGCTTTTTCATTCATAGCGTGGAGGGAAAAGGCTTGCACTCTCTGCATGGCTGAAACATCTGTACGCAGTTGCAGAGAGGGCAGCCCAGAGGAAAATATTTACCTAACAGAATATCAATTATTTCAGGCGCTCGTGTCAGCACTTCGTAAATAAGCAGGCACATATGTTATGGTTTTTTCAAGGCAGGTCTGGGAGAGCCATTTTGCTGTGGCAATCTGCTGTATCAACACATGGTCTTTTTGAGTGACATTACAACACTCTGTCTCCCTTTTTCTGCCTCTCTAACCTCGCCAACTCTTTCCTCCCACTCCCCTTAATCCCTCGCTCTCGCTCCCTCTAGCGCCCCCATCTCCTCTCTTCTCCCCAATGTCTTTATATCAAGTATTCAGTCTTCCCCATTCCAGCCCTCTGCCCTCCTTCAAGCATCTGTTCCTGTGTCTGTCCCTCAGTATCGTACCCCGTTTCCTTATATTGTTTTGGCCATGTTTCCAGACACAGAGTTTTACCTGTACAAAACTGCTAGCATTATCAACAAAACAAACCTGATTTAAACATTTTAACCTTTTACTGCAGTGGGCTAAATCAGGGTCAGACAGAGTGTTTCTTGGTAGTCTTAAACAAATCTACTTTTAAATAAAAGTATACACTTCGTACACATGGTTGTGGGCTTAAGAAAAAGAAGACACCTGTACCATGTCAGATATAGAGTTCCAATGTATTTAATTTTGAGTTTGCATCCCAATATTACACTTTATATACAGTGAGGGGAAAAAGTATTTGATCCCCTGCTGATTTTGTACGCTTGCCCACTGACAAAGACATGATCAGTCTATAATTTTAATGGTAGGTTTATTTGAACAGTGAGAGACAGAATAACAACAAAAAAATCCGAAATACGCATGTCAAAAATGTTATTTACATTTAGCAGACGCTCTTATCCAGAGCGACTTACAGTTAAGTGAGTGCATTCATTTTCATACTGGCCCCCCGTGGGAATCGAACCCACAACCCTGGCGTTGCAAATGCCATGCTCTACCAACTGAGCTACATCCCTGCCGGCCATTCCCTCCCCTACCCTGGCTAATTGTGCGCCGCCCCATGTGTCTCCCGGTCACAGCCAGCTACGACAGAGTCTGGATTCGAACCAGGATCTCTAGTAGCACAGCTACCACTGCGCCACTCGGGAGATTTGCATTTTAATGAGGGAAATAAGTATTTGACCCCTCTGCAAAACATGACTTAGTACTTGGTGGCAAAACCCTTTTGGCAATCACAGAGGTCAGACATCTCAGGAGGGATTTTGTCCCACTCCTCTTTGCAGATCTTCTCCAAGTCATTAAGGTTTCGAGGCTGACGTTTAGCAACTCAAACCTTCAGCTCCCTCCACATATTTTCTATGGGATTAAGGTCTGGAGACTGGCTAGGCCACTCCAGGACCTTAATGTGCTTCTTCTTGAGCCACTCCTTTAATGCCTTGGCCGTGTGTTTTGGGTCATTGTCATGCTGGAATACCCATCCACGACCCATTTTCAATGCCCTGGCTGAGGGAAGGAGGTTCTCACCCAAGATTTGACGGTACATGGCCCCGTCCATCGTCCCTTTGATGCGGTGAAGTTGTCCTGTCCCCTTAGCAGAAAAACACCCCCAAAGCATAATGTTTTCACCTCCATGTTTGACGGTGGGGATGGTGTTCTTGGGGTCATAGGCAGCATTCCTCCTCCTCCAAACACGGCGAGTTGAGTTGATGCCAAAGAGCTCCATTTTGGTCTCATCTGACCACAACACTTTCACCCAGTTCTCCTCTGAATCATTCAGATGTTCATTGGCAAACTTCAGACGGGCCTGTATATGTGTTTCTTGAGCAGGGGGACCTTGCGTGTGCTGCAGGATTTCAGTCCTTCACGGCGTAGTGTGTTACCAATTGTTTTCTTGGTGATTATGGTCCCAGCTGCCTTGAGATCATTGACAAGATCCTCCTGTGTAGTTCTGGGCTGATTCCTCACCGTTCTCATGATCATTGCAACTCCATGAGGTGAGATCTTGCATGGAGCCCCAGGCAGAGGGAGATTGACAGTTATTTTGTGTTTCTTCCATTTGTGAATAATCGCACCAACTGTTGTCACCTTCTCACCAAGCTGCTTGGCGATGGTCTTGTAGCCCATTCCAGCCTTGTGTAGGTCTACAATCTTGTCCCTGACATCCTTGGAGAGCTCTTTGGTCTTGGCCATGGTGGAGAGTTTGGAATCTGATTGATTGATTGCTTCTGTGGACAGGTGTCTTTTATACAGGTAACAAACAGATCAGGAGCAATCCCTTTAAGAGTGTGCTCCTAATCTCAGCTCATTACCTGTATAAAAGACACCTGGGAGCCAGACATCTTTCTGATTGAGAGGGGGTCAAATACTTATTTCCCTCATTAAAATGCAAATCAATTTATAACATTTTTGACAAGCGTTTTTCTGCATTTTTTGTTGTTGTTATTCTGTCTCTCACTGTTCAAATAAACCTACCATTAAAATTATAGAGTGATCATTTCTTTGTCAGTGGGCAAACATACAAAATCAGCAGGGGATCAAATACTTTTTTCCCTCATTGTACATCACAGAAGACTGAAATATAACAAAACCGTTTGACATAAAAACACCAGAATTTTGGCATTTAAAAAATGAATAATATTAATTAATTATGAAATTATGACAAATATTAACATCCCACCCATGAAGCAACTAGAGGGCGATATGGTCGTTTGACTGCAGGAAAGGGGTCTACACAATAAAATGATCAGCCTAGATGTTGGTACAGTTTGACATATATGCTGCCAGACATTTTATCTGAATTCAACCAGACTTGAAATACAGCCCCATCCCTTCCAACTATTTTCTGTCACCTGACAACAAAAAATGTTTATGATGAATAAACATGTATGTTCACTTGCCTATAAAGTCAACAACCTCCCTCTGAGCTACACTTTACAAGCGTTAGGGAGCACAATAATTATTAAGTGGCTAAGAACCTCGGCCCACTGATAGTCTAGCATCTCCCTCTTTAACACACTTAAAAGGGCTTTTATGTTTCTGAAATGAGTATGTGTGCACCACTCTTTGGGATAGCTGTCCTAGATTTAAGAGCTTGTCAGGCACCACTACCGCTCTATTTTTTCATAAACCCAGGCTTTTCATTTTGCATCTTGCATCGGGGAATTCTTCTCGCTGGAATGCTGCAGTGTATAATACAATAACGGGAGTTGGTGCGGAATGTGCCTTCATCTCACCCTTGTTGTAGCGTCTTTCATGGTGCCTGATGGAGTCCAAAAGGCATTAAAATAAACCGAAATTAACCAAAGAGGATTTCCCTCAAATCACAGGTAACTAGAGTAATTGTCTTAATTCATCCACATCTTATTCATGCCAAAAGAAAACTGACATACAGTAGACCGTGGTTGATATTCCTTGAAATAAAGCGATAATACTGAACATATATAATACTGAACATACACAGTGGCATCTACTTTGAGGCACAAACACAATACCGAAGCTGTTTACTTATACTACGCCACGACAGGAGCCCAATGAGGTCATGTGTTTATTAAGACAGAAAATTGAGATATGCAGTGATATGTGGAATATTGTGACTCTGACAGGCAAAGGATACATAATTCAGTGGTTTTAACTGGACCCGTCTTTCAGAAGGGAGAGTAACTCTGTCTCCACATCACTTCTGGAGGCTGACATCTCTTTCACCGCGGTGTGATGGAGAGAAAGAAAAAGCAGTCCCGTGCATACAGGTGAACCCACCAAGAGGAAGGCAGCCCTCTCATGAATAAATGATTGTGACACACGGCAATAATTTGCATCTGTGTAAAAAGTGACACATCAGCGCTTTGTCTACCGAGATCTGGGGGTGTTTTTTTTTTTTACATTGTTATTTTATTATTTAATAAAAGAAAATGGCTTTCATTAACAGTGGCATTACAAAAGGTGTCGACTGCGATGCTCCGACTTGTCAAGCCGATCACAGTCTGTTCTCTGCTCTTTTTTTTATTAAGTTTACGCAGCGTGCATCATAACAAACGCTGAAACAGGTTTGTCCTTGCCTAATCTGGGGTACTAATTTTTGAGGTTATTATGCAAATCAATACTGTTTTCAAACATGAAAGCCGCCCTGCCGTTTTTGATCTGCAGCAGAAATAGCATCGGTTATCAATAGCTAAAGCCTGGCTCGGCAGGTGTCATGTCAATAACAACCCGATCGATATACGCTAGTCTGAGGGGGATTAGAACACCAGGATTTGTGTAGGGGACTTTTTTGTATGAAGATTCTGAGGCGCCCCGCATTCAAAGCCAAATCACATTAACTGGGCTTTGCAGATGGACTACGCCACTGAAATGCCACTCACATTACACAGGCTGATGTCATGTCTCAGCAAGGCAAATTCTTTTAGCTTTTTTATTGTTTCAAGATTCTGTCATTTTGTTGCTAGGAAAGTTCTAGCTATGGCCTTTCCCAAGAGTGATGAACAGAAACAGACACAGAAGAAATTAAGCGCAGGCTTTCTCTGTGCTTTCTCATTTCAATAATTGCATTTCATCAACTTAAAAACAGTATGTTTCTCGTGCCTGGGGCATGTTAATGAGAGAATCAAAGTATCTAAACATTTCATGAAAACACCGGAAGAGGCATTTTACATATACCATTTAAATGTGTAATTTATTCCTTTTTCCTTTACTACGAGCAATCTCTGGTTTTCTCTGATGACTTCTGTTTAGCTGTTCATTTTTCAATTGATTTATTCATCCTTTTATTTGTAAATTCTTTCTCCGGCTCTCTGGCACCTGACCCTTGCTCCATCAGCCTTCTCTTCTTGCAGAGATAGAGCATGAACGCTCCCTTAAGAGTGAAGGATTGTGGGTCAGAGACAGAGTTTGCAGAGGGCACCGTGGAAACGCTGGGGGGCGATTTGAACAATGCAGAAGTGTTCATCAGGCAATCACACTGTGATAGCACTCGTTTCTTGGGGTCATGAATGCTTATGAATGTTAAGGAGGGTTGTTACAAAGGGCTCCAAAATTACCCTGGAATCAAACACTGACCTTGTTGTGGTACTGGACCTTATTCAGGAGATTAGCATTATCTGCATTGAGTGCTGCTTGACCTTTTCCTTTTGCTTCCCTTTGAGAGGCCTTAATACCAATGTAGTTACTAAAGGCGTAGGCACTGGTTGGGATGGGACTGGAGAGCAAGGCCCACCCAATCATATTGAGCAATTATTATTATATATATATATATTTAATGCTCTACTTGCCAGTGTTCCAAACAGAACATTTTGCGCCCCCTCGGGCTCGTGTGGTGGAGGAGATCTTTATGGGCTTTACTCAGCCTTGTCTCAGGGTACTAAGTTGGTGGTCTGTTGATATCCCTCTAGTGGTGTGGGGGCTGTGCTTTGGCAAAGTGGGTGGGGTTATATCCTGCCTGGTTGGCCCTTTTCAGGGGTATCGTCGGGCAGGGCCACAGTGTCCCCCGACCCCCCCGTCTCAGTGTCATGTTCGTCGAAGAATGGGTCAGACCAAGGCGCAGCGTGAAATGCATGCATGTTTATTAACCTAAATAAACACACAAACAAAACAATGTAACGTGAAGTCCTCAGGCTAAACACAACACAAGCCTCTACACGGAACAAGATCCCACAACTAATGAGTGCCAACAGGCTACTTAAGTATGATCCCCAATCAGAGACAACGAGCGACAGCTGCCTCTGATTGGGAATCACACCCGGCCAAACATAGACACACACAACATAGAATGCAAACATAGAAATACTAACATAGATATCCACACCCTGACTCAACATACAAGAGTCCCATAAGTCAGGGCGTGACACTCAGCCTCCAGTATCTATGCTACAATAGTCGATGTGCCGGGGGGCTAGGGTCAGTCTGTATATCTGGTGTAATTCTTCTGTCTTATCTAGTGTCCTGTGTGAATTTAAGGATGCTCCCTCTAATTCTCTCTCTCTCCCTCCCCTCCCGGAGGACCTGGCCTGATGACTTCTGGCTGCCCACAGCCCACCTGGTCGTGTTGCTGCTCCAGTTTCAACTGTTCTGCCTGCAGCTATGGAACCCTGACCTGGGATGTGCTACCTTGTCCCGGACCTGCTGTTTTCGACTCTCTCTCTCTCCCATACCCGCTGTCTCGACCTCTGAATGCTCAGCTATGAAAAGCCAACTGACATTTACTCCTGAGGTACTGACCTGTTGCACCCTCTACAACCAATGTGATTATTATTTGACCCTGCTGGTCATCTATGAACGTTTGGAAATCTTGAAGAACAATCTGGCCTTAATGGCCATGTACTCTTATAATCTCCACTCGGCACAGCCAGAAGAGGACTGGCCACCACTCAGAGCCTGGTTCCTCTCTAGGTTTCTTCCTAGGCTCCTGCCTTTCTAGGGAGTCTTTCCTAGCCACCGTGCTTCTACATCTGGACTGCTTGCTGTTTGGGGTTTTAGGCTGGGTTTCTGTATAAGCACTTTGTGTCATCTGCTAATGTACAAAGGGCTTTATAAATACATTTGATTTGAACATTATTTGTATTTTTACCTAAACACAGTACTTGACTTGAACTGAGTACCGGTGCTGAAATGTTCTTCTGCTTGAGTTCCTGCATCTCCTATAGAATATTAGCTCAAAAGTATTGAGGAGTTCCTGCACCTAAATATAGATGGTACCGGCACCCAAAATGAGTACTGGCACATATTTCAGTCCAAGTCAAGCACAGGCCTAAACATGCATACACCATCAGATATAATTAATAGCAGGGGGAAAAAGTATTTAGTCAGCCACCAATTGTGCAAGTTCTCCCACTTAAAAAGATGAGAGAGGCCTGTAATTTTCATCATAGGTACACGTCAACTATGACAGACAAAATGAGAAAAAAAATTCCAGAAAATCACATTGTAGGATTTTTAATGAATTTATTTGCAAATTATGGTGGAAAATAAGTATTTGGTCAATAACAAAAGTTTCTCAATACTTTGTTATATACCCTTTGTTGGCAATGACACAGGTCAAACGTTTTCTGTAAGTCTTCAAAAGGTTTTCACACACTGTTGCTGGTATTTTGGCCCATTCCTCCATGCAGATCTCCTCTAGAGCAGTGATGTTTTGGGGCTGTTGCTGGGCAACATGGATTTTCAACTCCCTCCAAAGATTTTCTATGGGGTTGAGATCTGGAGACTGGCTAGGCCACTCCAGGACCTTGAAATACTTCTTACGAAGCCACTCCTTCGTTGCCCAGGCGGTGTGTTTGGGATCATTGTCATGCTGAAAGACCCAGCCACGTTTCATCTTCAATGCCCTTGCTGATGGAAGGAGGTTTTCACTCAAAATCTCACGATACATGGCCCCATTCATTCTTTCCTTTACACGGATCAGTCGTCCTGGTCCCTTTGCAGAAAAACAGCCCCAAAGCATGATGTTTCCACCCCCATGCTTCACAGTAGGTATGGTGTTCTTTGGATGCAACTCAGCATTCTTTGTCCTCCAAACACGACGAGTTGAGTTTTTACCAAAAAGTTATATTTTGGTTTCATCTGACCATATGACATTCTCCCAATCCTCTTCTGGATCAACCAAATGCACTCTAGCAAACTTCAGACAGCCCTGGACATGTACTGGCTTAAGCAGGGGGACACGTCTTGCACTGCAGGATTTGAGTCCCTGACAGCGTAGTGTGTTACTGATGGTAGGCTTTGTTACTTTGGTCCCAGCTCTCTGCAGGTCATTCACTAGGTCCCCCCGTGTGGTTCTTGTGATCATTTTGACCCCACGGGGTGAGATCTTGCGTGGAGCCCCAGATCGAGGGAGATTATCAGTGGTCTTGTATGTCTTCCATTTCCTAATAATTGCTCCCACAGTTGATTTCTTCAAACCAAGCTGCTTACCTATTGCAGATTCAGTCTTCCCAGCCTGGTGCAGGTCTACAATTTTGTTTCTGGTGTCCTTTGACAGCTCTTTGGTCTTGGCCATAGTGGAGTTTGGAGTGTGACTGTTTGAGGTTGTGGACAGGTGTCTTTTATACTGATAACAAGTTCAAACAGGTGCCATTAATACAGGTAACGAGTGGAGGACAGAGGAGCCTCTTAAAGAAGAAGTTACAGGTCTGTGAGAGCCAGAAATCTTGCTTGTTTGTAGGTGACCAAATACTTATTTTCCACCATAATTTGCAAATAAATTCATTAAAAATCCTACAATGTGATTTTCTGGATTTTTTTTTCTCATTTTGTCTGTCATAGTTGACGTGTACCTATGATGAAAATTACAGGCCTCTCTCATCTTTTTAAGTGGGAGAACATGCACAATTGGTGGCTGACTAAATACTTTTTTCCCCCACTGTATATATACAGTACCAGTCAAAAGTTTGGACACACCTACTCATTCAAGGGTTTTTCTTAATTTTTACTATGTTCTACATTGTAGAATAATAGTGAAGACATCAAAACTATGAAATAACACATATGGAATCATGTAGTAACCAAAGAAGTGTTAAACAAATCAAAATATATTTTACATTTGAGATTTTTCAAATAGCCACCCTTTCCCTTGATGACAGCTTTGCACATTCTTGGCATTCTCTCAACCAGCTTCACCTGGAATGATTTTCCAACAGTCATGAAGGAGTTTCCACATATGCTGAGCACTTGTTGGCTGCTTTTCCTTCACTCTGCCGTCCGACTCATCCCAAACCATCTCAATTGGGTTGAGGTCGGGGAATTGTGGAGGCCAGGTCATCTGAGGCAGCACTCCATCACTCTCCTTCTTGGTAAAATAGCCCTTACACAGCCTGAAGGTGTGTTGGGTCATTGTCCTGTTGAAAAACAAATGATAGTCCCACTAATCCCAAACCAGATGGGATGGTGTATAGCTGCAGAATGCTGTGGTAGCCATGCTGGTTAAGTGTGCCTTGAATTCTAAATATATCACAGACAGTGTCACCAGCAAAGCACCCCCACACCATAACACCTCCTCCTCCATGCTTTATGGTGGGAACTACACATGCAGAGATAATCCGTTCACCCACACCACGTCTCACAAAGCCACAGCGGTTGGAACCAAAATTCTCCAATTTGGACTCCAGACCAAAGGACAAATTTCCACTGGTCTAATGTCCATTGCTTGTGTTTCTTGGCCCAAGCAGGTCTCTTCTTCTTATTGGTGTCCTTCAGTAGTGGTTACTTTGCAGCAATTCGACCATGAAGGCCTGATTCACACAGTCCTGGTGTGAATCACGTTTCGTTTTTGTTGTTTTGATCGTGTGATCATCTTGATATATTAAAATGTTTGCATTCAACGCTGCGCCTTGGTCCTCCTCTCTGGTAGACGATCGTGACAGAAGAAACCACCAAGATGTGACCAAGCAGCGTGTCCAGGAGCCATCGCCAGGGAGATCCCTAACAGATCTCCTTCGCCTCCTCGACTGGGTCAAGCCGAGTGAGGAAGAGAAGGGCTTGACATTATGGCAGAAGGGCGAAAGGCTGGCGAGGGACATGGAGACCTGGTCCACGGGTAGGGGAGACGCCCAGAAAATTTTTAGGGGGGGGCTAACGCCGTGGACGACGGGCCAGCAGGAGACCGCGGCAGAGCGGCCCAGCGGATTGGCAGAGGAGGCCGCCAGGTTACGGGGGCCACTGGTCGAAGAGGGGGTGGAAGATGTAGAGGCACGGCGAGAGGTACTGGCGTGTGTTGCCAGTCCGGTCCGGCCTGTTCCTGATCCCCACGTAGGGCCAGTGGTGTGTGTTCCCAGTACGGTCCGGCCTGTTCCTGCCACTCGCACCAAGTCTACGGTGCGCATCGCCAGCTCGGCCCGGCCCATTCCTGCTCCCCGCACCAAGTCAGTGGTGCGCTTCGTCAGCCCGGTCCGGCCCGCTCCTGCTCCCCGCACCAAGTCAGTGGTGCGCGTCGCCAGCCCAGTCCGGCCCATTCCTGCTCCCCGCACCAAGTCTGTGGTGCGCGTCGCCAGCCCAGTCCGGCCCATTCCTGCTCCCCGCACCAAGTCTGTGGTGCGTTTCGTCAGCCCAGTCCGGCCCATTCCTGCTCCCCGCACCAAGTCTGTGGTGCGCGTCGCCAGCCCAGTCCGGCCCATTCCTGCTCCCCGCACCAAGTCTGTGGTGCGTTTCGTCAGCCCAGTCCGGCCTGTCCCTGCTCCACGCACCAAGCCTACGGTGTGCGTCGTCAGCCCGGCGCGGCCCGCTCCGGCTCCCCACACCAAGCCAGTGGTGTGCGTCGTCAGCCCAGTCCGGCCTGTCCCTGCTCCACGCACCAAGCCTACGGTGTGCGTCGTCAGCCCGGCGCGGCCCGCTCCGGCTCCCCACACCAAGCCAGTGGTGTGCGTCGTCAGCCCAGTCCGGCCTGTCCCTGCTCCACGCACCAAGCCTACGGTGTGCGTCGTCAGCCTGGTAAGGCCCGTTCCTCCTCCATGCACCAAGCCAGGGGTGCGCGTCGTCAGTCCAGCACAACCCGTGCCTGGGTCACCGGTGCCTGGTAAGGTCCCGGTAAACTGCTCCACTACGGAGCTGAAGCTATCCGCTCCACCAGTGTGCAGTCCAGCTCCGGTCAGCGGGGCCAGACCGGACCAGGGGTACTTTGGGGGGTTGGAGTGGGGATCAGGCCCGGAGCCGGATCCGCCGCCAAGGCGGAGTGCCCACCCGGTCCCTCCCCTGTGGTATTTAGTTGGCGCGGTCGGAGTCTGCGCCTTTAGGGGGGGGTACTGTCACGCCCTGGCTCTGGGGACACGGTTATGTTGAGCCAGGGTGTGTAGTTCTATGTTTGTATTTCTATGTTGGCCTGAGTGACTCCCAATCAGAGGCAACGAGTATCAGCTGGTGCTGGCTGTCTCTGATTGGGAGCCATATTTAAACTGTGTCTGTCCCTTTGTGTTTGTGGGTTTTTGTTCCGTGTTGGTTGGTTTATGTAACCAGGGACGTCACGTTTCGTTTTTGTTGTTTTGATCGTGTGATCATCTTGATATATTAAAATGTTCGCATTCAACGCTGCGCCTTGGTCCTCCTCTCTGGTAGACGATCGTGACAATAGCACTATGTATTCCTTACCAAGTGGCTGAAAGGATCAAAATAAAGGAGTTGACGGATAAAAATAAAGGTGTTGGCACATCTTTAAATCAACTTGAGCAGGTCGGCTTATTTTCTGACAATATCAGCATCCCTTCAGATACTGTTCTACTACTAACGCTTGAAAGTTGGGGAAACACAAGACAACTATGGCAAGAAGAACACTAAAACTCTTCTGTTAACGCAACCAAACACAGATCCAAGGAGTTCCTTATCAAAGTGTGGAATAACTGTTGAAACAGGTGGAACTGTGGAAGTGTTGGCGTGCTCCCTCTGTGTTCTGGTCCCTAAAATACACCTCTGCCTCTGTCTCTGTCTCACATGTCTTTCCAGGGGCGCAACTTTGGTTTTAATAGTAGTGGTGGTGGTGGGGGGGGGGGGGGGGGGGGGGCGACGACGACGACATACAGTACCAGTCAAAAGTTTGAACACACCTACTCATTCAAGGGTTTGTCTTTATTTTTACTATTTTTTTACATTGTAGAATAATAGTGAAGACATCAAAACTATGAAATAACACATTTGGAATCATGTAGTAACCAAAAAAGTGTTAAACAAATCAAAATATATTTCATATTTGAGATTCTTCAAAGTAGCCACCCTTTGTCTTGATGACAGCTTTGCACACTCTTGGCATTCTCTCAACCAGCTTCACCTGAAATGGTTTTCCAACAGTCTTGAAGGAGTTCCCACATATGCTGAGCACTTGTTGGCTACTTTTTCTTCACTCTGTCGTCCGACTCATCCCAAACCATCTGAATTGGCTTGAGGTCGGGGGATTGTGGAGGCCAGATCATCTGATGCAGCACTCCATCACTCTCCTTCTTGCTAAAATAGCCCTTACACAGCCTGGAGGTGTGTTGGGTCATTGTCCTATTGAAAAACAAATGATAGTCCCACTAAGCCCAAACCAGATGGGATGGCGTGTCACTGCAGAATGCTGTGGTAGCCATGCTGGTTAAGTGTGCCTTAAATTCTAAATAAATCACAGACAGGGTCACCAGCAAAACACCCCCACACCATAACATCTCCTCCTCCATGCTTTACGGTGGGAAATACACATGCGGAGATCATCCGTTCACCCACACCGCATCTCACAAAGCCACGGCGGTTGGAACCAAAAATCTCCAAATTGGACTCCAGACCAAAGGACACATTTCCACTGCTCATGTTTCTTGGCCCAAGCAAGTCTCTTCTTCTTATTGGTGTCCTTTAGTAGTGGTTTCTTTGCAGCAATTCGACCATGAAGGCCTGATTCACACAGTCTCTTCTGAACAGTTGATGTTGAGATGTGTCTGTTACTTGAACTCTGTGAAGCATTTATTTGGGCTGCAATCTCTGAGGCTGGTAACTCTAATCAACGTATCCTCTGCAGCAGAGGTAACTCTGGGTCTTCCATTCCTGTGGTGGTCCTCATGAGAGCCAGTTTCATCATAGCGCTTGATGGTTTTTGCGACTGCACTTGAAGAAACTTTCAATGTTCTTGAAATGTTCCGTATAGACTGACCTTCATGTCTTAAAGTAATGATGGACTGTTGTTTCTCTTTGCTTATTTGAACTGTTCTTAAAATAATATGAACTGGGTATTTTACCAAATAGAGCTATCTTCTGTGTACCCCCCCTACCTTGTCATAACACAACTGATTACTCAAATGCATTAAGAAGGAAATAAATTCCACAAATTAACTTTTAAAGAAGGCACACCTGTTAATTGAAATGCATTCCAGGTGACTATCTCATGAAGCTGGTTGAGAGAATGCCACGAGTGTGCAAAGCTGTCATCAAGGTAAACGGTGGCTATTTGAAGAATCTCAAATATGAAATATATTTTGATTTGTTTAACACTTTTTTGGTTACTACATGACTCAATGTGTATGTGTTATTTCATCGTTTTGATGTCTTCACTATTATTCTACAATGTAAAAAATAGTAAACATAAAGAAAAACCCTTGAATGAGTAGGTGTGTCCAAACTTTTGACTGGCAGTGTAATTATTTACTTTTTTTATCCAGTCGGATAAACACTCCAAACAGCCTACCCGACCGCTCGGAGGTGTCCGCATGGTCCTAAAACACACCGTTGACTCGCTTTGTATCACATTCCAATGATGAAAATGGGGGGACAAAATATGCAATTTCAGAATGTGGGGGGGACACGCCGCCCGCCACTCAAGGTGCGCTTGAGAGTCAGTGAGAAGATGGGAGAAGAAATACAGCTCTAATTATGCGAGAACAAGCGACTTTGTGGAAGATAAAGTTGGGTGACACAAGGGTAACATCGAGGGACACGTCACTTTAGGAGGATTTTCAACGTGGGAAGCACAAATGGATGTTTGTGCTAAGTTATCGCCGCTAATTGGTACAAACTTAATAAATGCAGGGTGTTGTGTGGAGACAGATGCTTTGTGCAATGTGGCAGATTTCAGTGGCTCTGTGTCTCTCTCCTTCCTCGGCACATCAATAAGGAGAGAACATTTGGCAGGTCATGTGATGGGAATGGGAAGGCCGAGAACAGTAAAAAATGAAAACAGTTGTGTGTTTCTTAGTGTGCTAATTTATGTGTGGATAAACGTATATATGTGTGTGTGTGTGTATCTCTTGAGCACTTGTCTGTTTGTTTGGGCCATTCTCTTTTGTTTGGGCTTTCTTGCCTCGCCAGCTCTGTGGCTCGCAATTAGCGTGCAGCCCTCAGGGACCTAATTAACCAGTTCAATGAATCAATCATTTTCATAAAAATGCCATACAAGTCACCCTGACATTTGTCAGCCAGTCAGGAGGTGTGTGGGAGTGTGTGTGCAGAGAAAAATGATTAGCTTGTTTGCTTATCCCCCAGGTGGCTGAGGCAACGGCAGGGACTGGGGTGGGGGGGACAGCGGTGTGTGTGAGTGTATGTGTATGTGTGTGTGTGTCTGTGTGTGTGTGTGTGTGTCTGTGTCTGTGTCTGTGTCTGTGTCTGTGTCTGTGTCTGTGTGTGTGTGTGTGTGTGTGTGTGTGTGTGTGTGTGTGTGTGTGTGTGTGTGTGTGTGTGTGTGTGTGTGGAGGAGCGCCTAGAGAGAGGAAGAGAGGGCTTACTCTCAAAGCTGGACCCCACAGCAGAGGAGGGCTCCCCTGACCTTTTATCGAGCGGCCGATCGATAACGCGTGAGCGGTCGTCCCTTTGAGTTGCAGCCTATGCAGCCTATGCCTGGGCCAGAAGTAACAGGGGGGCTGGAGGGGGCAAGGAGTCATTGGGGGGCAGGGAGGGTCATTAACTGTCCCAGGTCATTGACTCATTATGATGTCTTCCTTTAGGTTTAAGAAGGACCGGCTGTGGGGAAGGATTGGTGCCCCCCCCCCCCCCCCACTGGCTACCACAGAACGAGACCCCTCTTTCTTTTGTCTGTGAAAGCATCTTTGGTTTGTCATCACACTCGATGATGATGGAACAAAACAGACCCTGGCTATTTTCACATTATAATCCCATTTAGTCAAGACATATTGAATCTATCTGGTCCTATGCTGAATGGGGATGTATTTTTTCGATGGCTGGCTGTAACATATATTCCCTTGTGGGCATGATGGGACAGAAGCGCTTGTTTAATTTGTAGCATAATCTCCAAATGGTGACATTACAGGATCTTCTTGTCACCGCAAAGTGCCACATTGATGGATCTGACTGTGTACCAGTGTTCATTAAACACACACCAAACAGGCTTCAAACCGACTCCATTACAGACTGCTCTCTGTTCTACAGTAGAGAAGGCTCACCATTTCTTACTATCAAATGCTCTTTAAGCATATGTGTGGGGCTTGAAAATAGTTTTCTTTCTGAAATGCCAGTTAGAAGTCAATCACTGGATATCAAAGCGCCCAGGTACAGTACAAGAAAAGCTAACAATACAACATCATGGCTGTGTATTCAGACTGCCTTTCATATTGGCCATCGTGGGCTGAATCTACACTGTGCTTCAAGTGAGTTACTATCTGTCTGTACATATTACATTAAGGAATATGATTACAGTTGAGGTCATAAATGTGCAGAAGTCCAGAGATGCAGAGTTGAAAGACTTGGCTGAACCCAGCGGCCCACAGTGCTGTATGTCTGGCTTGGTCATACTTTACTGGGAGATAAGAAGTTTTTATATTTATCCATTTTATTTAGACACACTGATCTTCTGAGAAAGCCCACGCATGTCGATTCTTTCTCTAATGCAGCATAATGAATGTTGACGGACAAAATGTTGGAATTGTGTTTGCAAATAGCCTAATGTACAATTTCAAAATTGTGTGGGTTAAAATATCTAATGCTAGGTCCGATGCATTTCTCACTAGACTTGGTCCAAAGGTACCCTAGTGGAACGATAAGATGAAGTATGGGGAGAGGGAACAACTCAAAGACTGATACAAAGACGGACAGACGGATGGAGATGAGAGAAATAAGAAATATTATGTTTGTTGTTCGCAGTCAGGTTTGACTGAGGCCTGGCCTTTTCTAGGGTGACTCTACACTACACGCACTACAAGCCCCCTCTGAGAAAACTCAGCAAAACCCAAATGCCTCCGCCTTGAAGCGAAAGGGGTTATTGTGTAAACATTTTGCGCAAGTGTTTGTGCGTCTTAATCTTACGTTGGGTGATCTTTGGAAAGGAGGAAAGCCCGGGTGCCGATGTTCAGAAGAGCCCCCAGTTGGAGAAAGAGAGAGAGAGAAAGAGGGAGAGAGAGAGAGAGAGAGGGTCTCTGTACTTGCGAAAGCGCTGGGAGCTAGAGTTCACTACGGGGGCGTAAGTGTGTCAAGAACAACGCTTTTCCCCACCATCCGCAAGCCCGGGGGCCCTCTAGAAAACATTAAAAAGCATAAACAGTCAATACTGAATGTAACTCTGAGTGAGAAAGAGAGAGTGTGAAAAAGAGAGAGAAGTATGAGGAACGCAAAGGCTTTTCAAGTGTTACACAACAGAGTGAGATCAGAGAGGTAGAAGCTTGGCTGTAGTGTATGGTTGGTTGTGATTCTTTCTGATGTTGGTAGCTTCCAAGTCAATCATTCATTGCGGGTGGCGGGGGTGGGGATCAGGGGAGGAGAGAAAGTGATCAAGGAAATCCACACCTAGTGCAAGACAGGGGTCAGAATAGCCCCAGACAAAAAGGACAGGAAGAGTTGTTCGGAATCCTTCGGTTTAGAAAGAGGCAATATCTCTATCATCCGGTGCACTCATCCAAACAAGAGCACATGAAGTATGTAAGCACATATGGTGATAGAGGAGTGCACTGAAAGTGTCCTTTCATGCCGCCTTTCATGCCGATAAGAGCAAAAACACTGCGATGATAAAATATCAAAACGTACACATTTGAGACTTGCCGTTTGAAATCTGAAGGTTCGTTTATCTGTAGCGCATTGTTCTTACTCATAACCGTTCTATCTGGGAGGGATAAGAGTATTTCACTCACTCAGTCTCCCTTTTCCACTCACTCTCACAAGAATTTCAAATGATTTCTCCCAAAAACTCGACACCTGGCTGACTTTAGAGTCTGTGATAAGTGGAAGTCGGCATGTCTCTCTCTCTCGCTGTCTTTTTTAATCAAATCTTCAATCACACCTCACGATGTACAAGCAAGCATTCAGACGAACGAACTCTATTGACAGGGTAGATAGAAAGACTTACAGGCAGTGATAGTGTGGAGTTGGCTGTGTGTGGGTGTGTGTGTGTGTGTGTCAGATCTGGGTTAAAATACATGTATATTTGAGTATTTGTTATTTAAATACTTTTGTTCTGTGTATTTGTGTCCAAAACAAGTACTTTTATATGAGTATTTGAATGGTTATTTGAATAAACCAAATAGTTGTCCAAATTGTATTTGAAAGTATGTTAAAATACCTATTTCAAATACTATTTTCGAATACCTGGGTAAAATGCATGGGAGTTTCACATACTTTCCAAGTGTATTTCCAAACACATTCCAACATTCAACTACTTGTTTTTTCAAATAAAGGTTATCTGAATACTTGTTTTGAAATGTATTGAAACGTAATTGAAATACAGTACTTGAAATAGTATTTAAACCCAGGTCTGGTGTGTGTGTGTGTCTGTGTGTCTGTGTGAGTAAAGAAAATTGCATGCCAAAAAACTGTTGATTCAGTTCGCTTCTATTAGGTTACATACAAATGTGGCTTAAAAAACAACAGTCAGTCTATATCACTACAACCCAATATCGCTCATATTGAGGGTGCACTTGAGTGTATTTTTCTCAATATTTCTCTCCACCATCCTTGAAACATATCAAATCGGAGCAACTTTTTCTCAAATAATTGTGCCGGTTGTGTACAATACTAGGCAACAACATATCATCAAATCAAATCAAGCTTTATTTATACAGCACGTTTCAGACATGGAATGCAATGCAATGTGCTTCACAAGAAAAAAACTAATAAAAAACTGACAATTAAAATAAAAAATGTAATATTTCCTAAACCCTGCATATATAAACAAGCACATCCTGTTACCTCCAGATTCAAGGTTCCCAATCCTTTATACAGTTTTAAAAGCAATCATAAACTCATGTTTTCTTCAACAAACAATGTTTTCTAAAACCAAGGACGCTGAGAGAATATCTTTCTCTCTTTCTGGGCAAACAAAAGTTGCTTCCATACAGTGTATTTGAGCCATTTTACTGCCAGCACAGGTCCCAGACTCCATAGTTTGGAGGAGGGAACTATATCAGTGAAAGTGTGAATTTGATTTTCACTCCCCGGAATAGGCTGTTTCCTTTTGTTGTCAAACAGAATGACTAAACATGCTCATTCACATGATCCCATGGTAGAGCGTTATTAATTTAGTACTTTGGAGTTATCTGTGCTTTCACACACACACGCCTGCCTAGATGAATGACAATTGTTAAATATTGTTTGAATATGGCGGATATGAATAATGTAAGAGAGACTGCCGGCTTTGTTGCGTCCCCATAGCCCTCACTCTCCTCCAAGACAATATACAGTAAATAATGTACAGTAGGTCTAATTGTATGACTATATAGAAAGGATATGGGAAAAATGACATTTTGAGAATAAAAGCATTAAGCTCCAATACGGAATAGTTGAGTTGAATCGTCAGGCCTCTGGTGAAAATTACATCACTGAAACGTTCTGGCAACACCGGGAGAAGGTTAGGACGGAGAGAGTCACCTGCCACCCTTTGACACTGGAAAGTGGGTCACTTCATTCCGTCAGGGTTCAGCTCTGATGTTAGCGATGAGGTCTCAGAAGACTGGGTTAAGAGAAAGAAATGAAATAAATAAAAATAAAATAAGTAGATAAAACAAGGAAGACGGCAGCGGTATCTGATGTTGATCGTTGTGGTGAAGAGCTGCCTTTGATAGGCTTGAGGAGAGTGACAGGATGTTTTTTCTCAAGTGCTACTCCCCGAGACGGGTAGCATTAAAAAGACAGTCAGAGCTGACTGATTGGTCTGAGAAGACTGTCAAATGTCAAGGAGTTATCAAACGGCAGACATGTTTTCTTTAGGAAAGATGCCGGGAGAAGGAAAAGCGTACCCTTTCAGTGGGGGAGTGGAAGTCACTCTTCCTCCATCAAGTGCAGTCCTCTAGAATAGATGAGTAAAAACCTTCCTTTTTACCAGGCTTAGACTTTCACCTCCAATTGAAATCTACGGCTGTTGACGTAAGCTGTTGAGATGATTCAGTTGAGATGATTAAATCCATGTGGACAAAAATCCACACCACGGTATGCTTCTAAATTATAAAAGAAACTTGACTGGTTGGACTCACTGCCTGGCAAAAACAATTATTTGTTTGGGGAGTAAATCATGGATTTCAGCACAAAAAAAAAAGAAACAGACATTTTACTTCAATTGCCAAGTAGGAATAAGTTCTCAGGAAGTTGTCAGACTATTCAACAACAGCAGTCTAAATATTGTACATTGTACCACCGGCAATGAGGGGTCTTAGTTTTGCCGTCCCTGGACTGAGCCCAGACAGCCCCTCCTCTCCTCACAGGGTCCTCCTCAGCACTGACGGGGCTCAAGGCCCCCCCTGTCATGTCTGACACTCCAAAGTAGCTCCCACATTATGTTTACATGTACATCCATCCCCCATGATGTCTGTAAAGAGGCTTTGTGTCTTCATCTGCCTGGACCGGCTGACAGGGACAACTTGTTCACAACTAAATCCCCAGCAAACGCCTGATCTAATTCTCAGGGCTGATGTTGGTTGGACTCCCCTCACAGTACAGAACACTTGTAAAGCGTGGGGAGATGGGATGATGGGGCTCAGCTTGACAAGATCAGCAGCACTGGGAAGACTTGATACAGAAGCAATCATCCAGTCCTTAGCTACCATTATTCATGCCATACAACCTACCCACTCCACTATTTAATTCAAACAAACATCTCCCCAACCAATAAACATTTATGACGAAGTGCATCTATGACCACTCGTCACAAACGCATACACTATCTAATCTGCCACAATAGCGCGTTCTATTTATAGTTAATTAGTGTCCAATTCGCTATGAAATCTTTATTAGGAAAGGTATTTTAAAGTGTACATGGAAGTGATCACATCTGGTTTCAATGGAATATTATGTAATGTACTTATAATGAGAATGCCAGTTATATTTGTATAATTTGCCCGTTTTGGTTGCTACACATGGCCATGCTTGTTGGTGTGTTCCAGGGAGTGTCCTCTGGTATGAGCCTGATTTAGGTGATAATTCAGTTCTGCTTTAGAATTTCAGATTGAGGAATGTTCTCCAGCAACAGGGTGATCAAATTAAGATCCTACATCTGTACACACCCAACCTGAAATACCTATGAAGCTACACGGTAAGCCTGCTTGAGGCTCAGTTAGTATTGTTGTATTTAAGTCAAGTAAGTATTTTGTATAGGTGGTCCTCTGTAGCTCAGCTGGTAGAGCACGGCGCTTGTAACGCCAAGGTAGTGGGTTCGATCCCCAGGACCACCCATACAAAAAAAAAAAAATGTATGCACGCATGACTGTAAGTCGCTTTGGATAAAAGCGTCTGCTAAATGGCATATTATTATTATCTTTGTAAATATTCCTTGCCGGCTATATTATCTACTTGAGCATTGTAAATAAATATGGACACTTATGCACCTGAACCTTCTGCCTCCTGCTGAATCTCTGCCCTTACAACATTACAATGCATGGCTGTCTTTGGATGACTTTCTCTATCTTATTGAAGACAAGTATATATTGAGCAATCAAGTTATGCTTGCTGTTGTGGCACTCAATTCAATTGTCAAAAAATTAAAAAATAAAGACCATTGATTATTTCTTAGCATGGGTAAAGTGTCCATCCTCATGTTCCTTGAAACTAGCCTTTTATTTCTGTTTCCTAGTAACAGCTTTACATCCACAGCCCTTATAAAAGTATTCAGCAGTCGCTCATTCAGAACAAGGCCATTGAGGCTTTAGCTCATATCTACAAAACGAGGTGACTAACTGGGCACAGACGTCATTTCAACGTCTAGTTTTGATTTACATTTGGTTGAGTTGTCAACTAACGTCAAAGGAACGTGAAATCAACAAAGAATTTCACCATGTCATTGGATTTAGGTAAACATTTGGGTGAAAAAAATATGAAATTCCCTTAACGTTGAAGACTTTTTGCAAATCCAATCAGTTTTCCATGTAAATATCTGCCATTCCTATAAGCAACTCTTGCTGAGCTCCGTTTGTGTCCTGGTGAGAGAGCTTCTGAGCAGTATACCATCAAAACAATACTAGAGGAACAAAAGGGGAAAATATCAAGTCTATTCCTCAGTCTGCCTGCCTGCCTTAAGTTTAATCTAATTTGGTCTTTATTGAGCAATGGGTAAGAGCAGTTTTGTTTTATTCAGGCCTATGTGTGTTTTTTCCACCTCTGCTTTTTCCTTTGTTGCTTTTCCCTCAGCTGCCTCTGACAAAGACAGCCAGCCTGCCAAGCTTGGTGCTGCTCTGGGACGAACCTGTCAATCACTCTTGACAACATGTACGTAAAGAATTCAAATGCGACTCAAAGCCGGTGCGTGACAGCCGAGCCTTTGAAAGTGGCTGCAGCACTCGGCGACAGCCAGAGGAGTATGAGCAGAAACCAAACTAAGAAAACAACACTGTGGCGAGTAAAAGAGAGAGAGAGAGAGAGAGAGAGAGAGAGAGAGAGAGAGAGAGAGAGAGAGAGAGAGAGAGAGAGAGAGTGAGAGAGAGGGGGAGAGAGAGAGGGGGGAGAGAGAGGGGGGGAGAGAGAGAGAGAGAGAGAGAGAGAGAGAGAGAGAGCGTTATAAGAGGAGGAATGTGGGTCTTGATGGGAATAGGCATTGGATTCTTTCTCGTTGTCGCTTTGCTTTTCTAATTTGGTTGAGTCCCCGGTGAGTGAGTGGAGCGACGGGTCTTCCAGGGATTGTGTCAAGGACCTCTATCCACTGTAGTCCAGGGATGGGAAGCGCTACTCTTAACTCCTCTGAGACCTCTCTCTCGCATAATATAGTCAGGCTTCTTACGCATCTCACTACCATATCCACCAACACAAAACTGCACACACAAATGCTAATGACAACTGCTTGATTCCATCCAGCCGTCTTAAGGCACAACAATTGATTCCCACCGGAAAACACATGCAACTACCAATTGAATGTGCCTCTTTTTTTAGGGGATATACAGAGAATAGAGATGTGCATTTTCAATACATCATAAGGAAACATGGAAGACTTAATTCAGATTAATCATGTGGTCCTAAATGACTATCGCCCCATAGCACTCACTTCTGTCATCATTAAGTGCTTTGAGAGGCTAGTTAAGGATCATATCACCTCCACCTTACCCGACACCCTAGACCCACTACAATTTGCATACCGCCCCAACAGATCCACGGATTACGCAATCGCCATCGCACTGCCATATCCCATATAGACAAGAGGAATACCTATGTAAGAATGCTGTTCATCGACTACAGCTCAGCCTTCAACACCATAGTACCCTCCAAGCTCATCACTAATAACACCTTCGCTATGCTGATCCTCAACACGGGGGCCCCACAAGTGTGCGTGCTCAGCCTCCTCCTGTACTCCCTGTTCACCCATGACTATGTGGCCACACACGTCTCCAACTCAATCATCAAGTTTGCAGACAACACAACAGTGGTAGGCCTGATTACCAACAACGACGAGACAGCCTACAGGGAGGAGGTGAGAGCCCTGGCACAGTGGTGCCAGGAAAATAACCTCTCCCTCAACGTCAACAAAATGAAGAAGCTGATCGTGGACTTCAGGAGACAGCACAGAGAGCACGCCCCCATTAACATCGAAGGGGCCGCAGTGGAGAGGATTAAAAAGCTTAAAGTTCCTGACCTGAAATGGTCTAGCCACACAGACATGTGCAACAGTGCCTCTTCAACCTCAGGAGGCTGAAGAGATTGGCCCCTAAGACCCTCACAAACTTCTACAGATGCACCATTGAGAGCATCCTGTTGGGTTGTATCACCACCTGGTACGGCAATTGCACCATCCGCAACCACAGGGCTCTCCAGAGGGGGGTGCGGTCAGCCCAACGTATCACCGGGGGCACACTGCCTGCCCTCCAGGACATCTACACCACCCGGTGTCACAGGAAGGCCAAGAAGATCATCAAGGACCTCAGCCACCCAAACCACAGCCTGTTCACCCCGCTACTATCTAGAAGGCGGAGACAGTACAGGTGCATCATTGCTGGGACCGAGAGATTGAAAAACAGCTTCTATCTCCAGGCCATCAGACTGTTAAATAGTCACCACTAGCTGGCCTCCGCCCAGTACCCTGCCCTGAACTTTAGTCACTGTTACTAGCCAGCTATCACCCAATACTCAACCCTGCACCTTAGAGACTGCTGCCCTATGTCATTGAACACTGGTCACTTTAATAATGTTTACATACTGTTTTACCCACTTCATATGTATATACTGTGTTCTATTCAAGGCTCATCCTATACAACTACTACTGTACACAACTTTTCTATTAATATACTGTCCATACAGTCTATACACATCATCATATACATACACTACGGGTCAGAAGTTTTGGAACACCTACTCATTCAAGGGTTTTTCTTTATTTTTACTATTTTCTACATTGTAGAATAATACTGAAGACATCGAAACTATGAAATAACATATACAGTGGGGAAAAAAAGTATTTAGTCAGCCACCAATTGTGCAAGTTCTCCCACTTAAAAAGATGAGAGAGGCCTGTAATTTTCATCATAGGTACACGTCAACTATGACAGACAAATTGAGGAAAAAAAATCCAGAAAATCACATTGTAGGATTTTTAATGAATTTATTTGCAAATTATGGTGGAAAATAAGTATTTGGTCACCTACAAACAAGCAAGATTTCTGGCTCTCACAGACCTGTAACTTCTTCTTTAAGAGGCTCCTCTGTCCTCCACTCGTTACCTGTATTAATGGCAACTGTTTGAACTTGTTATCAGTATAAAAGACACCTGTCCACAACCTCAAACAGTCACACTCCAAACTCCACTATGGCCAAGACCAAAGAGCTGTCAAAGGACACCAGAAACAAAATTGTAGACCTGCACCAGGCTGGGAAGACTGAATCTGCAATAGGTAAGCAGCTTGGTTTGAAGAAATCAACTGTGGGAGCAATTATTAGGAAATGGAAGACATACAAGACCACTGATAATCTCCCTCGATCTGGGGCTCACCGCAAGATCTCACCCCGTGGGGTCAAAATGATCACAAGAACGGTGAGCAAAAATCCCAGAACCACACGGGTGGACCTAGTGAATGACCTGCAGAGAGCTGGGACCAAAGTAACAAAGCCTACCATCAGTAACACACTACGCCGCCAGGGACTCAAATGCTGCAGTGCCAGACGTGTCCCCCTGCTTAAGCCAGTACATGTCCAGGCCCGTCTGAAGTTTGCTAGAGTGCATTTGGATGATCCAGAAGAGGATTGGGAGAATGTCATATGGTCAGATGAAACCAAAATATAACTTTTTGGTAAAAACTCAACTCGTCGTGTTTGGGGGACAAAGAATGCTGAGTTGCATCCAAAGAACACCATACCTACTGTGAAGCATGGGGGTGGAAACATCATGCTTTGGGGCTGTTTTTCTGCAAAGGGACCAGGACGACTGATCCGTGTAAAGGAAAGAATGAATGGGGCCATGTATCGTGAGATTTTGAGTGAAAACCTCCTTCCATCAGCAAGGGCATTGAAGATGAAACGTGGCTGGGTCTTTCAGCATGACAATGATCCCAAACACACCGCCCGGGCAATGAAGGAGTGGCTTCGTGGCCTAGCCAGTCTCCAGATCTCAACCCCATAGAAAATCTTTGGAGGGAGTTGAAAGTCCGTGTTGCCCAGCGACAGCCCCAAAACATCACTGCTCTAGAGGAGATCTGCATGGAGGAATGGGCCAAAATACCAGCAACAGTGTGTGAAAACCTTGTGAAGACTTACAGAAAACGTTTGACCTGTGTCATTGCCAACAAAGGGTATTTATCAAAGTATTGAGAAACTTTTGATATTGACCAAATACTTATTTTCCACCATAATTTGCAAATAAATTCATTAAAAATCCTACAATGTGATTTTCTAGATTTTTTTTTCTCATTTTGTCTGTCATAGTTGACGTGTACCTATGATGAAAATTACAGGCCTCTCTCATCTTTTTAAGTGGGAGAACTTGCACAGTTGGTGGCTGACTAAATAAATGTTTTCCCCACTGTATGGAATCATGTAGTAACCAAAAAAGTGTTAAACAAATCAAAATATATTTTATATTTGAGATACTTCAAATAGTCACCCTTTGCCTTGATGACAGCTTTGCACACTCTTGGCATTCTCTCAACCAGCTTCGTGAGATAGTCACCTGGAATGCATTTCAATTAACAGGTGTCCCTTCTTAAAAGGTAATTTGTGGAATTTCTTTCCTTCTTAATGCGTTTGAGCCAATCAGTTGTGTTGTGACAAGTTAGGGGGGGTATACAGAAGATAGCCCTATTTGGTAAAAGACCAAGTCCATATTATGGCAAGAACAGCTCAAATAAGAAAAGAGAAACAACAGTCCATCATTACTTTAAGACATGAAGGTCAGTCAATACAGAACATTTCAAGAACTTTGTGCAGTCGCAAAAACCATCAAGCGCTATGATGAAACTGGCTCTCATGAGGAACGCCACAGGAATGGAAGACCCAGAGTTACCTCTGCTGCAGAGGATAAGTTCATTAGATTTACCAGCCTCAGAAATTGCAGCCCAAAGAAATGCTTCACAGAGTTCAAGTAAGAGACACATCTCAACATCAACTGTTCAGAGGAGACTGTGTGAATTAGGCCTTCATGGTCGAATTGCTGCAAAGAAACCACTACTACCAAGAAAAGACTTGCTTGGGCCAAGAAACACGAGCAATGAACATTAGACATGTGGAAATTTGTCCTTTGGTCTGGAGTCCAAATTGGAGATTTTTGGTTCCAACCGCCATGAGACGCGGTGTGGGTGAACGGATGATCTCTGCATGTGTATATCCCATCGTAAAGCATGGAGGAGGAGGTTACTACATGATTCCATATGTGTTATTTCATAGTTTTGATGTCTTCACTATTATTCTAAAATGTAGAAAATAGTAAAAATAAAAAAAAACCTTGAATGAGTAGGTGTTCTAAAACTTTTGACCGGTAGTGTATGTATTTATATTCCAGACTCTGACATTGCTCACTCGGATATTTCTTAATTTCATTATTTAAATTTTTGTATTGTTTTGTATTGTTAGGTATTACTGCACTGTTGGAGCTAGAAACAAAAGCATTTGTTTCACCTACTATAACATCTGCAAAATACGTGTACGCGACCAATAAAATGTGATTTGATTTGAGTGAGGTACCACAAGAGTATACTAGCTACCCAGCTATACCACATCTAAAATGTTGACTGAATGCATATGGCACACAGCATATATGGCATGCTATGAGGACAGATAGACTGGCTTGAGGACATACTTTTGAATGATCAATTGGCCACACTGGTGCTTTTGAGAGAATGAAGCTAAATTAATGGAGTGAATGGTCAACAGCACAAAGGCCTGGACAGAGCCCCTCCCAATGGGAGAACTGGCATCTCTGCAGTCCTGCAGGTTTTCCACTGATCTTTCAATCAGCATCCACATCCACTGAGCTACAAACTGGTACAAAGCCAACTGCCTATTGTTGTAGGGGTGACTGAGTGTGTGTATGTGTGTGTGTGTGTGTGTGTGTGTGTGTGTGTGTGTGTGTGTGTGTTTGTGTGTGTGTGTGTGTCACAAGTGTATGTCAATGTAGATATGTGAGCATGTACCATAGCTAAACTCAGTCTTGTGGCAGCCAGTTTGACATCAGCAGTACATGTATGTTTGTTATATTCTGGGTGACAGGTCACCTCTCTCTCAGTGGCTGCTTAAAACGCCCTGGTGCTGCCTCCACTGAGCAAAACCCTGTGTCTGCACACAATTATAGTATTTAGTGCAAAGAAAGGGACCACAGAGCCAGTAAACACAAATCTGTGCTGTGTGCCCCTACATCTCCCCCGGAGAACACACATCTATGTGCTACATGTCTACCTCAGCAAATATACATCTGTGACTGTGTCCCAAAGTCTCTCTCTCTCTCTCTCTCTCTCTCTCTCTCTCTCTCTCTCTCTCTCTCTCTCTCTCTCTCTCTCTCTCTCTCTCTCTCTCTCTCACTCTCTCTCTCTCTCTCTCTCTCTCTCAATAAACTGCCTCAGAGATACAGCATAAAGGCAGGTGACAGATTATCTGAGAAAGGCCTATGTTTTGGGTTCTAGTGCCCTCTAGTGGTAACGAGTCACTGTTCTAACACGTTGGATCCATAGACGTACAAGAAAGCATTGGCGTCTTGATAACACATGGATCCCAAATGGATAATGTCATTGTATTCTACAAGGAGCTATAAAAAGTTGACCAACGGACTTCATTATTTTCAACTCATAAAAGAGCAGGTTGCATACAGATGCAGTCGGTAGTGTTTTTACTTAGTGCTGAGTACTGAATGAAACACATGGTCTGGCTCATCCTTCATGTCCTTCAAAAAGATAAATCCCTAAAATCAATGTTATTGCAGTATTCACTCGTCCATATAAACGGTTTCTGCTCGACAAATGAGAGGACAAAAAAGCAATGAGAGAAAGTGATGCCACATCACATGGACTTTGAATTAATTAATTGGAGTCTATTCAAATCCAAGAGATTGAATAAATCTCATTAGTGGGAGGGCAGCAGGGTCATGGCAAGAAGCGATACAGTTTGTCAAATTAACGTCAAAAGTTTTTAAAATGCATTTTAGGTAACCCTAACCTTTTCCCTAACCTTAATCTAATCATCCTAACCTGCTACGTTAATTCTCCTAACCTGCTACGTTAATTCTCCTAACCTGCTACGAAAAGTCACATCTGACAAAAGCTGTATCCGTCTAGTCAAAACCGGTCAGGAACAAGGTAAGAGAACCATCATTATGAAATTCACCTCTATTTAAAAATTGATTGTAGCCTAGCCTACACATTCTATCTTCCTCTTAATATAAGACAAAAAAAAAACATTCTAAATGTTTATGGTGCTAGAAAAAGTCTTAATCCAAAGATACCTTTTTAATATCAAATAGTGCCATAACCTGTGCAATCAGACAATATTAGGCTACATTACTGAAACGTAAATCTCATATTTTGACAGGGCATTTGAAACATATGACTAAATAAATTATTGTAAATTAGCCTATTTGCATAAAATAATAGAGTGAATAAAAAATAAACAGATTTTTAATAATGAAAGGAAAAATAAAGTCTGCTTGCAACGTTTTTAAGTTGACCTCTTATCAAAGCATGACACCTATAGGCCTATTATTATAGCTACTATTGGGCTATGCCTATAACGTAGGCAGACTACATTTACTATACTAATATTACAAATAATACAACACAATTCAATACAATAGTTTATCTGTTCAGATCACTATGCCACCTGAACTCAAACCTGTGCTTGCAAAAGTTAAAACATTTCTCTCTCTTGGGTTCTGATTATTAAAAACGGTTCTGAAATGATGGCCTCGCTGTAATTTGAAAATTTTGAGATAAAAGCTCCGTCAGATGAGTAAAACTGGTATAGTATTTCAGACTTCTGTTTCTGACGGGTTCCTATGGGGAAGAGATCTGAGACCCCTATTGTTTTTGGCACATGCTCGTAAACACCCGAGTGCGTCCGGACGCAGAATATGCACACCGTTAATATGCTCTCTGTCGTGTATTATTAATGCGGTACACAGGACGGGTTTTCAAACACACTTTCTAAAATAATGTATCAAGGTGGCATGCAGATGTAGCCTACTACAAAGACAACATGGAACTTGTTTTCCACTCTCGGATGCACCAATATTCTTTCTTTTTCGCACCAGCTCAAATGTGTTTATCCCCATTAAATTATAGTAACCTACTACTAGAATTCCGTTGTGTGTAACCTTTTCTTAATAGAAAGCATTTTCCTTTAATTTCTAATATCCAAGAATCGTTTTTCTTGTGACACCACGTTATTTCCCTCTTCTCTTTCTATAACTGCAGGTTATGCTACTCAACTGCTTTGTAACGGATAGCCTAATGTATCAGGCCTGGGGTACTGTATTCAAAGTAAACAACTAATAATAATTCAAATGAAAATATAAACAAACTTGAGGGAAGAATTGTCACGTGATATTTTCATCAGATAAGGCATGTTGGAAATCAGGACATGGGTCCGAAATTAACTATAAATAAAGTCTAAGCTATAGGCCTACATGAAAAACACTTGGTTGGCCTATAGATTTTTATCAAGGTAAGGTGGGTATTCCTTTGAGGCTATTCAGAATGTGAGCGCAAAATACACCCTTGCGTATTACCAATTTAATCTAAATCAGCCTAATATGGATGTTTCCTCTTAATCGTGCGTGTGTGTGCGTGTGTGTGTGGCCTATGGGGGGAGGGGGAGACACCTCAAAGCTATGATTATCCTGAGTGGCTTGGCCCAGTATTGTTACCTGCTGGGACAGCGGCACAGCCCCTCTAAATAAATTGCAAGTGGCCTTGGGCAATAAGGGCCCGCCTTTGATCAGCCGCACTAGCAAACGAGGAAAATGTTCAATCAGTCAATCAAACTCACAAGCCTTCACACAACAATGGGGCCGACCTTGGTTTATTTTTTTGTTTTGAAATTCATGTATTTCATTAGCCTATCACAAGAAGTCTGCTGGTTGGTCGGGCGCGACGCAATCAATAATTGATAGCAAGCCCAACCGCTGATTTCCCGCCTCTCCTTTGGCGCACTTGTCACTAACTGTTGTCAGAACACATTTGTTTTGATGACACATTTGAGGAAGTAAGAAATGGCATCACATGTGATTATAAATTTAGGGATTGGTGAAAGTTAGAGCTCCTTCAAACTGAATTCCCCGTTTGTTTTCTACCGGGCTCTAAATGCACAAGCACGGCTGAGGTGAGGTGTAGCCTAACTTTTTTGTCATGTGTCAGTAAACAGCATGAATTGTTTGAAAGGTGCGTGGATCAAAGCTTTGGGGCATGCGAGACATAGAGTTTAGAGATGGGGAAACACTTTGAGACCAAGATCCATTTCGGATCTAGGCTACTCCCACATGTGAAATTGATGTGAATGTTTGGATAGGAAGAAGTGGGTTTACTATTCAGTTAGTCTCGTTTATGGTGCAAGGTTCAAGTTTTGTGTTTAGATTGTGAACTATGGCCTTTCCAAGTAGGCTAAATAGCAGGGTTATTTCATAAAAAATGGCAATGTAGGCCTATAGGCTGAATGAAGCATAGGCCTAAACCTAACTCCCCCGAAAAACCACATTGGCTAAAATGTCCACCTGTGTGTTGTCTGCTTCATTCCCAGTGAGGGATTTATACAAAATCCTCAGGTGAGAAAAGTTTTAAGCAAAGTCACAAATGAGGGAAAAACAACATGTGTGAACGGCTTAAAATAAATGACAGCTGCACCCCCTCCCCGCCCTCTCCCTCTCCTCCATCTCCTCCTCCGTTCTGTTCTTCCAGCACCATTTCCTCTTTTAATTATCCCCAAGCAAAAAGATGGAGCACATCAGACGCATCGCGGTAAATCCCAGCCCTGGCACGAGCTCATAGCAGTTCCCGCGTCTGCGTCTGGCAAACCCGATAGAGAACGCGCGTTGGCAGAGAGAGAGGCTGCCTGGAAATGTTTAATGGAAGAATGGGGAGGATGATCTCTAAGCAAAACAGGTATTCACTCTATTCACGTGGGAGACTTTGGCAAGCACAGACCGATCACGCCGCGTTTTCAACACCAGATTAGCCAATTCTGAAGAGAAGCCTCCATCGAATTAATATATTTATACAGACCCCTTGTTTACACCCCAGAAGAGTCAGCAAGATAGTGTTCTTTAAATGACTGCTTAGAAAGGGCCACATTGGAGGCCTACTTAGGCTAAGTGGTCCTATCTCTGCCTGCAATATTTTGGAGATATATTGTGATGGTTTTTGACAGTGAGTTTAAAGACATCATGGTTTGGAATTTGAAGCCATGTTCAGTTTTAGTGCAATTCAATGTCTCTTTGTTTTGACTAAAATCTGTTTGCATGATGTTATAGGCTCAGTTTAATTAGGTAGCCTATCAAATATGTGGTATGGCTCTTTCTTTCCCAACTGTGTAAGATTTTTTAAAAAGGTTGAGAGTTAACCAGCATTAGGCTGATTTCTGTCAACATTCTCTGCACTGCAGAGTGCAAATCAATCTCCAAGGCCCCTTTCAGTGGGCTAATAGTGTCATCATTTCCTATGTGATTAGCCTACACATATTGCACTATGCATGGTTGGGTAGGTTACTTTCTAAATGTAATCCGTTACAGTTAATAGTTACCTGTCCGAAATTGTAATCAGTACTGTACTGTGGGTTACCCAAACTCAATAATGTAATCTGATTATGCTCAGTTACTGAATGTCATTGAGAAAACAGAAAGGTGTCATAGTGTGAATTTAAAAGTAATCCAAGAAGTAGTTTTTTCCCAACAAACATCCTTTCTGAATTTAAAAGAAATCCAATAAGTAATCATGTAGTTTTTCCAAAGTATATTTAATCTGATTACAATATTTTTTCTGGTAACATACGTAACTGATTATAGTTCGTTTTTTGTAATCAGATTACATGTAACTGATTACTCCCCAACCCTGGCACTGTGTGTTCCTTGGACAACACAGAGATGGCTGCAATGCCCCCCCCCCCCCCCCCCCCCCCCCCCCAGGATGAGGATGATGATGATAAGGAGGAGGATGATGATGATGATGAGGAGGATGATGATGATGAGGAGGAGGAGGAGGAGGAGGAGGATGATGATGATGATGATGATGATGATGATGATAGTGGTGTTAACGACAACGATGAAGATGCAGTCCAAAAGCGTTAGCAAAAAAACCTAAGATGAGTGCAACTAGAATGATGAAGTGTCTAACGAAGAGTCTGATGAAGACTGAGTCCTATTATGCACCCAAGACCTCAATCTGGTCACATTTTCAACAACAACAAACAATTATCACAAGAACCTTTAGAGAAGCAGACATCTGATGAATCAGAGACAATTACACTGCACAATGTGATAAAAGGATATCAATGATCTACTTATGTCATAGAGTGCCGCTTAAAACATGAAACCTAAAGAAGCCAAGGGGAATTTCAAGGCAACGATTATCAAAAAATTAAAGCTCATCAACTGTTCTTTAACTCTGAAAATGAGTCACATTTGGTTAGAAACGTTGCCAGAGTAGCAGGTTTTTGCCCAGGAACAGAATGGCTATTGTGTTTCAGAAAACATAGTCTTTCTACAGAGTTGAAGCAGCAAAATGCAGAAGTAGAGAGAGGGCATGGGCTCTTTATCCTCATGAAAGGCTAAAGGATGAGACTGACCTTTCTGGCATCAGCTGGGCTTTGGGAACAGAACACACAAGGGCAACTCTTTCTGGCCTTTTCCCTTACGCTCTGGGGTATGTTTTACAAGCCAAAGCACTATTACTTTTCACATACACTCAGACACAACTATGCCCTCCCTTTGACACACACACACACACACACACACACACACACACACACACACACACACACACACACACACACACACACACACACACACACACACACACACACACAGTTGTCTGTACATGGCATCAGAGTAGGTCTGCAGGCTATGGAAGCAAAAAGAGAACAGATCACTCTAGATTACATCAACACAAGGGCTTGATTCAATCAATAACATCAGAATCACTTACACACACACAGGTCTATGAACAAAACACAACCACGATTCTGTGACCTGAGATCAGGGAGAGGGAAAACATGAACCCACACTGAAATAAACGATGATAATCCATTTAACATTTTCGTAACTTTGTCATATCAACATTCAATAAAAAAAATTCACATCAACCCCAAATATTTGTAGAAATATGGCTTTGTTTTGTTTACTAGAGAGTGCACGAACAGTCTCACCTCCTGCAAACATTAAAAGCTCTGTTGTTCACACTACATACCTAAAGGCCTTTTGTGTGATGTTTCAATGGGTGCATCACCAGGTCATGGCTGAACAAGGGTCTGTGTAGAGAAAACAGAATGAGGCAGGCATATGGGGTAGAGGGGGAGTTTTCATATTTGTTTCGGTAAACTCTAGCACTTGTGGGTAAAGAGGAGCCTATGGTTTGAGAGACAATTGGAATGGTAACTGATGTCTAAAAAGGTAACTTCTAGTCACTACGATGTAGACACAGGTCTATTTTACTGTCAGTAGAAGAGTATAAAAAAAGGACCTGTGAGTCTGCTGAGGGCTACGGTGCAGACATCAAGCCCTCCAACCATGGGAAAGGTATGAGCTAACACGTTTAGCTTACTTGTTTGATGATTGCTGATGTAATTAGGGGGATAACCAAATGCTGTTAGGCTTAAGGTATAGGGAAGCTATTTGGCAAAGTAAGCTACGCATACAATTTATGAAGCTATGTTAAAGACTTCAGTTGTAAAACTAAACGCAACATGCAACAATTTCAAAGATTTTACTGAGTTACAGCTCACATAAGGAAAATCTGTCAATTGAAATAAATAAACTAGGCCCTAATCTATGGATTTCACATGACTGGGAATACAGATATGCATCTGTGTTGGTCACAGATACCTTAAAAATAAAGTAGGGGAGTGAATCCTTAGAGTTGATCAGGCTGTTGATTGTGGCCTGTGGAATGTTGTCCCACTCCTCTTCAATGGCTGTGAGAAGTTGCTTGATATTGGCGGGATCTGGAACACCTCGATCCAGAACATCCCCGAGTGGCGCAGTGGTCTAAGGCTGTGCCACTAGAGATCCTGGTTCGAAGCCAGGCTCTGTCGTAGCCGACCGGGAGACCCATGGGGTGGCGCACAATTGGCCCAGCGTCGTCCAGGGTAGGGGAGGGAATGGCCGGCAAGGATGTAGCTCAGTTGGTAGAGCATGGCGTTTGCAACGCCAGGGTTGTGGGTTCGATTCCCATGGGGGGCCAGTATGAAAAATCAATAAAAATAATGAATGCACTCTGGATAAGAGCGTCTGCTAAATGACGTAAATGTAAATCCCAAACATGCTCAATGGGTGACATATTTGGTGAGTAAACAGGCCATGGAAGAACTGGGACATTTTCAGCTTCCAGGAATTGTGTACAGATCCTTGTGATATGGGCTGAAACACGAGGTGATGGCGGCAGATCAATCTTCAATCATTGGATAACAAATTGGATGACCTAAGATTACGGTTATCCTACCAACGGGACATTAAAAACTGTAATATCTTATGTTTCACCGAGTCGTGGCTGAACGACGACATGGATAACATACAGCTAGCGGGCTATACGCTACATCGGCAGGATAGAACGGCTCACTCCGGTAAGACAAGGGGTGGCGGTCTGTGTATATTTGTAAACAACAGCTGGTGCACAAATACTAAGGAAGTCTTGAGGTTTTGCTCGCCTGAGGTAGAGTATCTTATGATAAGCTGTAGACCACACTATTTACCAAGAGAGTTTTCATCTATATTTTTCATAGCTGTCTATTTACCACCACAAACCAATGCTGGCATTAAGATTGCACTGAATGAGTTGTACAAGGCCATAAATCAACAGGAAAACGCTCATCAAGATGCAGCGCTCCTAGTGGTCGGGGACTTTAATGCAGGGAAACTTAAATCCGTTCTACCTAATTTCTACCAGCATGTTAAATGTGCAACCAGAGGAAAAAAAACTCTAGACCACCTTTACTCCACACACAGAGACGCATACAAAGCTCTCCCTCGCCCTCCATTTGGCAAATCTGACCATAACTCTATCCTCCTGATTCCTGCTTATAAGCAAAAACTAAAGCAGGAAGCACCAGTGACTCGGTTAATAAAAAAGTGGTCAGATGACGCAGATGCTAAGCTACAGGACTGTTTTGCTAGCACAGACTGGAACATGTTCCGGGATTCTTCAGACAGCATTGAGGAGTACACCACATCAGTCACTGGCTTCATCAATAAGTGCATTGATGATGTCGTCCCCAAAGTGACCGTACGTACATACCCTAACCAGAAGCCATGGATTACAGGAAACATCCGCACTGAGCTAAAGGGTAGAGCTGTCGCTTTCAAGGAACGGGACTCTAACCCGGACGCTTATAAGAAATCCCGCTATGCCCTCCGACGAACCATCAAACAGGCAAAGAGTCAATACAGGACTAAGATTGAATCGTACTACACTGGCTCTGACGCTCGTCGGATGTGGCAGGGCTTGAAAACTATTACAGACTACAAAGGGAAGCACAGCCGCGAGCTGCCCAGTGACACAAGCCTACCAGACGAACTAAACCACTTCTATGCTCGCTTCGAGGCAAGCAACACTGAAGCATGCATGAGAGCACCAGCTGTTCCGGATGACTATGTGATCACGCTCTCCGTAGCCGATGTGAGTAAGACTTTTAAGCAGGTCAACATTCACAAGGCCGCAGGGCGAGACGGATTACCAGGACATGTACTCCGAGCATGTGCTGACCAACTGGCAAGTGTCTTCACTGACATTTTCAACATGTCCCTGACTGAGTCTGTAATACCAACATGTTTCAAGCAGACCACCATAGTCCCCGTGCCCAAGGACTCTAAGATAACCTGCCTAAATGACTACAGACCTGTAGCACTGACGTCTGTAGCCATGAAGTGCTTTGAAAGGCTGGTCATGGCTCACATCAACAGCATTATCCCAGAAACCCTAGACCCACTCCAATGTGCATACCGCCCCAACAGATCCACAGATGATGCAATCTCTATTGCACTCCACACTGCCCTTTCCCACCTGGACAAGAGGAACACCTACGTGAGAATGCTATTAATTGACTACAGCTCAGCATTCAACACCATAATGCCCTCTAAGCTCATCACTAAGCTAAGGATCCTGGGACTAAACACCTCCCTCTGCAACTGGATCCTGGACTTCCTGACGGGCCGCCCCCAGGTGGTAAGGGTAGGTAACAACACATATGCCACACTGATCCTCAACACGGGGGCCCCTCAGGGGTGCGTGCTCAGTCCCCTCCTGTACTCTCTGTTCACCCATGACTGCATGGCCAGGCACGACTCCAACACCATCATTAAGTTTGCCGACGACACAACAGTGGTAGGCCTGATCACCGACAACGATGAGACAGCCTATAGTGAGGAGGTCAGAGACCTGGCCGTGTGGTGCCAGGACAACAACCTCTCCCTCAACGTGACCAAGACAAAGGAGATGATTGTGGACTACAGGAAAAAAAAGAGGACTGAGCACGCCCCCATTCTCATCGACGGGGCTGTAGTGGAACAGGTTGAGAGCTTCAAGTTCCTTGGTGTCCACATCACCAACGAACTATCATGGTCCAAACACACGAAGACAGTCGTGAAGAGGGCACGACAAAGCCTATTCCCCCTCAGAAGACTGAAAAGATTTGGCATGGGTCCTCAGATCCTCAAAACATTCTACAGCTGCACCATCGAGAGCATCCTGACTGGTTGCATCACCGCCTGGTATGGCAACTGCTTGGCCTCCGACTGCAAGGCACTACAGAGGGTAGTGTGTACGGCCCAGTACATCACTGGGGCCAAGCTTCCTGCCATCCAGGACCTCTATACCAGGCGGTGTCAGAGGAAGGCCCTCAAAATTGTCAAAGACTCCAGCCACCCTAGTCATAGACTGTTCTCTCTGCTACCGCACGGCAAGCGGTACCGGAGTGCCAAGTCTAGGTCCAAAAGACTTCTCAACAGCTTCTACCCCCAAGCCATAAGACTCCTGAACAGCTAATCATGGCTACCCGGACTATTTGCACTGCCCCCCCACCCCATCCTTTTTACGCTGCTGCTACTCTTTTAATTATTTATGCATAGTCACTTTAACTCTACCCACATGTACATATTACCTCAACTACCTCAACTAGCCGGTGCCTCCGCACATTGACTCTGCAAATGTACCCCCCTGTATATATAGCCTCCCTACTGTTATTTTATTTTACTTCTGCTCTTTTTTTTCTCAACACTTTTTTTGTTGTTGTTTTATTTTTACTTTTTTTGTTAAAAATAAATGCACTGTTGGTTAAGGGCTGTAAGTAAGCATTTCACTGTAATGTCTGCACCTGTTTTATTCGGCGCATGTGACCAATACAATTTGATTTTATTTTATTTGAGATTAATGGAACGACAATGAACCTCAGGATATCGTCACGGCATCTCTGTGCATTCAAATTGCAATCAATAAAATGCAATTGTGTTCGTTGTCCGTAGCTTATGCCTGCCCATACCATAACCCCACCGCCACCATGGAGCACTCTGTTCACAATGTTGACATCAGCCTTGCAATAACTTTCTCAAAATGTACACTATCGTTCAAAAGTTTGGGGTCACTTAGAAATGTCCTTGTTTTTGAAAGAAAATCATTTTTTTTGTCCATTAAAATAACATCATATTGATCAGAAATACAATGTAGACTCAAAATGGCCAGAAACAAATAACTTTCTTCTGAAACTCGTCAGTGTATTCTTGTTCTGAGAAATGAAGGCTATTCCATGTATCAATGTCAACAGTGAAGAGGCGACTCCGGGATGCTGACCTTCTAGGTAGAGTTGCAAAGAAAAAGCCATATCTCAGACTGCCCATCTTAATGTTTTCTTTTTATTGGCCAGTCTGAGATATGGCATTTTTTCTTTGCATCTCTGCCTAGAAGGATAGCATCCCGGAGTCGCCTCTTCACTGTTGATGTTGAGACTGGTGTTTTGCGGGTACTATTTAATGAAGCTGCCAGTTGAGGACCTGTGAGGAGCCTGTTTCTCAAACTAGACACTCTAATGTATTTGTCCTCTTGCTCAGTTGTGGACCGGGGCCTCCCACTCCTCTTTCTATTCTGGTTAGAGCCAGTTTGCGCTGTTCTGTGAAGGGAGTAGTACACAGCGTTGTACGAGATCTTCAGTTTCTTGGCAATTTCTAGCATAAAATAGCCTTAATTTCTCAGAACAAGAATAGACTGACGAGTTTCAGAAGAAAGTTATTTGTTTCTGGCCATTTTGAGCCTGTAATCGAACCCACAATTGCTGATGCTCCAGATACTCAACTAGTCTCAAGAAGGCCAGTTTTATTGCTTCTTTAATCAGCACAACAGTTTTCAGCTGTGCTAACATAATTGTAAAAGGGTTTTCTAATGATCAATTAGCCTTTTAAAATGATAAACTTGGATTAGCAAACACAACGTGCCATTGGAACACAGGACTGATGGTTGCTGATAATGGGCCTCTGTACGCCTATGTAGATATTCTATTAAAAATCAGCCGCTTCCAGCTACAATAGCCATTTACAACATTAACAAAGTCTACACTGTATTTCTGATCAATTTGATGTTATTTTAATGGACAAAAAAATTGCTTTTCTTTCGAAAACAAGGACATTTCTATATGACCCCAAACTTTTGAACGGTAGTGTATCTCAATACAGTGAGAGATATCTATGGTGTGCAGCGTCCCTTAACAGACCAGATCAAACATACTTAGGCACAATGCTTCTTAAGCTTGCCACAGTTTCAAATCAAATAACATTTGTTGAGGGAGCTAGCTTGCTGAGGGAGCTAGCTTGCTGAGGGAGCTAGCTTGCTGAGGGAGCTAGCTTGTTGAGGGAGCTAGCTTGCTGAGGGAGCTAGCTTGTTGAGGGAGCTAGCTTGTTGAGGAGCAACACTACATCCATGAGTATGGCTTTCAGTCAAAAGTCATTTTACTACCATCATCCCGACTCAGTATAAATAACTCTCTACATAAACTATTTTATACATTTCTGTTCTTTGTAGATTATCTTTTACGAAGGCCACAACTTCCAGGGTCGACACTATGAGTGCAACAGTGACTGTGCTGACACCTTCAGACACTTCAACTGCTGTAACTCTATCAGGGTGACCGGCGGTCACTGGGTGGCCTACGAGAAGCCCAACTTCAACGGCTACCAGTACATCCTGAACAAGGGAGAGTACTCTGACTACCACTGCTGGATGGGCTTCAATAACTGCATCCGTTCCTGCCAGATGTTCCCCCCCGTAAGTCAATCAAACTGATGGATAGGGTTACTCCTGCCACACATCAAATGGCACTTTAGAAATCAGCGTCAATCACCAGCCTTTTGATGTCATTTATAGATACAGAGAGGAGTCAAAGCATCAAAGTACCACAAGGAGATCCAGTCATGTTATAAAGGAATAGGCTACATGCACCCCCAAAGACTTACCTTCTTAATTTTCATTCTATTCATCATCACTCAGTGTTTTTGGCAGTTTAAAAAAAAAGTATTATACTGCTGCTTTGAGAGGTTGCTCCTCATTTGACTGAAGATCTATTTCTAAAGGAATCAAGTCTCTGGTATTAATCGATGTGTAGAAATGCTTAGATTGCCCAGTGTATAAAACTCTACTGTGACCTCTGTGATCATTACGCCCCTAATCACTTCATGTTCTCCCTATCCTCTCCTTTCTGTCTCTTCCGCCAACAGTACAGAGGAGCCTACAGGATGAGAATCTACAACAGGCCTGAGATGTCTGGTCACATGATGGAATTCATGGACGACTGCCCCGACGTGTATGAGCGTTTCCGCTACCGTGACATCTTCTCCTCCAACGTCATGGAAGGCTACTGGGTGTTCTACGAGCACCCCAACTACAGGGGTCGTCAGTACTTCCTCCGCCCCGGCGAGTACAGGGCCTGCAGCGACTGGGGCTGCCACAACCCCATGGTGGGCTCCTTTAGGAGAATGAGGAGTGGCCTGTAAGCTTCTCACCTCTGGACTGTAACAAAGTGATTAAACGTGCTGGTTTTTAAAATGTGGCTTCTCTGTGTGATTTTCTTTCCATCTCAAATCACTGGCAAAACAATAACAAAGCTTTTGAGTAAATAATTAAGTTCCAGCAAATGGCAAGTGTTGGATAGAGAGTATGGTTATTAGACAGGAGAATTGCTGTGCATGTATACTATACTATAATTAGCCCTAAAATATGGATGCACCCTCATAAACGATTTATCCAGCTGTATTTCTGTATTTTGAAAGTTATACATCTTGAAAACTTGATTGCTGACATGCAAAACATTTTGGGAGTATATCAACAATGGACTAATGAAACAAATACCAAAATATCGTTTTTACGTGGAGTTTTCCTTTAAGTTGAGCAGGGATGATACCAGTATCGCCATACTCGTTAGTATCATGGCAAGGAAACAAAACAAGGTGGATTCAACTTCTTTAGTAAAACAGCCCTAATGTTGGAAACAAAAATCATTATGTTGTCATCCAGAGTCACATTTATCTATATTCCAATCTATAGCACACAATATTTTACATACAGCAGGTTTTTAAAGGACCAAAGAGTTTGGTCTGCTTCCTGTTTTCATTTTTGCCATGGGAAAAAATATTGCGATACTGGTATGTCACAGCCCTAACGTTAAGTGTATTATTAACTAACTGATTGACTGAATGAACTGCAAATCAGACACTCATTGCAACAAGTTCAATCCATTCTAAAGCTGTTTAGGAGGGCCTAGTATTTCTCTCTCTGGCAGTCTATCTGTACATTGCTAGCCTCTATGCCAATAAAGGCAGAGGTTGCAACTCTTATTGTGGTACTTCGGAAAGTGCCGTTGTACAGTATTTTCCACAGAGATAGAGAGCTTTGACAGAGACAAAGAGCTGCTGCTGTGGGCCAGCCCTATAGTTTTCTGTAGTCTGTAGAGCACATTGTGCTGACACGACAAAGCTTTGTGTCACATTTACAAAGGCCTGATCCCTGCAGGGTCTATAAAGAGGTCCAGTACCGCTCACTACCCGGTCCAGTCCGAACTAAACACAGTCACAATGAGCAAGGTAAGCATGAAGACACTATGCGTTTCACAGGGAAATACAGGAAAGAGGCTTATTTATCAATTTTCTATGATAAAACGCGATACATGTTTCATATTTGGCTTTGCTGGATACTGTTATAAATAGCTAAATAGCTTGCAATTTATGCAGAAATGAATGGCCATTAATGATATTGGAGGGGGATTTTAGGAGATGGTGAATAGAATGTGTCAAAGGCTCAAAGCTAATGTGCAAGTATGAATGGACTGGACAGAGAGGAGGGCTGCACAAATGCATAGTCTCAAAGGTAGGTGCTTTTAGCAACACGGGTGTATTTATTATCTAAAGCAGGGGTACTCAACTCTTACCTTACGAGGTCCATAGCCTGCTGGTTTTCTGTTCTACCTGATAATTAATTGGACACCCCTGGTGTCCCAGGTCTAAATAAGTCCCTAATTAGAGAACAATGAATAAATGCAGTGGAACTGGCTTTGAGGTCCAGACTTGAGATTGAGGGATCTAAAGGATTGTATTATTAAATAGACTAAATAAAGTCCCCCACAAGTTATTCATTTTTTTTCCACATTTGGCGCAAGTGCAGGACTTTTATTTTGACATGAGGTAAGCAGAGAGGAAGTGGGTCTACAACAGACCCATGTTTGAAAAGTCTGTTTAATAATACGATCCTTTAGATATTTTGTCTCAAATCCCCCCCCCCCCGTCATAACCAACCATCCTGCCCACCGGCACAGTAAGTTAAAATGGATTTATCTTCTGGCTTCCCACGGACTGTTTTTGTGCAACCCAATACAATTGAAAGCAACACTAGTGTATGTAACTACAAAGGCGTTGCAAAAAGCCCATACCTCAAAGGCAGATGTCAAATGGCACCCTATCACCCACATAATGCATATTTTGCCAGGAAAAAAATACCTAAGAATATCAGACATTAAGTAATAGCACTGCATAGGCCATAGTCGGGGCGGCAGGTAGCTTAGTGGTTAAGAGCGTTGTGCCAGTAACTGAAAGGTTGCTGGTTCTAATCCCCGAGCCGACTAGGTGAAAAATCTGTCGATGTGCCCTTGAGCAAGGCAATTAACCCTAATTGCTCGTGTAAATCACTCTGGATAAGAGCGTCTGCTAAAAATGTAAAAATAGTCTGCTGCTGTAGGTTACTTAGTTGAATCATAACTTTACTGCTGTGAAGGTTGCCACACCAGCTTTCTGATAGCTGCTAATTGCACGCTGTGGCTGACAATAAATGTACATTTTGCAACACATTATGTAGAGTATTCCTTTATTCTAAAATAACACTTTTAGTATGATAAAATTAAGTAAATTAACAGATTAATGTAATTCACATGTATGTGGCTTGAGCTACTTCGAAGGACTTTAACAAAATGCTAGGCCTACTTGTGTAGGTTCAGTCTTGTAGTTCAACTTCACTTTCACAACTAAACCAGAAGATGGAAGTCATTTGTTCGTCTTGTCAATGTTGTTTCGCTTGCATTCTGTTTTGAAATTATTTGACTAAATTGCTGGCGAAGACTCTTGACAAATCGGCATACTTTCTAGCCTTTTAAAACATAGAAAATCAAATGGCGAGGACTGGTCACGTGATGATGAGCAGCATCACCTGTAACAGATAAAGGTTAATGGCTAGAAGGGATCCAGCTTTTGTCAAATTAACATGAATTTGACAAATGCTGGATCCCTTCTAGCTATGACCCAGGTGAAATCGTGTGCAACAATTAAGTATCACCTGTGGGCAGGGCTTGGCGCCTCAAGGATGTACATATTCTTCTTCTTCTTCTTTGGTATCATGGCATTCACACATTTGTTTGTGCATGCCGCCACCTACTGTGTGGGAGTGTGTGGTCGATCGCGTTACATTTTGTGATATAAAAATAAAAAGGAAGGGGGAAAGGGAAGAATTGCACCACCATTTAATAAAAAAAATTAAAACAACACCAGATTCCACTACGTTGATCCTAACGGACTATTTCGTTCAACACACCTTGTAACTCTTTTGCAGTAAAACCTGTAAATAATGCCACCACAGCATCTATTTTCTGTGGTTTACATTCCGTTACTGCAGTACAGTTGATAACCATGGCAATGAATGTTAAGAAGACCTTACTGAAGCACAAATTCGTATCACTCTGTATTGGCCTAGGCCTGATACTCATCCATGACACATCATCCTCTTCACTGCCTCAGCATACGACACCTTCTGTTCTACTCTCATCCTGGCAACCTCAACCTGTCTCTCTCGCACCGGGCACAATTGATACAACACAAGTTTTTCCACCAATACTACACATTCCTTTGTCCCATGCCCTAAAGGATGTGCATGTACCTCAGTGAGGTTTTTGGGATGTGAAAATGAGCAGTGGATAATTTGTTATTGGTCCAATAACACTCTCTTCTTAGACACTTGTACTAAAAGTATATATTATAGGTAGGCTTGGCCTATTTCAATTTCCCATCATAAATGGTGTACATTGGACTGCAGTTCCTGATACAAATAATGTTATTGAAAATGTAATTCTGTATTCATTCTGAGCTAGGTTATTTACATTTTTCAGAAGACAGTCAAAACATTTCCTCAATATGTGTGTTATCATGTGTGCACCCTTAGGGGTGTTGCCAACTATAGGATGCATCCGGTTTTCAGGGATACAGTTAATTCAACCTAGCTTCCTTTTCCGCTGGAAACTGGATGTGGGAACTCCGCTCAGGTGTTTCTTTTACGCCTGCTACATTAGGTTATCATGTGTTTATTATTTTGATTTTCACTTTCCATCTCTCTTTTCTAGATTATATTCTACGAGGACAGGAACTTTCAGGGCCGCCACTATGAGTGCAGCAGCGACTGTGCTGAGATGCACAACCACTTCAGCCGCTGTAACTCCATTAAGGTGGACAGTGGTTGTTGGGTTGCCTACGAGAAGCCCAACTACACTGGCTACCAGTACATGCTGAACAAGGGCGAGTACCCCGACTACCAGCGCTGGGCTGGCTTCAACGACTGCATCCGCTCCTGCCGTATGGTGCCCCCTGTGAGTCCCACATAGTTTTCAGTCCCTTGAGTTGAGGGCCACAGTGTCTAATGTTTTTTTCTGCCTTGGCATTTATTATCATTTCTTGGCTAGAGATTATTACTGACAAATGCCACCCAACACCTTTTTTTTAACACGGTCAATTTCTTCTTCACAAATGTCATGGTTCAAGTTATGTTTCATTCATTATGGAACACTTACATTACCATCTATATACTGTTTGTCAAGTCAAGTGTATAATTTAATATATCCATTCTCCATTTTGTCTGTCTTCTTCTTCCCAGTATCATGGAAACTACAGGATGAAGATCTACGAGCGCTCTGACTTCAGGGGTCAGAACATGGAGATGATGGAGGACTGCCCCGACCTGCACGAAAGCTTCCACAGCCGCGACATCTCCTCCGCCAACGTCATGGAGGGTTACTGGATCCTCCACGAGCACCCCCACTACAGGGGTCGTCAGTACTTCCTTCGCCCTGGCGAGTACAGGAGGCACAGTGAGTGGGGAAGCTCCAACCCCACCATTGGCTCCCTGAGACGTGTCACCGAGACCCCCTGAAGGTCAACCGAGACCCCCCTATTCCTCCCCTAAAGCAGCCCTATTCTAAATCCTGTACTGCACCCCTACCCTCTATTGCTAGCACTGTTCGACTGTTGTGTATCTACTGTGGTATTCTGACCCTGAAATCACATTCATGTGATTGGGGGTTTTGGTCCATTTGGTGTTGGGTCTTTGCTGCTTTGCTTAGACTGGGAAAGTAGACCTCGATGCTCAGGCGATGCTCGTATGGTAACGGTGATGGTCTCTCTAGCTTTGGTTGTTACAGAGCAGAATGATGTGCTTTGCCAGTCCCCAACCCACTATCCTATAGGAACCAAAATAAATGAAAACTTGATAAAAGTCAACCTTTTGTTTTTATTAACTACTGTCATTATCAAAAGAGGTTACGGGAACACACTTCTTTTGCATACTTTTATTAAAGTTAATTATTTTGAGTTTTAAACATAAGCCATGGAGTTGGATAGCCATATAGGCATATACATCAAGGTCCAACTCTGAAGACTTTTGTGACATCATCATCCCCCCATACACAAAGCAAAATGATCATGGAACATTATTATTTGAAGCCGGTTATTAAAGAACAAAAAAAAGGGTATCTGAGGATGGGCATGTAGGAGTCTTTATGAGATCACATGGTGCCGAGCTGGGGCTTTGAGTCCATGAAAGAAGCCCGTATTAGACCCATATCACAAGGCTAGTGCCAACTCAAAGAGGAAGAGTCAAAGTGTCCTGGTACTAGCCCCGAGCATCAAGCTCTCTCAGAACAAAAAAACTTAACAGAGTCTGCATCCCTGCTCATGCATTTTTCAGCAGCCAGCGTGATAAGGAACCCTTTCAGAAATAAATATCAATTATTGAAATTGTTAATTAGACGCACATAATTGGTGAAGATACACATGAATAAATAACTTAAACAATTAATTATTGATTTTAAAAATTTGAAGCCCAGCAGGGAACACTTTTGAGAGTCTCTTAAGATCAAACAAAACAAGAAATATAAGTTTGGGCCTTGAGTAATGTTCAATTAAAGGACTGTTGACTTTGATGTAAAAGTCCAGTGATTTGCCCTGCGCCCTCTGATATATGTGGACTCCAATCCCCACGGACGTCAGTGCGTCAACAGGGTGAAACATGGGATCTGGCTCTGCCTAAACGGGGAAACGTCCGACAAAAGATTCACAGGGTGCTTGACGTCTGTCGTAAATGGAAGTTAATGCAGGGGGTCCTGACGTGATTTCAATCTAGTATCAACCATGTATGTTATGTATGTGTGTTTCAGTATGTTTACCTCTACTCCCGCTACATGCAAAGAACACGTATAGGCCCTACTAGGCCGGCCAAAAGCTGCATGATCCCTCATCAATAGACCATTCTAGAACAGCAAGATATCCATGTATCAGACTCTCTACCTCAGCAAGTCATTAATACAATACTTTCCGTTACAAATATCAAGCTCCTTCCATAGAAGTACCAAAACAGTGAGATCTGACAAGATCCTGTCTATTCTTCATCTATTCTTCATCAATGAACCCTCTGGACGTGATGGAGGGCTGATTGAAGGGTAAGTAGTGCGTTTAGGAGGATGAATTCTTTAGCTGTGAGTAGAAGAACCACAGAATAACAGACTCTGTGATTCCATTATTAGTCTCAGTTCTCTCCTTCTTTCTTTTCATTTCTGATAGCTGGATAATTAAACCTCTGTAGTATTGTCTTCCATCTTCCATGCCCCACTTACGGAAAAGTCTTATTCCCAGATGAGAACCATTAAAAAGTCCCTTTTTAGACGTCTGTTTTCAGATCAGTATGCCTTCTTTGGTGCTAATTTGTTATTTGTGTTAGTAGAAAGAGTGGTGGTAGGACAGAGAAGAACATACATGTAAAGTCATTGGGATTCTTGAGTTATTTATCTCCTAATCAAAGGACCAAAGAAAAATGAAAATCCCATTGTTATTCAACAAAAACTTTTATTCTACAATATGTCTATAAAATACCAAAAAAACTGAACTGATCTGTGGTGTGCGTCGCTTGACATCAGATATAAAGCTCATAAGCTGGAATGTAACAGCAGCACTGTATCTTAAGGCAGAAGTCCCCTGAAGGAGATGGGAAGCAGCTTGTCAATTACTGCTCTTGTATTTGACAGAGGCTCTGGGCACTGTAAATTTGACATAAATAGATAGCGTAAAAAAAGCACAAGTAAGGAGAATAAAGCATTTGCGTTCAAAAGGGGGGGGGGGGGGGGGGTGATGTGTTTTCTTATATATAAAATCTAACTTGAATGCTTATGAATCAGATCGGGTTATATCACTTTTTATTCATCCATATCTATGATAAAACACATTTAAGGTTATTAAATATTGTTTATCCAGCGGTTCATCACTGGTCATTTAACTGCATATAAATAAGGATTGTGTTGGTAGAGCTGCAAACGATGCAGTATTAACGTTAATAGCAATTCATACAATTTGTGGCAATGAGGACCTACAATTCAAGACCCATTTAAATGACACATCAGTAACTTTCCTAAATTAGGTTTAGCTTTAAACCTAGCATCAAAACGGTTTGGTTGTGCATTCGTAACACTTCTGATATCAGACTCCTGAGTGGCGCAGTGGTCTAAGGCACTGCATCGCAGTGCAAACTGTGCCACTAGAGATCCTGGTTCGAATCCAGGCTCTGTCGCAGCCGGCCGCGACCGGGAGACTCATGGGCGGCGCACAATTGGCCCAGCGTCGTCCAGGGTAGGGGAGGGAATGGCCGGCAGGGATGTAGCTCAGTTGATAGAGCATGGCATTTGCAATGCCAGGGTTGTGGGTTTGATTCCCACGGGGGGCCAGTATAAAAAATATATATATATATATATGTATTCACTGACTGTAAGTCGCTCTGGATAAGAGCGTCTGCTAAATGACTAAAATGTAAATATCATTAAATGTAATGTGAGTATCCTGTGCGAGACCAAATCAATTCTGAGGGTAAGGGTCTCATCTGATTGAGCACAGCACAACAAACCAATCAACAGGAACTAAAACCAAGAGGGGAGCTTCTTGATAGTGATAATAACACTGATGTAAACTAGCTTAAGGGAAAATTCCCATTAAGTGTGGGTCCTGGAGAGCATATTTATATTTTACATTTACATTTTAGTCATTTAGCAGACACTCTTATCCAGAGTGACTTACAGTTAGTGAGTGCATACATTTTCATACTGGCCCCCCGTGGGAAACTAACCCACAACCCTGGCGTTGCAAGCGCCATGCTCTACCAACTGAGCTACACATCACTACTGCGCATAAGATCTAGACCAATTAAGGTCTAAACCAATGATGTGAGACCTTCTACAGTCCAACAGGATCAATGTAACCAATCATGAGTTGATTCACTGAATACTGAGTGAGGCAATCACTACAACACAACTTTTGAGAGCTGATGTAGAATTAATGTCAACTCTGATCCAATGAATGTAAACTCTGATCCAGACTGAATGAATAAGACAATGGGAGTGTTTCTTTGGTAACAGGGTACAGCTTTTCTCTCAGCAAGTGGTTAAGTGTGTATAGGTGCGTCTCTAGTTGGAGGTCCTGTCAGTCCTCACTCTGGGCAGCTATCTGTCTGGGCTGTGGCTGTGTGACTGGCAAGTTCTCGTGGAGGTACTTTATGGTGCCCTGTTCAGAGAAGTCTGCTGCGGTGTGGTCGTCTCCTCTCAGGACCCACATGCTGGTGAGGAGACCCTCTAGGCCCATGGGACCCCGGGTATGGATACAAGCTGTACTGATGCCCACCTCAGCACCTAGAGGAGGGAGGGAGTGAGTAGGATAGTTGAACAGGAAGTGAGGTGATACAAAAATAATTACTGAACACATACCTAGTCCGAAGCGGTATCCATCTGCGAATTGCGTTCCAGAACACACAAGCACTGTCCAGCTGCTGCAGGAACTGCTCCGCTGTGTCCTCTGTAAGAATCCTCATCATCACCATCATTGTCACCACTACCATCATCAACTACCATCATTGTCACTGTCATCATCATTAAACATCAACATCTCTCTTCAGCTATATACAATATATTTCATCCATTACACACAATGGAGAATTCAATGTAGTTCTACGTGTTGTACAATCTGTGGCCACTAGATGGTAGAACTGAGGCAGAAATGCTGTCTGCAGGGAACCGACTAAAAAAACATCTATAATTCAAATTTTGTCCTCTGCAGGGTACCAACAAAACTAAACATCTATAATCCAACCTATCTTGGATATTGTCAGTAAAGTACTCAATCAAAATGAATTATCAAAATTGAGAGGCCAATAACATTTAAGATGACGATAAGTCCTATAACTAAATATAAATGAATAACGCTGATCCCTTAGCAAAACCTGTTCTACATTCAAATCAGTTCTGTCCTCTTCAAAGTAGTCTCACAGGGAGGTTGAACACTGAGCCAAAAAGTGCTGTCATCACTTAGAGAAAGAGAGAGCAAGGGAGAGAGAGAAGGGGGGGGGGGGGGGGGGGGCAGGTCTCTCTTGAAGAGAGATCTGGTCTCTCTCACCCAGACTAATCTGGGTGAATCAAGGTGAGATAAAAACAAAAGAGCAAAACAGAAACTTTTCACAACTAACAACTAGACAGTCCTACCGTTTTCAGTAACAATGACGTCGGTGTGGGAGCTGCCATATCTGTGGATATGATCTATAGCCTCCTGCATACTGTCCACCACCTCGATGCAGCACTCCAGATCCCCGTACTCTGTCCTCAGAGACTTGACCTCCAATGGGCTGAAGGTCAGGTAGGAGGCGAACCTGGGGCCAGCGTGGATCGTCACCTAGAGGGGTCGCACATGGAAGGGGGTCATCATTACATAAAGCGATCGGTGAATTAATCAATCAATCGGGGAGTTAAGGTTGTCTGACTCAGCCAGTTTAGCAATCAGTTAATTTGTTTGGATCTAGGATTACAAAGGGAGGGTATATTACCGGTAACTTTAAAAGTTTACCAGTAAACTACTGGAATTTTTGAAACTTTAAAGGATTTTATTGAATTTTCATAACATGTAAAATATATAAACTAATAAAATAAGATTATTTAAAAAATATATTAAAATAGAATGACAAAGCTGTTAAACATTATCCTATATATAACCCATCAACTTAGTGAATACCGTTTGTGTTTAATATTGTCACGCCCTGGCTCTGGGGACTCTTAAATGTTGAGCCAGAGCAATCCGCTCCACCGGTGTCCAGTCCAGCTCCGGCCAGCGGCTCCAGTCCGGAGCCGGTAAGGTCTGGTCCACCGTCGTCGGGTCCAGCTCCAGTCAGCGGGACCAGACCAGACCAGGGGTGCAACGGGGAGGTGGAGAAAAGGTGGTGGTCACGCCCGGAGCCGGATCCGCCTCCGAGGCGGAATGCCCACCCGGCCCCTACCCTCTTGTGTTTGTGTGGCGCGGCTTTGGGGGGGGGGGGGGAATGTCACGCCCTGGCTCTGGGGACTCTTAAATGTTGAGCCAGGGTGTGGATTTTCTATGTTTGGTTTTCTATGTTTTTTGTTCTAGATCGTTTAGTTCTATGTTGGCCAGGGTGGTTCCCAATCAGAGGCAGCTGTAGCTCGTTGTCTCTGATTGGGGACCATACTTAGGCAGCCTGTTGGCACCAGTTAGTTTGTGGGATCTTGTTCCGTAAAGGTTTGTGTTGTTGTAACCTCAGGACTTCACGTATCGTTCGTTTTGTTCGTGTGTTGTGTACTAAATAAAATGTACGCTTATCACGCTGCGCCTTGGTTCCACGAGTCATCAGTCAATGTTCGTGACAAATATGAGGGTTTCAGCATGGATGTCCTTTATATTTTTACACGCTTGTATTTATTGTACTATGTCAATATGTCTTTGTTGTAAATGTTTTGACGCCAAACTGGTGGCAGTTGTGAAAATAATTGCAAATGTCATTGTTGATTAGATAATTTTTTTATATGAATAATAAAAAAAAAAGTTAAAGTATAAATGACCAAAGTTTCCATAGAGTTGTCACGCGTGCTGTAGGTGGGTGTAGTGGTGGAATCAAACGCAGGACACCGAAGTATAGTCCAACAGACTTTAGTAACTCTCCAACAAGGAAATTACGAGAACACTTGCCCGAAGGCGAAATAACGCACGAAGGCGCACAAAACAAATGCGCACTACACAGGTGCGAAAACACTCCACGCAGTGGAGGGAAGCTCAACCGAGCGAAATAGCGAACATCAGCCCTACACACGACAGACAAAAATCAATAACACACAACACCTGACAAACACAACGAGAACAAAATAGGACACTAATGACACTAAATGAAAACAGGTGTGACAACAATCAGACAAAAGCAAACGAACATGAAACATACAACGGTGGCAGCTAGTATTCCGGAGACAACGAACGCCGAAGCCTGCCCGAACAAGGGAGAGAGGCAGCCTCGGCCGAAACCGTGACAGTACCCCCCCCTTGACGCGCGGCTCCAGACGTGCGCCGATTCCGGCCTCGGGGACGACCCGGAGGACGCGGAGCAGGGTGCGTCGGGTGCCCACGATGGAATTCCGTCAGGAGAGACGGGTCCAAAATGTTTCTCCTCGGCACCCAGCACCGCTCCTCCGGACCGTACCCCTCCCACTCCACTAGATACTGGAGACCCCCCATCCGACGTCTCGAATCCAAGATGGACCTCACGGAGTACGCCGGTGCCCCCTCGATGTCCAATGGGGGCGGAGGAGTCTCCCTGATCTCACTTTCTTGGAGTGGGCCAGCTACCACCGGCCTGAGAAGGGACACATGGAACGAGGGGTTAATACTTTTATATTCAACAGGTAGCTGTAATTTATAACACACCTCGTTCAACCTTCCCAGAACTTTAAATGGCCCTACAAACCGCCGACCCAGTTTCCGACAGGGCAGGCGGAGGGGCAGGTTCCTGGTAGAGAGCCAGACTCGATCACCAGGTGCGTACACCGGTCCCTCACTGCGGTGGAGATCGGCGCTCGCCTTATGACGTCGGAGGGCCCGCTGCAGGTGGACGTGTGCAGCGTTCCATGTCTCCTCCGAGCGCCTCGCCCACTCATCCACCGCAGGAGCCTCGATCTGGCTCTGCTGCCAGGGTGCCAGAACCGGCTGGTAACCTAACACACATTGGAAAGGGGTTAGGTTAGTGGAGGAATGGCGTAGGGAATTCTGGGCCATTTCGGCCCAGGGAACGTACCTTGCCCACTCCTCCGGCCGGTCCTGGCAGTATGTTCTAAGAAACCTGCCCACATCCTGGTTTACACGTTCCACCTGCCCATTACTCTCCGGGTGGTAACCCGAGGTGAGGCTCACCGAGACCCCCAACCGCTCCATAAAGGCCCTCCAGACTCTGGAGGTAAATTGGGGACCTCGATCAGACACAATATCCTCGGGTACCCCGTAGTGCCGGAACACATGGGTGAATAGGGCTTCGGCAGTTTGCAGGGCGGTAGGAAGGCCCGGCATGGGGAGCAAACGACAGGCCTTAGAAAACCGGTCCACAACGACCAGTATAGTGGTATTCCCCTGTGAAGGAGGAAGGTCAGTAAGGAAATCCACCGAGAGGTGGGACCATGGTCGTTGTGGCACGGGCAGGGGTAGTAACTTACCCCTAGGCAGATGTCTAGGCGCCTTACACTGGGCGCACACCGAGCAGGAGGAAACATAAACCCTCACATCCCTTGCCAACGTGGGCCACCAGTACTTGGCACTAAGACAGTGCACTGTCCGCCCGATACCCGGATGTCCAGAGGAGGGTGACGTGTGAGCCCAATAGATCAATCGATCCCGAACCTCGAGCGGAACGTACTTCCGACCCTCCGGGCACTGTGGTGGACTAGGGTCGGTGCGTAACGCCCGCTCGAGCTCAGCATCGACCTCCCACACTACCGGTGCCACCAGACACGACTCCGGCAGTATGGGAGTGGGCTCCACGGACCTCTCCTCCGTGTCATACCGCCGAGACAGCGCATCTGCCTTACCGTTCTGGGACCCAGGGATGTACGTGATCTTAAACGTAAACCGGGTCAAAAACATATTCCATCTAGCCTGCCGAGGGTTTAGCCTCCTCGCTGCCCGGATGTACTCCAGGTTACGGTGGTCCGTCAAAATGAGGAAAGGGTGTTGAGCCCCCTCAAGCCAGTGCCTCCACACCTTTAGGGCCTGTACCACACCTAACAGCTCCCTGTCACCTACATCATAGTTTCGCTCCGCCGGACTGAGCTTCTTGGAATAAAAAGCACAGGGGCGGAGTTTAGGTGGCGCGCCTGATCTTTGTGAAAGCACGGCTCCTATACCGGCCTCAGACGCGTCCACCTCTACCTGAAATGGTAAAGAGGGATCCGGATGCGCCAGCACTGGAGCCGAGGTAAACAGGTCCTTCAGCCTCCCAAATGCCCTGTCCGCCTCGGCAGACCACTGCAGACGCACCGGGCCCCCCTTCAAGAGAGACGTGATGGGAGCTGCCACCTGTCCAAAACCCCGGATAAACCTCCGGTAGTAATTCGCAAACCCCAAAAACTGCTGCACCTCCTTCACAGTGGTTGGTGTTTGCCAATTACGCACGGCTGACACCCGGTCTACCTCCATCTTCACCCCTGACGCAGACAACTGATACCCCAAAAAGGAGACCGACTCCTGGAAAAACAGACACTTCTCTGCCTTAACATACAGGTCGTGCTCCACCAGCCTCCGCAACACTCTGCGCACCAGGGCCACATGCTCGACACGGGTCGGCGAGTACACGAGAATGTCATCTATGTACACCACGACCCCCTGCCCCTGCATGTCCCTGAAGATCTCATCCACGAATGATTGGAAAACTGACGGAGCGTTCATCAACCCGTATGGCATGACAAGATACTCGTAATGGCCCGAGGTGGTACTAAAGGCTGTCTTCCATTCATCGCCCTCCCTGATGCGCACCAAGTTGTACGCGCTCCTGAGATCTAATTTAGTGAAGAAACGCGCCCCATGCAAGGACTCAGTCATGGTCGCAATCAGCGGGAGTGGATAACTGTACTTCACCGTGATCTGATTGAGACCACGGTAATCGATGCATGGGCGCAAACCACCATCCTTCTTCTTCACAAAAAAGAAACTCGAGGACGCAGGGGAAGTGGAAGGCCGTATGTATCCTTGTCTCAGAGATTCGTCTATGTAAGTCTCCATAGCTTTCTTCTCCTCCTGAGACAGAGGATACACATGGCTCCGTGGGAGCGCAGCTCCTGCCTGGAGGTCTATCGCACAATCCCCCTCCCCGACCACAGTTGGTGCAGGGGATGGACCCCCTAGTAAGCCGACCCCTCCTCTCTCTAGCGCCAGCACCCCCGAGCTCCATGGGACACGGCTCGGAGGCGCTGGAGGGTGAAATGGACGGACCCCCCTCGGAACGTCCGCGGGTAGCTAGTAGGTTATCCAGCCTGATGGACATGTCGACCAACTGGTCGAACGAGAGGCTGGTGTCCCTACAAGCCAGCTCCCGACGGACGTCCTCTCGTAGACTACACCTGTAGTGATCGACGAGAGCCCGATCATTCCACCCTGCATCTGCCGCTAGAGTACGGAATTCGAGGGCGAACTCTTGCGCACTCCTCCTCCCCTGCCGGAGGAAGACCAGACGCTCCCCCGCCGCTTTCCCCTCCGGGGGATGGTCAAACACCGCCCTGAAGCGGCGGGAGAACTCGTCGTACGTGATGGTGTCCGCGTCGATCCTCCTCCACTCCGCGTTGGCCCATTCCAATGCCTTCCCGGAAAGGCAGGAGATCAGGGCGGACACGCTCTCATGTCCCGAGGGCGCCGGGTGCACGGTGGCCAGGTACAGCTCCACCTGGAGAAGGAATCCCTGACACCCGGCCGCGGTTCCATCGTAGGACCTCGGGAGCGAGAGTCGGACTCCTCGGGGTTCCGGTGCTGGAATGGGCGGACTGGCCGATGGTGCTGGCAGGGAGGGTGGCGGTGGAGGCGTTCCCCAGCCTCGAATGGTGGTGATCACCTCCTGCAGTGCGGTCCCCATCTGCAGGATCTGGTCCCGTTGTTCCCGAACCTGGTCCTCCAGCGTCGTCTGGGCTGCTGCAGCTCCTGCTGATTCCATTTAAAGGTGTGTTATTCTGTCACGCGTGCTGTAGGTGGGTGTAGTGGTGGAATCAAACGCAGGACACCGAAGTATAGTCCAACAGACTTTAGTAACTCTCCAACAAGGAAATTACGAGAACACTTGCCCGAAGGCGAAATAACGCACGAAGGCGCACAAAACAAATGCGCACTACACAGGTGCGAAAACACTCCACGCAGTGGAGAGAAGCTCAACCGAGCGAAATAGCGAACATCAGCCCTACACACGACAGACAAAAATCAATAACACACAACACCTGACAAACACAACGAGAACTAAATAGGACACTAATGACACTAAATGAAAACAGGTGTGACAACAATCAGACAAAAGCAAACGAACATGAAACATACAACGGTGGCAGCTAGTATTCCGGAAACAACGAACGCCGAAGCCTGCCCGAACAAGGGAGAGAGGCAGCCTCGGCCGAAACCGTGACAAGAGTTCCATAGATAGATCTGCCATTGTGAAACACAACCTAAGTTTTAGTGATACTTGGTAGTATGTCGTCTTATGATAATCATCAATTGCATAGTAAGTTGTTAGTGTTCATTTTTGTGAATTTGTTTTCAGAAGCATAAATCATCAACAATGAGACATGAGAAATGCAGTTAATCAACATGTGTAAACCCATCCACCTCACCTCAACCCTAGGAAAATAAATGGAATATTTGATTATAAGTTGTAGTAAAATGTAACAAATCATATCACCAACCAACCAGTCATCTTATTTAACCAAGAAACCTTTGAGTGATTTCAACCTGTATTTTAGTTGGAGAAAAGGAGGATTATATCACTTTATGTCAGTGTGTCTGTACCTGTGTATTTGTTTGTGTGTGAGTGAGTGGTCTTACCCGTTCGGTACGGAGCATGTCTATGATCTGGTCAAACAGAGGAGTCCTGAGTATGTCCCTGTGAACCAACAGTGTTTCCATAGCATTGCAGGCCGCAGGATAGTCACATTTAGAGTCTCTGACTGGAGAGAGAAAACATCAATCAATCACTTCCTTCTCCTTCATTGGTAGTAAAACAACAATTCAATTATGTGGGCGTGTCTGTGTCAGACCTGGGTTCAAATACTAGTTGAAAAGGTATTTCAATTACTTTCAAATACATTACATTAAGTATTTTGATATTTTTTATTGGAAAAGTAATGGCATGTATTATTAGTATATTTTCAAATACAAATATTTAAATACTCCCATACATTTGAACCAGGTCTATTTAGTCCTAGGGATATTTGAAATATATTTGGAAAAAGTTTCAAATAGTATTTTTAAATACTTTCAAATACTTCAAATACAGTGCCTTGCAAAAGTATTAATCCCCCTTGGCGTTTTTCCTATTTTGTTGCATTACAACCTGTAATTTAAATTGATTTTTATTTAGATTTCATGTAATGGACATACACAGAATAGTCAAAATTGGTGAAGTGAAATGAAAAAAATAACTTGTTTCAAAAAATTATAACAAATAAATAATGGAAAAGTGGTGCGTGCATATGTATTCACCCCCTTTGCTATGAAGCCCCTAAATAAGATCCGGTACAACCAATTACCTTCAGAAGTCACATAATTAGTTAAATAAAGTCCACCTGTGTGCAATCTAAGTGTCACATGATCTGTCACATGATCTCAGTATTTATACACCTGTTCTGAAAGGCCCCAGAGTCTGCAACACCACTAAGCAAGGGGCACCACCAAGCAAGCGGCACCATAAAAACCAAGGAGCTCTCCAAACAGGTCAGGGACAAAGTTGTGGAGAAGTACAGATCAGGGTTGGGTTATAAAACAATATCTGAAACTTTGAACATCCCACAGAGCACCATTAAATCCATTATTAAAAAATGGAAAGAATATGGCACCACAGAGCTTGGTTTTCGCCAGGCATTACTGGAACTATGTCGTCCAAAAAGTTATACTTTTGAATCATCTGTCCATAGAACGTTCTTCCAAGAGTCTTGATGATCATCCAGGTGCTTTTTGGCAAACTTGAGTCAACTTTTTGGACGAGATGGGTCCCATTATGCCTGGCGAAAACCAAACACTACATTCCACAGTAAGAACATCATACCAAAGGTCAAGCATGGTGGTGGTGGTGGTGTGATGGTTTGGGGATGCTTTGCTGCCTCAGGACCTGGACGACTTGCCTTAATAGAAGGAACCATGAATTCTGCTCTGTATCAGAGAATTCTACAGGAGAATGTCAGACCATCCGTCTGTGAGCTGAAGCTGAAGCGCAGCTGGGTCATGCAGCAAGACAATGATCCAAAACACACAATCAAATCTACATGAAAATTGCTTAAAAGCAACAAATTTGAAGTTTTGGAATGGCCTAGTCAAAGTCCAGACCTAATCCCAATTGAGATGTTGTGGCAGGACTTGAAACGAGCAGTTCATGCTTGAAAACCCACACGTCACTGAGTTAAAGCAGTTCTGTATGGAAGAGTGGGCCAAAATTCCTCCACAGTGACGTGAGAGACTGATCAACAACTACAGGAAGCATTTTGTTGGAGTCATTGCAGCTAAAGGTGGCACAACCAGTTATTGAGTGTAAGGGGGCAATTACTTTTTCACACAGGGGAATTGGGTGTTGCATAACTTTGTTTATGAAATAAATGAAATAAATATGTAATTGTTGTGTTATTTGTTCACTTATGTTCCCTTTATCTAATATTAGGTTTTGGTTGAAGATCTGATAACATTCAGTATCACAAATATGCAAAAGTAGAGAAAATTAGAAAGGGGGCAAATACTTTTTCATAGCACTGTATAGCTTGACTCCCAGCACGAACACTCCATCTTACCAAAAAATTATCAGCAGTGTACAAAAACAACCCCACACATGCCCGTAGAAGGACAACACAGGTGTTATGTTCGTCACTGTTTTCCGAGTCGATGAAGGCATTGCAACTCATCTTCTTGATCACTCAACAGACATTATCCCGTGTCTACCTACAGGATATGGTAAACGTTTAGTGTATCAAATGTGGCTGACCTTCTGTCATTTATTGAAATTGAAAGCCACCACAAACACAGCATACATCAACATATTTCGATGGGGTTTTTAAATCGGCCATTTCCCGGCCATCTTCAGACACTTTTGAGCTCTGCCCAAGCAAGGCAGTTGATTGGTTTGACGTGTTGCGAGGCGTCACTGGTTTCCACCCCTTTGTAGCTACTTTCTGCCATAGACTTCACCAGGCTTTTCCGATTAGGGAAGCCTGGTTCTCGATGAGGCTGTCGTGACCATAATTATCATCATCATTTAGAATTACAAACATCTTCTTCATTATAAGAACCACCATAATCCTCATTATTGTGATCCTCGCCATAATTATCACCATTATCATTATGCTCATTGTTGTCATGGTGATCATCATCATCAAACCTTCATCACCAGTGTCTGTCACCCAGAGATGACCCGGGGGAACTCACCGGCAGGTTTGACCTCGGAGAAGAAGGTGCCCACTTTCTTGCCCTCCACGATGTCAGTGATGATGTGGCCCGTCACCTTGGGGTGGATGCCGTTGGCGATGACTACCGACGTGCCCCCCTGTAGGGCCCACAGGGCAGCCTTTACCTGGAGGTAGAGGGGGGGATACACTTAACCAATTTTCTGTTTCCCAAGTAAGGATTTGGCCCCCAATGTAAAGACTTGCTTAACAGTGGGTTAAAGCCAAATCTCACTCTGACACACATTGAGTTCCAAAGACTTTCTTAAAACCTGATTACAGACATGTAGACCTAGAACCTCTGTAGTCCTCCACTCTTACATGTATTGAACACACACTTTTTCTATTCTAATCTACAGGTAACTGCCAAAATAATGGTAACACTTGAGTAAATGAGGGATACAAAGTATATTGAAAGCAGGTGCTTCCACAAAGGTGTGATTCCTGGGTTAATTAAGCAATTAACATCCCATCATGCTTAGGGTCATGTATAAAATAGCTGGGCAGGCCACTATTTTGGCTACCATGGCTATGGCCCCATAGGATGACAATGCCCCCATCCACAGGGCACGAGTGGTCACTGAATGGTTTGATGAGCATGAAAACTATGTAAACCATATGCCTTGGCTGTCTCAGTCACCAGATCTCAACCCAATTGAACACTTATGGGAGATTCTGGAGCGGCGCCTGAGACAGCATTTTCCACCATCATCAAAAAAACACCAAATGATGGAATTTCTCGTGGAAGAACTCCAATAGTTCCAGACACTTGTAGAATCTATGCCAAGGTGCATTGAAGCTGTTCTGGTGTCTCGTGGTGGCCCAACGCCCTATTAAGACTTTATGTTTGCGCACATGGAAGTCACTGATTTATGTTTACTATAGGTTAATGAGGCAACACAAATGCGATGTGACTAAAATGTGACTAAAATGAAAGGGTATTTAGTTGACTAAAATGGCCCACTGTTTTCGTCATTTTGACAATGACTAGACTAAATAATTATTCAAATGACAAAAATGTGCCTAAGACTTAATGATATTTTAGTCAAAATGACTAAGACTAGACTAAATCTAAAAAAAGACTGCCAAAATTAACATTGGCATCTGTATAAGTACCTTGGCCTCCATGCCTCCTATCCCCACCCTGGATTTCTTACCGTAGGTGATCGACTGCTGGTCACCAGGGTAGAAGATGTCAATGAGTTTGGCGTCATCCGTTCCAGGAGGGCTGTCGTACAGTCCTACGAGAGATGGGAGGTCACATGATTGTTTACTTTAGTGCTAGCCTAACATGCACAAAGATGACCTTCCAGTCCAATCCATCAGTGATATTTCCAAATACAACCAGGGTCGTGTTTATTAGGGCACAAAAATTAGGGTTTCCTATTGGACAAGTCCAGGTGGTCACTCCTTGTTTCACTCTGTTTTCTTCCATTCAGTGCCTGATAAACACAACCCCAAAAACCTGTAGTTCTCTCTCTTACATGAATGCTCCTAAATGACTGTGTGTGGTTGTAGCGTTACCTAATGGGTGTTAATGTGTTGTTGTAGCGTTACCTAATGGGTGTTAATGTGTTGTTGTAGCGTTACCTAATGGGTGTTAATGTGTTGTTGTAGCGTTACCTAATGGGTGTTAATGTATTGTTGTAGCGTTACCTAATGGGTGTTAATGTGTTGTTGTGTTAGCAGCGTACCTTCTACATCAGAGAGAGCGATGAGCAGGTCTGCCTTCATCTCCACGGCCAGGCGTGTAGCCAGACTGTCATTGTCCTTTATACTGATGACCTGAAGTGGAGGAAAAACGTATTAGTCTCACAGCAAGAGATAGAAATTGATGGGGTCAAGGGTCAATGACTAGACTGTTTTCTGATGTTTGTTATCAGTTGAAATTGATAAGAAAATGTGTCACTAAAATCGAAGCATTTCATGATAAGGTGAAGCACCACATGTAGATTAGCTCCACTATGCAGATGAGCTATTGTTGATATTGGTTTGCCTACTGTGTGGGTTAGCAAAGCCACTGATACTACAATGTTTAGTCGTTTATTACTAGTAGTAGTGCGTTTTCTACAGCAGAAGAACTTGTTCGTTCCGCCTGGGCTTGCGAAAGGAGAAAAGAAGCGTGCTTCTTCCTCCAGGAGTCAGCCCCAGACAGCCACACTTCTAGGCCCAGTCCGCTCTCATCCAAAAGGAAACTAAAGTGATGCATGCACCCCTCCCATCTCCTCTAGCCCTCCCTGCATGCAAAGGAGGGTTAGCGGGCAGGTAGAGCGAGGCGAGGCGGTGAAATGTAACAGCTGTATGCTAGTATGCTAGCAGCTAACACTATTCCGCTGTACACACCTCTCCCCCCTGTGCCCTGTACCCTTGTTTACCCCCTGGAGGTCGCTGTTGGGCTCGGGCGGGGGTACCACGGCATCGTTGGTGTTGATGATGGGTATGATGTTCATGCGGAGCAGCTCCTGCAGGGTGTTGTTCAGGTTCCGCCGCTTCTGGTCGTCGTGGAAGTCCAGGTTGGTGACCAGGACCTGGGATTACATCAGAGCAAATCCTGTTTCGATAAAACTTTATTGAGGGGCAATTGTGCTGGGTAACAGTGCGAATTCAAATACATTGAGAAAGTGTAGGTACATTGTGCTGTACTGCGTGAACATGGCCTCATACAGGGCCATCAGACCACTCTGTCCGGCTACCGCACAGACCCGCGCCTCCAGAACTGGTACTGACTGAAACTGACAGAGAGAGATAGAATGATTGAGAGAGGGAGGAATGTTTTGAGTGAGGTGTTTCGGGACATGCTTGGTCGCGGTGACCGTCTGATCTATTGGGCACACACATCCCCCTCCTCTGGTCACCCAGGTATCGGCCGTACAGTGCGTTGCCTGACCGGAAAGTACTGGTGGCCTACCTTGGCTAAGGACGTGAGGGTGTATGTCTCCTCCTGCTCAGTGTGCGCCCAGAGTAAGGCACCTAGGCACCTCCCAGCGGGTAAGTTACAGCCCTTACCAGTTCCACAACGACCATGGTCCCACCTGTGTATTGACTTTCTCACTGATCTTCCCCTCTCTCAGGGTAACACCACCATCCTGGTCGTTGTGGACCGCTTTTCAAAAGCCTGCCGCCTCTGCCCGGTCTCCCCACGGCCCTGCAGACTGCGGAGGCCCTGTTTACTCACGTCTTCCGGCACTAAGGGGTGCCAGAGGACATAGTGTCTGACCAGGGTCCCCAGTTTACATCCAGGGTCTGGAAGGCGTTCATGGAACGTCTGGGGGTCTCGGTCAGACTGACCTCTGGGTTTCACCCCGAGAGTAATGGGCAGGTGGAACGGGTGAATCAGGACGTGGGTAGGTTCCTGCGGTCCTACTGGGCGGGGGAGTGGTCAGTGTTCTTGCCATGGGCCGAATATGCCCAGAACTCTCTCCGCCACTCCTCCACTAACCTATCGCCATTCCAATGTGTTTTAGGTTATCAGCCGGTTCTGGCACCGTGGCATCAGAGCCAGACCGAAGCTTCTGCGGTGGATGACTGGTTTCGGCACACGGAGGAGACGTGGAACGCTGCTCACGTCCACCTCCAGCGCGCCATGCGTCGCCAGAAGGCCAACGCTGACCGCCACCGCAATGAGGCCCCGGTCTTTGTACCGGGTGATTGGGTCTGGCTCTCAACCCGGAATCTGCCCCTCCGCCTGCCCTGGTGGAAGCTGAGCCCACGGTTTGTGGGGCCGTTCAAAGTCCTGAGGAGAATAAACAAGGTTACCTTTAGGTTACTACTCCCTCCAGATTACCGTATTAACCCCTCGTTCCCTGTGTCTCTCCTCAGGCCGGGCCTTCAGTACCTCGTGGAGTGGGAGGGGTACGGTCCGGAGGTGCAGTGCTGGGTCCCGGTGAGGGATATCCTCGATCCCTCCCTGTTGTGGGATTTCCACCGTCGCCATCCGGCTCGCCCTGCTCCACGTCCTCCTGGCCGTCCCCGAGGCCGGAGTCGGCGCGCTGCTGGAGCTGCGCGTCAAGGGGGAGGGGGGCTACTGTCACAACTTCCTCCGAAGCTGCCTCCTCTCCTTGTTCGAGCAGGCTTCGGCGTTCGTTGTCACCGGCCTTCTAGCCACTGCCGCTCCTCATCTCATCATTCCATTTGTTTTGTCTTGTTTATTACACACACCTGGTTCATATCCCCTCATCAGTACCTGTATAAGTGTTCCCTCTGCCCCCTTGTCTTTGTGTGGGATTGTTTATTGTAGAGATTATAGCTCGGTGGAGCTCGTTTCTATTGTGTATCGCTGGGTTATTCACCCGTGTGCCTTATTTTCCCCAGTGCGCCGTTTGTCCGCACTGGTGTGTATTACACATTGCTGCGTACCTCTGTTTATTGATTAAACCATTTATTCTGTGATTTCCTCTCCTGCGTCTGACTCTGTCCATCATCACCCGCTACAGCGATAAATGATCAGTATGGTCGGTGTCGATCATTTCCAGTTTATCGTCCCAGCTCTAGTCTGAAGCCCTGTTCAAATGCTTTATACATGTATCCTTATTGCCTCCCTCCCTTACTTGGATGAAATAATAATTAAAGCAGGGCCTAAATGGAGGAGGGAAGATCTAAGATAACAGATCAGCTTCATGCAACCTTCACATATGCATATAGTGTGCTGTGCACACATACCCATGTTAGCTTGAGACAATGTTCATAAACACTGTGCCTAACCAGCATAAGCATACACACAACAGTACATCTCCTACCAGTATGTGTGTGTGCTAGGTTCTGTTTTGGTCCATCACTGATTATATAAAGTGTTAGGCTAACAGAGCAGCCAGGAATCCCCTTCACCCCCCTCCTAAATTCCCTGGTATCCATGGAGATGGAAAATGCCAGGGTGCAAACTGTCACATCAGCACGGCAACCGCCAAAGCCAGTGCTAACTGCACACATCTCTCCACTAAAGAGCAGCCAACCGCATGAGAGAGATAGGGAGAGAGGGAGATAGAAACAGAGAGGGGAAGAGAAAAAGACTGGGGTGCAGGGGTGAGGGGAAATAACAGAAACAGAGAGATAGATTAAGATGGACAGAAAGGGATAGGCCTCCATTATCTTAATGCAATCAATCCCAACTCATGTTATCAGGGGCCCCAGGAGGATAAAAAAGTATACACAAGTATGCAAGATGATATCATTGAACGATTGGGACTTGATCAATTTAGGGAACTAGGCTATCCTTCTTGCTTGGGGAAATGATCATGCTATTACTAAAAACTCAAGCTACTGAAATCATTGAAATTGCAATCACTGGAATAATAGCCTAATATTTTCAACATTTATCCTACATAGACATCTATACATCTCCTCAATTACAGGTGCACGTAGGCCTATATTATGTGTGTGGGTATTTGAATGTATGCATATGTTTGCCATTCCCACTTGCCTTGTGTCAGTGCTTTGGCTAGACGAGGGAAGATGATGGCGCGTTGAGTCCTGGGGTTCAGGGGGAGCCCGACACACAGAGACAGCCTCCGTAGCAGCATGGTCAACTGACCCGCACTTTCAGCCGCTATAAAAGCTAGAGAAATTAAATCCCTGTCAAATCTTCAATGTTCCAAGTTCTATCTCTCTTTTCATTTCTTGAACTTGCAGAATTCACATCACAGCTGAACACTGAAAAAAGTCACAGAAGTTAGGATTCCAGGTTTTATTGAATGACATAGTCTGTCTGCATTTGGATAAAGGAGAGAAAAACTCACGGTGATACCTGCTTATCAACCAAGTCCTGTTTATGTATGTTATGAAGCCACGTCTATAAGCCCATCTCCTTTGAAATGGCTACTGTCCAACCTTTTTATTAAACATTCCAGACAGTATAAACAAGACCTGCCATCAACCAATGGCAGAGCCAAAGCCAGCCTACATCACAGAAACTCCTCCCCCTCATGTGCTTTTATGGGGTAGCTGATGAAACTGTCCCTGCAGGGTCACTTATGTGCCCCTTCTTGATAAAAAAAACCCTGATGGTTATACCATGGATCATTTAGCTATTTGATTTTGAATTGTAGGACCCCTTTAGGTATATAAAAAAATATTTTCATAAAATATTGAATTATAGCCCATAGAAACGCATTGAATAACACATTCATAAATGGCTAAATAGTCAAAAAATAAATCCTAAGGAATAAGGTTTTTAATATGTAGGAGATATAAGAAAGCTCAGGAAATATTTGTGGGTTTTGGACACATATTTAAACCCTTATTTTTGTTGGCACAAAACTACCTCCATACTTCCATTCATTTGTATGGGTTACCTCAGTGGCTAGTGCGAATTACACCATGACATTATGGGGGGGTCTCTGTGCCTGGCTAGCTAGCTAGTTAGCTATTGGCTAAACAGGTGGCTACGGGTGCGTTCACTCACCACCTGAATTCGTAGCAAATTCTTGCAAAACTCCGCCTGCCTCAACACACACACGTTACGCTCAGTGGTTTATTTAATTGAAATGCGAGCTGTTAGAAGCTTTTAAAAACTATTTTGGGTTTTCACGGTAAGGGGGAAGGGCTTGGATGGCGGAGCGGAAACGGAAATTACGGAACCATGTACCTAACCAGTGATTGGTCAGAAATCAGCTGTAAGCAAAGACTGGGCGCGTTCCAGGTCATCTTAATTTTAGCCCTGTCACGAAAGATTATCACCAAATAAATAACTAACCCCAAATAGTTCATCTATGTCGTTTTCAATGGGAGCAAATTAAGCATAGTGGGCAGAACAAGGAAAGAGGTGGGCAGAGCCAAGCATGAGCTAGCGAGATCCTATTGGTGCATTCTAGCATGTATATTTCCTGTAGGGAACGCCTTCTCTGTGGAGTGCACTTGTGCAATAGCTCAATTCGCTCTTGCGCTCCTCGTAAACAACGCCATTTTTAGAAACTTTGGCAAAGGGTCACGTCTACAAAACCTAGTGCACTATGTTCATAACAGATTCTAGTTTTGGGAACAGAAAACTGTACTGATATCGGGCTTTTCTTCAATTAGCATTTTTTTAAAATGTGATTTTATTAGGATCCCCATTAGCTGACGTCAGTGGCAAAAGCTAGTCTTACTGGGGTCCGATACATAACGAAAAATACATTACAGACAAAATACTTTACAATTTACATACATTTTAAAACATTAACCTGTAGTGTGCGTGTGTGTTTGCATCTATCAATTACACATACATTGTCAGTACCTACATACACACAAAAAGTATGTCACATGGGCAGTGGTGTAAAGTACTTAAGTAAAAATAATTTTAAGTACTACTTAAGTAGTTTTTTGGGGTATCTGTACTTTACTTTACTATTTATATTTTTTGCAACTTTTACTTTTTACTCCATACATTTTCCCTGACACTTAAAAGTACTCATTACATTTAGAATGCTCAAGCAGGACAGAATTATGGCACCTATCAATATAACCCATACACAAAAATGTATGCACGCATGACTGTAAGTCGCTTTGGATAAAAGCGTCTGCTAAATGGCATATTATTATATTATTATTATTATAACGCTTTGTCATCCCTACTGTCTCTGATCTGGTGGACTCACGAAACACAAATACTGTGTTTGTAAATTATGTCTGAGTGTTGGAGTGTGCCCCTGTCTGTCCGTAATTAAAAATAATACAAAAATTGTGCCGTCTGGTTTGCTTAATATAAGGAATTTGATGTATAGCATTTACTTTTACTTTGTACTTTTACTCAAGTATGACAATTGAGTACTTTTTCTACTACTGTACTTAAGTACATTTAAAACCAGATACTTTTAGACTTTTACTCAAGTAGATTTTACTGGGTAAATTTCACTTTTACTTGAGCATTTTCTGTCAAGGTATCTTTACTTTTACTCAAGTATGACAATTTAGTACTTTTTCCACCACTGCACATGGGGGAGATGCCTTGTGTTGCTTTATTTGTTTTTTTTTAAATCAGGTTTGCTGTTCACTTGCGCTATATGAGATGGAAGGGAGTTCCATGCAATCATGGCTCTGTATAATACCGTACGTTTCCTTGAATATGTGTGTCAGTGCTGTGTGTAAGTTGACTATGCAAACAATTTTGAATTTCCAAAACATTAATGTTCTTTATAAAAACAAGAAGCGATACAGCAGTCAGTCTTTCCTCAACTCTTAGCCAAGAAAGACTGGCATGCATATTATTGATATTAGCCCTCTGATTACAATGAAGAGCAAAACATGCCCCTCTGTTCTGGACCAGCTGCAACTTAACTAGGTCCTTCTTTGCAGCACTTGACCATATGACTGGACAATAATCAAGATAAGATAAAACTAGAGCCTGCAGGACTTGCTTTGTGGAGTGTGGTGTCAAAAAAGCAGAGCATCTCTTTATCATGGACATACCTATCCCCATCTTTACAACCATTGAACCTATTGACCATGGCAGTTTACAATCTGTGGTAACACCAAGTAATTTAGTCTCCTCAACTGGGTCAACAGCCACACCATGTTCAGCGGAGGTCTAGAACTTAGGGAATGATTTGTACCAAATAAAATGCTCTTAGTTTTAGAGATGTTCAGGACCAGTTTATTACTGGCCACCCATTCTAAAACGGACTGCAACCCTAGGGTTGCAGTGATTTCACTAGCTGTCTCTCATCCCAATTAGACTCAAACCACTTAGCCTACCGTGCCTCCAGGGGTGTTGATGATGCATTACTAGTCATGCTGAACAATATCTACGAACATTTAGAAAAGGCAAATAGCCTATTGAAAATTGTATTCATTGACTTCAGTAGCACGTTTAACACCATCCAACCCCACCTACTGGTGGATAAACTGGTGAATTTGGGTGTCAACTCTCTACTGATCAGGTGGATTAATAGTTTCCTTGTGAACCATACTCAACAAGTGAAGTTTAACTCCACCATCTCTAGATCTAGAATGGTGAATACGGCAAAATTCATCCAGTGGTGCCCAGATAACTTTCTTGAAAATAAACGTTAAGAAAACAAAAGAGATGGAAATTGTTTTCAGAAGGAACAAAACTCCACTAACCCCTACGAAGATCAATGGGGAAATAGAGTGACCTCATATAAGTACCTGGGAATCAAAATAGATAATAAACTGAAATTCAATGACTGTGCCTTTGCAAAGATAAAGAAATTGCAACAGAGAATGATTTTTTTTAACGCAACAACCATTTTAATGTCGATCGCCATATCTTACAAATGTTCTATAAATCTGTCCTGCAGAGTGTGCTGTCCTTTGGTCTGATATGCGTGTTTGGAAACATGCGAGTGGAAGACCAAGTCAAGCTTCAGCACTTGATTAAGACGATGGCAAGGATAATTGGTATAGATCAAGAATCAGCCAATAACCTGTACACAAAACTCATCCTCCTAAAACTTGAAAGCATTTTACAGGACAGTACTCATCCCCTTCACTCAAAATTCATTCACAGCAGCAGCCGGACAAGGGGAAAGAGACGTCTTCAAAAGAAAATTAAAACAGATTAGGCTGTATAATCTGTATGAATCTGTGGTTGCTGACGCGTATAGGGTTGAATCATCAGCATACATGGACACACAGGCTTTGTTTAATGCCAGTGGCAGGTCATTGGTAAATCGAAAAGAGTAGAGGGCCAAGAGAGCTGCCATGCGATACACCACACTTTACATGTTTAACATTAGAGAAGCTTCCATAAAAGAATACCCTCTGTTTTTTATTAGATAGATAGCTCTGAATCCACAATATGGCAGAGGTTAAAAACCCATAACACATTAAATCTGCAGAATGTCAGCCCAGTTCCATCTCGGTCCATACTCTCCCACTGCCAGCCACTGGGCTTCCTCTCCTCACCACATTTGGTGGGGAGGGAAATTCCAACCTGATGCTTCAGATTTATACATCTGGTGAAACATCTGTCTCTTTGTTCTATCTGTGTTATCACTGTACCAATCTCGGAAGGTCTTATCAACGCTTGGTTAGTTACAGTATTGACAAAGATATTTAACAATAATGTATTATATTGATGTGGTTCCTTCCTGAGAAGTCAGTTCTCCAGGTTCTCCAGCTTTGAGAGAAAAATATTAGCGTTAATGGACTTAGACGTTGATGACGCGTAACAGATCTTACAACGCCTGGATAGGTATTTAACTATCAGCTAACCACATCATATGTTAAAACCCTTGTCAGTCGATGAGTGAGTCACCATTGGTTGTTGCATCGCCTCGCCTTAGCTGTGGAACGCGCCCAAGCAGGGCGACTGATGACGATTTGGAACAAGCCCCTTGGTCACACCGTGCGAGTATCTTGTGATAAGCATGTTGTTTTCAGAAAAAAGCTGAAGTCATCCCAGATCGCAAAATACTCCAACCTCGCGTCGAATGAAGGATAATTTTACATTGCACACGAAGGTAGAGAACACATTTCATTCATTTTGTGTCACGCCTGACCAATTGATTTTGCTTAACTTGTTAGCTAATATGCGAGCCAAGCTAGCGACAACTGTCAGCTCTGTTATTCAATGTTGTTGTGATCATCTGATAATGGTGTACTCTTGTTTTCTTTCATCTTTAGAAGGCTAATTTATGACAATATTCCCTCATCTGCCCTCTTCTCAGACTGAATACAATGGTAAGAGATTCACCTCCAACTCTTTGTTGAGAATAAATTAAAATCATTGTAGGAGTATTAAATAAGCATTGTAGCTGAGTTAGCTAGCTACAGTACTTATTTGGAATGAGTTGGACGTGCTAAAAGTCCATTCTGATAACATTTTAGCAATCATGTTTCTGGACATGGGTTACTAGGCTACAGTGAGTGAGTGAGATAAATAGGCCATTTCAGGTTCATAGGTACACAGACGACATACTAGCTATGGCGGTTTTGTGTAGATAAAGACTTAAAGATTGGAGTTTACATTTTCTAGTGTGATCCAGCACATATAAATATTTGCCTAGAAAGGACATGAACCTCAGAGCAAATATATGGAGTTAAGCACAGATTTCTGCATTCCTAAAGTGGGCGAACGCAGTAGGCCTACAGCTGAAACATTGATCACCCTGTGTACAACGTTATTCATCACCACCACCTATTGACATAGCAGAATCAGAAAAATGAAGAAATATGTCTCGAGCACACAGTCTTAGGTTTTCTTAATCTCTCTCCTCAGACTGTGCAGATAGGGGTGGTGTGTCTGGCTCTGCTAGGCCTGACTTCAGCTCTGATTTGTCCCGATGGTGGGATGTGTGAAGATGGGAACACCTGCTGCAAGACGCCCAGCGGTGGATATGGCTGCTGTCCACTACCGAATGTAAGTGACTAGTCTCTGGTCTAAAGTTTCTGTGTGTGTGGTTGCTTGATTAAATTTGGTTACTGCAGGACATATTGTCAGTCTAGCTGACCCCGCTTTGAATCATACTGGTAGTGTGAAACATGCTTACTCAACACCATAGTGTGAAAGAACAAAGCTAAGAACATGCTGTAGCTAATTTTATGGCCATTGCTCAGCAAAACCATAATCAGCATTGATGGTCTTGCTAATTCTGTGGGGGTGCTTTTCATTCAATTGTTGTAACATAGCTATAAAATGGACTGTTTTGCTGCCAAAATCATGACGCTGTTTTGAATCCCATCTCCAGGCTGAGTGCTGCTCAGACCACCTGCATTGCTGTTATGAGGGGACAGTGTGTGATTTAGTGCACTCCAAGTGCCTTAATAAAACCGTCTCTCTGCCGTGGGTCAGAAGAGTTCCTGCCAAACGCCTAATCGGCCATCTGGTAAAGGGAATGCAACGTTATTCTCCATATATCTGTGTATTTTGGTCTAGTATAATCTATTATATCTATGTTTTGTTTAATATAGATTATATTTCTTAATTTTATGAAGCCTATTCATTCATGGTAATTCACTTTGTTGCCTGAATAAATGTAACGCATGTTTCAAACTCACTCATTGGTATGTGTTGCCTGTCACTCCATTAGATGCTGGAGGGAGTGAAGGCAGTCAAATGTCCCGACGGCGAGGCAGAGTGTCCAGACGACACCACCTGCTGTCAACTCCCAGACGGTTCCTGGGGCTGCTGTCCCCTGGCCAAGGTACGTTACATACTTTTCCATAAGGCCTATTCCATATTTGGAAGTCCTCTTTGGGTGACATTTTGAGAGTATAAAATTGCAGAGATCAAAAATCTATAGGTGAATAATACAGTAGTGTTTTGCACATTTCAGCATATTTTAGTGCTGTCGAAATGAGGCCCCTTGCATTTCACTGCTGCCTCAGAACCATTCTTTCTTCCTGTGGTCATACAATGTTCATTTGGAACAACCACTGTAATGTGTTGAAACAATGTTTCAGTTGATTTTGCAACTGTCAACACTGCACACTAAAATACCCTAGGGACCTTATTGAAATAATTGATTCATCCACACATTATAAGTTCCTCTGATCTTCTTGAGCGTGATAAATAAAATGGTAAGCTTGGCTTCAGGTATTAACAGAGTAAACATTTGTTTAGAAAGTGACTTGACCTGACTACTAGGCAGTAGATTAGACATAGTTAATGAAGTGAGTCCCAGTGACGGCTGGAGGGGTTTTTCACTAAACAGAAGCAAGGAGCTAGCTACATTCAGTAAATATTGAATATGTTTTTTACTTCCTTTTTCTATAGTATTTGCAAAAGCGGGCTCACTGACTCATGACCCTTGCCTTGTGAAATACTCCCTTGGTCTCTGAATTTTGATGGTAAATATTTGATTGTAATGGTTAACACTCCAGAATAGCGGGGAAAATGCTACTTAGGCCTAGGGTATTAATACTTTGAAACAGTGTGCTTGTGCCAGTTGGCAAATGTAGTTGAGTTGACTTGGGTGTGCATATACACAGATGGGCAGTAGGCCTATTTCTTTTAGCTACATGTATTTGAAATAGGTATTTTAATTACTTTGGAGTATTTAGTCATACAGTGGGGAAAAAAAGTATTTAGTCAGCCACCAATTGTGCAAGTTCTCCCACTTAAAAAGATGAGAGAGGCCTGTAATTTTCATAATAGGTACACGTCAACTATGACAGACAAAATGAGAAAAAAAAATCCAGAAAATCACATTGTAGGATTTTTTATGAATTTATTTGCAAATTATGGTGGAAAATAAGTATTTGGTCAATAACAAAAGTTTCTCAATACTTTGTTATATACCCTTTGTTGGCAATGACACAGGTCAAACATTTTCTGTAAGTCTTCACAAGGTTTTCACATACTGTTGCTGGTATTTTGGCCCATTCCTCCATGCAGATCTCCTCTAGAGCAGTGGTGTTTTGGGGCTGTCGCTGGGCAACACAGACTTTCATCTCCCTCCAAAGATTTTCTATGGGGTTGAGATCTGGAGACTGGCTAGGCCACTCCAGGACCTTGAAATGCTTCTTACGAAGCCACTCCTTCGTTGCCCGGGCGGTGTGTTTGGGATCATTGTCATGCTGAAAGACCCAGCCACGTTTCATCTTCAATGCCCTTGCTGATGGAAGGAGGTTTTCACTCAAAATCTCACGATACATGGCCCCATTCATTCTTTCCTTTACACGGATCAGTCGTCCTGGTCCCGTTGCAGAAAAACAGCCCCAAAGCATGATGTTTCCACCCCCATGCTTCACAGTAGGTATGGTGTTCTTTGGATGCAACTCAGCATTCTTTGTCCTCCAAACACGACGAGTTGAGTTTTTACCAAAAAGTTATATTTTGGTTTCATCTGACCATATGACATTCTCCCAATCCTCTTCTGGATCATCCAAATGCACTCTAGCAAACTTCAGACGGGCCTGGACATGTACTGGCTTAAGCAGGGGGACACGTCTGGCACTGCAGGATTTGAGTCCCTGGCGGCGTAGTGTGTTACTGATGGTAGGCTTTGTTACTTTGGTCCCAGCTCTCTGCAGGTCATTCACTAGGTCCCCCCGTGTGGTTCTGGGATTTTTGCTCACCGTTCTTGTGATCATTTTGACCCCACGGGGTGAGATTTTGCGTGGAGCCCCAGATCGAGGGAGATTATCAGTGGTCTTGTATGTCTTCCATTTCCTAATAATTGCTCCCACAGTTGATTTCTTCAAACCAAGCTGCTTACCTATTGCAGATTCAGTCTTCCCAGCCTGGTGCAGGTCTACAATTTTGTTTCTGGTGTCCTTTGACAGCTCTTTGGTCTTGGCCATAGTGGAGTTTGGAGTGTGACTGTTTGAGGTTGTGGACAGGTGTCTTTTTATACTGATAACAAGTTCAAACAGGTGCCATTAATACAGGTAACGAGTGGAGGACAGAGGAGCCTCTTAAAGAAGAAGTTACAGGTCTGTGAGAGCCAGAAATCTTGCTTGTTTGTAGGTGACCAAATACTTATTTTCCACCATAATTTGCAAATAAATTCATTAAAAATCCTACAATGTGATTTTCTGGATTTTCTTTTCTCCATTTGTCTGTCATAGTTGACGTGTACCTATGTTGAAAATTACAGGCCTCTCTCATCTTTTTAAGTGGGAGAACTTGCACAATTGGTGGCTGACTAAATACTTTTTTCCCCCACTGTATGTATTTGAAAGTTGTAAAAAAAAAAAGAAATGTAATTTGTAACAAGATGCTTCAGAGAATGGTATTTTATATTTTTATTTTATAGCGGTTCACAATTTTGTGGCCCTATGTCACCACGCCCCCATGTTTCTGAGGCAGGGAGTCCTGGAACGGGTTTTCCCCGAGAGAGTGGCCCAAGCCCTGGATCACTTTTGAGGATGTTCCGGTGTTTCAATACAATGGGTTTGACGGGACCGGCACATAGGCTGTACTCTGTGGAAAAACAAACGTGTTCTGGTTTCTATTAGTGCCAGCAAATAGGTTTTCACGGGTATAGGCCTGTTCAATGACACTCTTATCATAAATTTACATGCGTTGCAGGAACCTGGTGCACATATCATTAGCTTTGTGCTCAAAATCTACACTACCGGTCAAAAGTTTTAGAACACCTACTCATTCCAGGGTTTTTCTTTATTTTTACTATTTTCTACATTGTAGAATAATAGTGAAGACATCAAAACTATGAAATAACACATATGGAATCATGTAGTAACCAAAAAAGTGTTAAACAAATCCAAATATATTTTAAACTTGAGATTCTTCAAATAGCCACCCTTTGCCTTGATGACAGCTTTGCACACTCTTGGCATTCTCTCAACCAGCTTCATGAGGTAGTCACCTGGAATGCATTTCAATTAACAGGTGTGCCTTCTTAAAAGTTAATTTGTGGAAATTATTTCCTTCTTAATGTGTTTGAGCCAATCAGTTATGTTGTGACAAGGTAGGGGGGGGTATACAGAATATAGCCCTATTTGGTAAAAGACCAAGTCCATATTATGGCAAGAACAGCTCAAATAAGCAAAGAGAAACGACAGTCCATCATTACTTTAAGACATGAAGGTCAGTAAATTTGGAAAATGTCAAGAACTTTGAAAGTTTCTTCAAGTGTAGTCGCAAAACCATCAAGCGCTATGATGAAACTGGCTCTCATGAGGACCGCGACAGGAATGGAAGTCCCAGAGTTACCTCTGCTGCAGAGCAAAAGTTCATTAGAGTTACCAGCCTCAGAAATTGCAGCCCAAATAAATGCTTCACAGAGTTCAAGTAACAGACACATCTCAGCCTCAACTGTTTAGAGGAGACTGTGTGAATCAGGCCTTCATGGTCAAATTGCTGCAAATAAACCACTACTAAAGGGCACCAATAAGAAGAAGAGACTTGCTTGGGCCAAGAAACATAAGCAATGGACATTAGACCGGTGGAAATGTGTCCTTTGGTCTGGAGTCCAGATTGGAGATTTATGGTTCCGACCGCTGTGTCTTTGTGAGACGTGGTGTGGGTGAACGGATGATCTCCGCATGTGTATTTCCCACTGTAAAGCATGGAGGAGGAGGTGTTGTGGTGTGGGGGTGCTTTGCTGGTGACACTGTCTGTGATTTATTTAGGATTCAAGGCACACTTAACCAGCATGGCTACCACAGCATTCTGCAGCGATACGCCATCCCATCTGGTTTGGGCTTAGTGGGACTATCATTTGTTTTTCAACAGGACAATGACCCAACACACCTCCACACCTGATGATATTTTAGCAAGAAGGAGAGTGATGGAGTGCTGCATCAGATGACCTGGCCTCCACAATCCCCCGACCTCAACCAAATTGAGATGGTTTGGGATGAGTCGGACTGCAGAGTGAAGGAAAAGCAGCCAACAAGTGCTCAGCATATGTGGGAACTCCTTCAAGACTGTTGGAAAAGCATTCCAGGTGAAGCTGGTTGAGAGAATGCCAAGAGTGTGCAAAGCTGTCGTCAAGGCAAAGGGTGGCTATTTGAAGAATCTCAAATATAAAATATATTTTGATTTGTTTATCACATTTCTGGTTACAGCATGATTCCATATGTGTTATTTCATAGTTTTGATGTCTTAACTATTATTCTACAATGTAGAAAATAGTAAAATTTAAAGAAACTCTTGAATGAGTAGGTGTTCTAAAACTTTTGACCGGTAGTGTATGTCTTTACTACAGTTATGTCTGAGTTTTAGGAATTGACCCACCGGTATGTTCCGCTTAAGGTGTACCGGATGGTTACTATCTGCATGTAAAAGTGTATTCCTACTCTGCGCCTTGCGGAAGATGTTAGACTCCAACTTGTTTTCTTCATTTTTGTGGATTGTAAGATCCAAGAAGTCTATTTTCTCCCGACTTCTTCTCTCTGCTGTAAATTTGAGATTGGGGTCAGATAAGTGAATATAAGAAATTAACTCAGAGAGGAGAGCATCACTACCGTTCCATACCAGTAGGATGTCGTCTATGTATCTTTTCCAAAGGGCGACATTCTGGAAATACGGGTCAAATGAAGGTCTCCTTCCAGTGTACCATAAATTCGCATAGTTAGACACGAATGCAGCTCCCATCGTTGTACCCCGAATGTGTTAGTGGAAACTGCCCACGTATTGGAAGTCATTTGATGTGAAGGCAAGCCCTTATTTTTGTCATTGTTGTTGAGCTCCTTTCCTTTGTCTGCTGAAGTGCGAATGCCCACCTGAACGCAGTCTAAACCTGGTCTTCCCATCTGAACGCATTCTAAACCTTTTCTTCCCACCTGAACGCATTCTAAACCTTGTCTCCCCGCCTGAACGCATTCTAAACCTGGTCTTCCCGCCTGAACGCATTCTAAACCTGGTCTTCCCGCCTGAACCCATTCTAAACCTGGTCTTCCATGATGACAGAGGTGAGTGCTACGGGGCGATAGTCATTTAGTTCAGTTACCTTTTGCATTCTTGGGTACAGGAACAATGGTGGCCATCTTGAAGCATGTGGGAACAGCAGACTGGGAAAGGGAGAGATTGAATATGTTCGTAAACACACCAGCCAGCTGGTCTGCGCATGCTCTGAGGACGCGGCTAAGGATGCCGTCTGGGCCGGCAGCCTTGCGGGGGTTAACATGCTTAAATGTCTTACTCACGTCGGCCATGGAGAAGGAGAGGCCACAGTCCTTGGTAGTGGGCCTCGTCGGTGGCACTGTGTTATCCTCAAAGCGGGCGAAGAAGGTGTTTAGCTTGTCTGGAACCGAGACGTCGGTGTCGTGGCTGGTTTTCCTTTTGTAGTCTGTGATTGTCTGTAGACCGTGCCACATATGTCTCGTGTCTGAGCTGTTAAATTGCAACTCCACTTTGTCTCTATACTGTTTGCCAGTTTAATTGCCTTGCGGAATGAGTAGCTACACTGTTTGTATTCTGCCATATTCCCAGTCACCTTGCCATGGTTAAATGCGGTGGTTTGCGCTTTCAGTTTTGCGTGAATGCTGCCATCTATCCACGGTTTCTGGATAGGGTAGGTTTTAATAGTCACAGTTGGCACAACATCACCTATACACTTCCTGATAAACTCAGTCACCGTTTCAGTGTATTCATCTAAATTATTTTCGCAAGCTACCCGGAACATATCCCAGTCCACGTGATCAAAACAATCTTGAAGTGTGGTTTCCCGATTGGTCAGACCAGCGTTTAATAGTCCTTAGTACGGGTACTTCCTGTTTTAGTTTCTGCCTATAGGAAGGGAGGAGCAAAATGGAGTCGTGGTCAGATTTGCTGAAAGGAGGGCGAGGGCGGGGGAGGGCCTTATAACCATCCCGGAAGTTCGAATAGCAATGGTCAAGGATTTTAGCAGCGCGAGTACAACAGTCGATATGTTGATAGAACTTCGGCAGCCTAGTCCTCAAATTTGCTTTGTTAAAATCCCCGGCTACAATAAATGCAGCCTCAGGATATGTGGTTTCCAGTTTGCATAAAGTCCAGTGAAGTTCTTTGAGGGCCGTCCTGGTATCGGTTTGAGGGGGGATATACACGGCCGTGACTATAACCGTAGAAAATTATCTTGGGAGATACCTGGTCTTCCAGCCTGAACGCGTTCTAAACCTGGTCTTCCCGCCTGAACGCATTCTAAACCTGGTCTTCCCGCCTGAACGCATTCTAAACCTGGTCTTCCCGCCTGAGCGCGTTCTAGACCTGGTCTTCCCGCCTGAACGCGTTCTAGACCTGGTCTTCCCGCCTGAGCGCGTTCTAAACCTTGTCTTCTCTTCTCTCTCAAGGCAGTGTGCTGTGAGGACAAGATGCACTGCTGTCCAGAGGGCACCAAATGTGACCTAGCCCACTCCAAGTGTGTGTCACCCACCCTGGACACGTTCCTCATGAAGGAGAAAGTGCCTGCAAGGAAGAGGCAGACAGGTACTGAAGGGACAGACAGAAATAAATGACAAGATTATCATGAAGTTGCTGTTGAATTATGTTCCAGGGTTATGTTCGTTAGGGCACAAAATTAACGGAAAGCTATTTTTTTATTGGAATAGTCCAGTCACTTCCTTTTTCAGTCTGCTTTCTTCGGTTTGGTGCCTAATGAACACAACACAGTTCTCTTCCTGGTGTCTCAGTAGCTGTAGTTGGACAAGCAGTGACCTGCCCAAGTGGTAAGAGCACGTGCCCAGACGGAACCACCTGTTGCCTGCTGGCCAGTGGAGACTTTGGCTGCTGCCCCTACCCTGAGGTGAGTGGAGCTGGTGCTGGGTCATTTGAGTAGATCCTGGGTCACACAATCTTAAGCCATTTTGTTCAGCTGTGTGTTGCACAATGTGTGTTGCACACAGGCGGATGTGTAATAACTGTTAGTCACATGTCTAAGAAAGTGTTTCAACGTGAGGAAAGTGTAGCTAAAGGGAGATGTAGAGATGGAACATTTCAAAACTGATGAACTATGTTTTAAATCATGTGTTCTGTACAGGCTGTGTGCTGTACCGACAAACTCCACTGTTGCCCTGGCAACTCAACCTGTAACCTGGAGCATGAGATGTGCACTTCCCCCGATACACAGACTCCATTGGCCAAGAAGATCCCTGCCATCCCCAACGATGGTGAGGCACCAACCACTTCTCACCCTAATCGCTGGCTACTGGGATGTTACTAATTGAATTTGTAGTGTAAGCGTGTAATTTTCCAGTGAAATTAGTGGTTATGTGGTCCTTTTTTAATTCTGTGCTCTTGTAAGAAAAGTATAACACAATTATTTTGTGAGTTTCTGTTGGTATACAATATATTTTTTAATGTGCATCTTTCTTTTAGTGGATTGTCCAGACAGGTTGTCATCGTGTCCTGAACTCACCACTTGCTGCCTGCTGGTGGATGGGAGCTATGGCTGCTGCCCTATGCCCAGTGTAAGTACTCTGCTCTGAGCCCAATGACTCACCACACATCTATAATCAGCTGCCAGGAAATGTGTCAGCTCCTGTAGAATTCAGCTGGATGAAGAGGAATTATTTTAGTTTGGCCAGATCTCTGTCTCTGTCTCTGTCTCTGTCTCTGTGACGGAGTACAAGTATGTATTTTTATTTATCAAGACCCCTCTGTTGCTCTCCGCAGGCTGTGTGTTGTTCGGATGACCTCCACTGCTGTCCACAGGGCACTACCTGTGACCTGGAACAGGGCACCTGTGTGTCTAAACATGGCCAAACCCCCATGGCTGTCAAATTCCCCGCCACATTGACCACCACATCCCTACAGAGCAGAGGTCCGAGACAAAGTTCTACATCAAACATTAGCGCATGATGTTAACATCAATTTGCAACCGACTATCCAAGTCGGGCTATTCAAGATAGACAGCTGCATAGTGACCAAGGAATGAAAGTTTATATTTGGCCAGATCTGTAGCTATTCTGCATCTCGCCAGAGGTGTTATGTCCATACGTTAACATGTGAAGGTCTGTGTGGTCTGTGTCCTCTAGTCAATGCTGTGCCCTGCAACGACTCTGTGGCCTGTGCTGATGGGAGCACGTGCTGTAAATCACTAGCTGGAGAATGGCTCTGCTGCCCCCTGCCCAAGGTACTGTGAACCCCTGTGTGAGTGTGTGTGTGTCAGCCATAATTCTTGTCACACTTGACAGTAGAGCTCAGCCCTTGAGACTCACCTGATTTATTAAATCTTACTTATAAATCTTATTCATGTTGCAAGTGTTGCCATTATTTTACAGTCAGTGGTGTTAAATTTGTCTTGTAGCATTCAAGATATGCAAACAGAAACACTATATAAACTGTGGACTCCTTCTGAACCAACGAACCCCACACTGATTCCTTTGAGCTTCCCATAGGCTATGTGTTGTGATGACCATCTCCACTGCTGCCCCCATGGGACCATCTGTAACTTGGTAGAGAGTACGTGTGATGACCCCTCCTCGGGCTCTGCCCTGGTTCCCATGCTGGACAAGGTGCCTGCCTTCAGCTATGTGTCGGAGAAGGAGCCGCTGCCCAACAGCAAATGTGAAGAATCCACGTCGTGCCCGGGCAAATCCACATGCTGCAAGACCACCACAGGAAACTGGGCCTGCTGCCCCTTGCCCAATGTACGGCCATTTCCACATATACCCCCACTGACTTATTCTTTGCTAAGTCCTTGTTAAGGGTCTAACCTTTAGGCAACTTTACCTCAGGTTGAATCTGATTGAATGACGTCGATATTAAATTATATTCTTGAAGTAACTAGACATGAAATTGAATTGACTCTAATTGGAAATCACAACTGTCCCTGTACAGATTAAAGTAATAAGTGGTCCTAATTTGATAATGTTATGAATTGTCCTTTATTCCAGTCATCTCTGTCAGTCATTGAATTAAATCCGAGTCAAATAAGCATCACGTTTCTAACCTAAAGGTAGCCTAACTTATCTCAATAATAACAAGCCCATGGGTTCTCTGCCCTTCAGGCGGTGTGTTGCAACGACCACCTCCACTGCTGCCCCCACAGCAACGTGTGTAACCTGGAGGCCAGTACCTGTGATGATCCCTCAGGCTTCACCATGCCGTGGGTCACCAAGGTGCCAGCCCTCGCCACCCAGGCACCACTGGCCACTGAGAAGTGTGACGAACAGACCATGTGCCCCGGGGGCACCACCTGCTGCAGGCAGAACTCAGGACAGTCGGCATGCTGTCCTCTACCTCATGTGAGTTAACTCGCTCCCATTCAATGACTCCCTTCATAGAGACTGAGATGAATTGAAGAGTTGTGCATAATATTGTTTTAGACTTGACTCCGGGCCCTGGATGTGTGTTACAGAAGTTTCCTAAGCTGTCATATCTTCTGTTTTCTCACTTTAAGACACCAGATACTGTAGATCAGGGCCAATATTCATAAAGTGTCTCAGCACGACTACTCTTTATCAATACCGGCCCAGATTTGTTGTGATTACAGAACAAAGGCTCTTAACTGGAAGTTATGCTTTAAAATAATGTTATTGTTGCCCCTTAGGTGGTGTGCTGCGACGACCATGAGCACTGCTGCCCTAAAGGCTACACGTGTAATGTGGCCGAACAGACCTGTGACAAGCCCGGGCTCCTCAGCCTGCCCTGGGTCCCCAAGCTGCGAGCCCTGCCCCTGCATAGGGGGCTTCCCCAGGCCAGTACCCCCTCCGTCCCCCCAGCCAAGAACATGTGTGACCCCCACACTAGCTGCCCCAAAGATACCACCTGCTGCTTCATGAAAAAGGCTGGCAAGTGGGGGTGCTGCCCCCTGCCAAAGGTAAGGAGGTTACTATGGAGCCTTTAGCTGTGGCAACCTTTCAAAATATTCTTATTTATGATTAACACAGTAATGGGAAGTTAGCACCATTTTACATAGCATAAAATTACCACTTAGTTGAAATTATGAAAATAATAGTCTTGGTTACTTACTTCTCTATGCTCCTTGTGGAGCATAAAGCTGCCTGAAATGACATGGTGATTATACAGTAGTAATCTCTGTATGACCTCACTGTAATGTTCTTCTCCTCCCCAGGCAGTGTGCTGTGCCGACGGAGACCACTGCTGCCCCAGCGGCTACAGCTGTGATAACCACAAGACCTCCTGCTCTAAGGGCCGCCTGACCATCCCTTGGTACCGCAAGGAGAAGGCCCTGACTGAGGGAGCCATGTTGAAAGACGTGAAGTGTGACGACAAGAGCAGCTGCGCCTCGGGGACCACCTGCTGCAAGCTGCCCACGGGAGAATGGGGCTGCTGTCCTCTGGTCAAGGTGCGTCTCCATTGACTTTCTGTGATAATGGATTGGATTTATACATTCCCATTCTTCTCTGCAGATCCTCTCAAGCTCTGTCAAGTTGAATGGGGAGCGTTGCTGCACAGCTATTTTCAGGTCTCTCCCGAGATGTTAGATCGGATTCAAGTCCGGGCTCTGGCTGGGCCACTCAAGGACATTCAGAGACTTGTCCCGAAGCCACTCCTGCGTTGTCTTGGCTGTGTGCTTAGAGTCGTTGTCCTGTTGGAAGGTGAACCTTTGCCTCAGTCTATGGTCCTGAGTGCTCTGGAGCAGGTTTTCATCAAGGATCTCTCTGTACTTTGCTCCGTTCATCTTCGCCTCGATCCTGACTAGTCTCCCAGTCCCTGCTGCTGAAAAACATCCCCACAGCATGATGCTGCCACCACCATGCTTCACCGTAGGGATGGTGCCAGGTTTCCTCCAGATGTGACACTTGGCATTCAGGCCAAAGAGTTCAATCTTGGTTTCATCACACCAGAGAATCTTGTTTCTCATGGTCTGAGAGTCTTTAAGTGCCTTTTGGCAAACTCCAAGCGGACTGTCATGTGCCTTTTTACTGAGGAGTGGCTTCCGTCTGGCCACTCTACCATAAAGACCTAATTGGTGGAGTGCTTGTCCTTCTGGAAGGTTCTCCCATCTCCACAGAGGAACTCTAGAGCTCTGTCAGAATGACCATCGGGTTCTTGGTCACCTCTCTGACCAAGGCCCTTCTCCCCCGATTGCTCAGTTTGTCCGGGCGGCCAGCGCTAGGAAGAGTATTGGTGGTTCCAAACTTCTTCCGTTGAAGAATGATGGAGGCCACTGTGTTCTTGGGGACCTTCAATGCTGCAGAAATGTTTTGGCACCCTTCCCCAGATCTGTGCCTCGACACAATCCTGTCTCGGAGCTCTACGGACAATTCCTTCGATCTCATGGCTTGGTTTTTGCTCTGACATGCACTGTCAACTGTGGGACCTTTTTATAGACAGGTGTGTGGCTTCCCAAATCATGTCCTATCAATTGAATTGACCATAGGTGGACTCCATTCAAGTTGTAGAAACATCTCAAGGATGATCAACAGAAACAGGATGCACCTGAGCTCAATTTCGAGTCTCATCGCAAAGGGTCTGAATACTTATGTAAATAAGGTTTTTAGATTTTTTAATAAATGTTCAAAAAAATTCTACAAACCTGTTTTTGCTTCGTCATTATGGGGTATTGTGTGTAGATTGCTGAGGAAATTGTTTTATTTAATCAATTTTAGAATAAGGCTGAAACGTAACAAAACGTGGAAAAAGTCGAGAGGTCTTAATACTTTCCGAAGGCACTGTATAGTACACACACACTTATATTTGTATTTGATTGGGACACTTTCCTTTTCTCTCTCTCTCCTTATTTCCCTCTATCCGCAGGCTGTTTGCTGTACAGACCAAGAGCACTGCTGCCCACAGGGCTACAGCTGCAACATGCAGACTGGGACCTGTGAGAAACCGGTAGAGGGTGTGCTCCCCCATACAATGCCCCTGACGAAGGTGGAAGAGTCCCAGCAGAGAGCAGCGGAGATGGGGGTAGATGTGAAGTGTGATGGCACTGAAGAGTACAGCTGTCCCAAACTGCAGACATGCTGCAAGACCTCACCCACAGAATGGTCCTGCTGCCCTGCACCAAAGGTAGCGAAACAGCTACTTGGAATGAAAATTCTTTGAATATTTAACTTGACATATGTAACTGACTTTTGACCATAAGTAACATTCAACTTTTTATACAATATTCTGCGCATTTAGATGTTAACATGCCCGGCAATTCAAGTGATCAGTCTGCCGCACATAGGTTCCAATGTTTGTGGGTGGTAAATTACATGCCCCCATCACTTCTATTGATTGTTAGCTTGTGGTGGCTAATGTTTGCTGATGTTTGTGGTGGCTGTTTAAAGAAAACCGAACCACAGTTTCTCCTGACCCATAGACTACTTTCAGGGTGAGGAACCATCTAACATCAAGTTGAAAAACCTTGAAATACTCCTTTAAACTCGCTTTCTCTTCACAGGCAGTATGCTGCAGTGATGCCAAGCACTGCTGCCCCATGGGATACACATGTAACCTAGGGAAGGGAGGCTGCTCCCAGCAGGCGGAGTTGACCTGGGACATTTTCTTCACCCACAACAAAAAGAGAGACTTTGTTCCTTTTGGACTTTGAGCCAGTCAGGAAGCAGCACTGATCTAATGTTCCTCCCTCCAGCACTATCTAACCTGCAGAACATGCCATAAGAGGAACACAACCTTATGGACAAGGGACTGAATATTTTGTATTTTCTATCTATCTTTCTTTTTTTTAAGTGAATGTATTTGGTTTTCAATTGGGGTAGAACCAGGAAATGGAAATGGTTGGAAGTCGAGAATTCAGCATCTACACCAAACGCCCATCTAGAGCGGTTTCTTTTTTTTTATGCAGCTAGCTTGTCCGTTTGTCCCTCTTAATGTCTTTTAGATTTACGTTTAGTTACTTCTGCCCCATATCATGCCATTTTCTCTATGCAAATGAGAAACATTAATGTATTATAGTCTCTTGTTGGAACTCTCACTCTCCAGAATAAGCCTGCATTTGTATACAAAACTATTTTCAAGAACGCAGCTACATCCTATAAGAAAGCTGATTTTCATGTTTCGTTGATGTAGGGCACAACCTAGCATTAGTAAGTGACCGTTAGTGTATTGTTCTAGCTGGAAGCACTACGTAGCCATTGATCAGCCGACAGTGTTAAAGTGATTTAACATTTTGTTCGATTTTATTTCTGTTTTGGCTGCTGGTTCTTTATTTTCTGTGAAGTGAGGATCGAGATGGATGGTCCAACCTCAGACAGTTCTGTCATTAAAATGTGAATGCTGTCACTCAAACCCGTCAAGTCATAGCCATTTTCTTAAATGTGTAATTTCCATGGATCTATATACATCTTTATAATCGTATAGTTGGAATACATTACAATCAGTTGCATACAATGTATTTAAAGCAAAACCTTTTAATCAGTCATTTTATCTTGATTTCATAATACTCATTGTTGATCACTATTATGATCAATACAAATGATCATAAATAACTTTGTTTTAAATAAAGGATTGTGCCCATAGAGATCCTATTAAATTATTCTAATTCCTAATTCTATGGTTGTGCCTTTTTGGTTTTCAGTATAGGAATTACTTGGAAACCCCAGTTAAATGGTTTCTACATGCAATTTGTGGTGCTTTTACAAAAGTGATAGGGAAGTCAATCTAGTTCATAGGAATGATGTATGATTAAGGGCTTGTAAGTAAGCATTTCACTGTAAGGTCTACACCTGTTGTATTCAGCGCATGTGACAAATAAAATTTGATTTGATTGGTTGATATCAAAATGGACACCAAACACTGTGTTCTACCAGCCCTAGTAATACTAAGCAACAATACAACTTTGAAAATCAATGCATACACAATACCAGTTAGCGTATCATAACTACCGACTAACGTCCCAAATTTGTATCTGTACTCAATTATAGCTTTTTGTTTTGGATTTGACATGATTTATTTTAATAAATGTGATGTTATTAATAAAGGAAGGGCACGTTTCTCTGTTAATTCTAGTTTCCTTTTAAAATATTTTATCTCATTGAAGAGAGGGTGAATTTGTGTCAGTGATAAGTGTATGCCAACTGAGGTGAAATAAAATTGTTTAAAATATTTCAAAGTTTTCGTCATAAAACAACCATTTTGGGTGTGTTTGTGGCATTGTGATTATGTACTGTATATGATTCCATGGGGGATTAGTCCTTTTCCAGTCAATCATGTGCAAATGGATTATCTGACATACTTTACATTTGTGTGTATGAATTTAGACATAAGCCATATAATTTCCTGAGCTGTACTGTAGGACAATTACATTTTAGTCATTTAACAGACAATCTTATCTAGAGCGACTTACAGGAGCAGTTAGGCTTAAGTGCCTTGCTCAAGGGCACATCGACAGATTTTTCACCTATCAGCTCAGGGATTCGAAACATCGACCTTTCGCTACTGGCCCAATGCTCTTAACCACTAGGCTACCTGCCGCCCCAATAATAAGCACAATAATAAGCAATGTATGAGTCAAATTTTTGCCTGAACCTTGGAGGGGATGGTCATGGAGATTCCCAAGGAAAGGACACCTCAATTCCTATCCACTTCTCCCCTCTCCCTTTACATAGAGATCTGTATATAATGACGAGATGCTCATGTCTCCGCTCTAACAATGGGAGTCGTCCCAAAGGCGGAAAGGCCAGCAACAAGCTTAGGTCCAAAATAAGCCCATAGAAACGCATTGGGCTTATTTGTTTTCCCCCTTAGCCCCTTTTCCCCTCAGAAGTTGTTATGACGACCAATGAAAACAAGAGGTGTGAGTAGCAAGCAGAGGCATGAAGAGTAACAGAATCCTTGACCCTGCCCTGGCATATCACAGCTGGTGAGATGTGTCCCAGTTACCAGTGGACACAGCCAGGCTTGGCTCTGGTGCTCTCTGCTGGCTGCTAAGAGCCATTGACTAATCAGCCTCAGTGGAGGACAAGGGTAGAGAGAATGAGTTTTAACTCCAATGAGGCACGTCTCCACTACAATGCTCTGGCCCATGGCCCCTTTGGCTTTTACAACCCTTTGTTGTATTTTGCCAAATGGACACGATTGTAAAGAGCCACAGTCCAAGGTTTCCAGTCATTTCAACTTGTACCGTACCGTAATTAGATAACTGTACCACTTTATCATGAATGGTTAGAAACAGAATTTAATTTGACCGCCACTGAGACGGACTTATGACAATGGACCTTTTCCAAGTCTATGTATAGCTAGATCCCAGGGCACTCGACCAGTACACGGATGAAACTCGCTGACCTGCTTATGTGTGTTCCTGCTGAGTGCCTCTCCATTGGTTTGTCCCTTCACCATTCAGATGTTGCCAGGGAAAATGTCTCATGGGTAGTATGTGTTTTTTGCTGACACCCCCTCCTCTGGCATGTTGCTAATTCCCATGGGAATGTGCGAATTCTGGGGATCAGAATTTGGGGCAGGGTAGCACACGGGTGTTGGATGGGATGGGAAGTATTATTGAACCAGTGCCAACGACCATACTTGTATGAAAAGTTTGACTTGACTCTACCATAACTTTTATCAGTGTCACTTTGATTAAAACTGTTAGTGGACTATTAAATTGCACTTTTTTGTCAATCAGTCTCAATACTGCTATTCTACCTTCATTGAGTTACACACTTATTTATCGATGTTATATCCATGTTAAACCTATGTATTTCATTCTCTATGACTGCCATAGTTATCAATACAAACTTGAACGTATCTTTGAAGATGATTGTACAAAAGAATGAGATGAGGACAGAGATTGGGAGGACAGTTCCATGTGGGGAGGCGGATGTATGTGTTGGTTTATTTAATGAACAATGACTACATCGTTAGTCAAAAGACACATTAAAAATAAAAATATTCTAATAGTAAAACTGCTAGATAGACTCGAGACAGTACTCGAGTCTAGATACAGTAACAGTAATATGTGCCGGGGGTCGGGGGAGAAAGCTGTCTCATAACTCTCACATATGGCCCACCAATCAGCACGGCCTGTCAGCAGAAAGCCGGTTGGTTACACTTGGAGACAGCACATACAGACATACACAGACACCCACACATATTCACAGAACAGAAGCAAGTAGCTTAGTCCAACTGGCCGAAGTACTCTGTCTGTCTCTACTACTACTAATACAAAGATAACTTCTCACAGAAAAGGAGCAACTGTTTCGCCTTTACGGTATGTTGGATTACTACCTCTTGATTTTTTATTGTCATTCAAACCAATGTATTTTCTTGGTATTAATGGTTTTATTGCTACTAGGGCTAGGAAGGGGATGTGGGTGTTGGTGTTGGCAGACAATGAAGATAACAGGAAGTAATGGGAGAGATGGGCCATTCTTTTCCCTTAGGTGTACAGAAGACTTAGATATAAAGGTTCTCACACAGTAAGATTTGAGGGTTGAGGGTGTTAGTTGAATGCCAACTTCACAGGGAATGGGAACTTTACAGTGATGCATGTACAAGAATCAGGATTGCGATCTAAAATTCCTACAACTTTGCAGTGGAACCACACATACACATAATAATGAACAATGATGTAATTTTTCAAAAAAAGGGACTAAGAAACATAGGAAACCCTTGAACTAAGTTAAGTTAGTGGCTAAGTTAGTACAAGGACACAGATAACCTGTGTAGCATTGTCTGTGTGTGAGTTGAGAAAGGATTGTTTTGATCCCCGGCCTTCCCTGTCAATATGGCGGGCACTAAGAGAGACTTTGACAGCTGAGCAGCCCAGTGGAAGGCATGTAACAAGTTCAGAGAATGCCGAATCTCTGCATGCTATTTATACACGCTCGTCTGGATCACTAGCCGAGTCAGTTAATTCACACCGACCATGGCAAATGCCATCACATTAAAATACCTGCCAAATGCATAGCTAACGTCAGCATATCCACACAATGAATAAGCCCTATATTTTCACTCCCTTTGGGGTCACAAACTGTCTTATGACATGGTGAGAATTATTTTGCCAGGTATTATAAGACAATTTGGTGAATTTACGTAATATTTATTGTTCTGTGTTTGGTATCCCTTTACATTTCCTAGAGCTCTTCAAATAAAATCCTACTACTAACTACCACATAGCCTTAGCTTTTGAGCAACAGTGCTTATTGGCACACAGATCTCCTTGAAGAAGACCTTGAGGAGAGGGTTTGTCACCATTCTCACTATTCCGAAAGTAAACTTCCCCCATTTCTCTCCAGTAGCATGTTAGCACTCATTTTACTTTTTATCTTTGATTTTATCTCAGTTTCTCTAAGGGTGCCAAGAGGAATGGCCATACCCAAGATGTTCGAAGTGAAGGGGGTGTCACTGTTGTTCTCTTTGGGGGAGGAGAACATCATGGAGGGTGAAGAGAACAAGGACCCGTTGGTGCAGACCGTCCTTCCTAGCCTGAGCCTGGTGATGGAGCAGGGCACTGCCAAGCAGGTGGGCACAGGGGGGCATGGTGACAGCGACCAAGTCCCATGTGTCTCAATCATCGCCCAGGCAGAGGGTAAGCCAGTAACTAATGGAGAACTCTTCCTTTCCAAAGTGCATAGTAGTTACACAGTAGTAAATTTTTTGTACTTATTTGTTTTAGTTTACCCTTATTTTACCAGGTAAGTTGACTGAGAACACATTCTCATTTACAGCAACAACTTGGGGAATAGATACAGGGGAGAGGAGGGGGGATGAATGAGCCAATTGTAAGCTGGGGATGATTAGGTCACCATGACGGTATGAAGGCCATATTTTGAATTTAGCCAGGACACCGGGGTTAACACCCCTACTCTTACGATAAGTGCCATGGGATCTTTTAGTGACCACAGAGAGTCAGGACAGCCGTTTAACGTCCCATCCGAAAGAGGGCATCCTACACAGGGCAATGTCCCCAATCACTGCCCTGGGGCATTGGGATATTTGTTTTAGACCAGAGGAAAGAGTGCTTCCTACTGGCCCTCCAACACCACTTCCATCAGCATCTGATCTCCTATCCAGGGACCAACCCTGCTTAGCTTCTGAAGCAAGCCAGCAGTGGGATGTAGGGTGGTATACTGCTAAATGGCTAAGTACCACTTAAAGAGTTTTGTATCTGCATGCAACCAGGAGGAGGGATAGGGGTTACATTCTAGAAAGTTGTTCCCTCTCTTCTGGCCTTTTATGCCCTATTCTTTAGAGCAGAAAGGAGGGGAACAACAAGTCCATGTTATTTAGTGAGCCGTGTTTGATCCAGAGTAAATCTGTGTGTCCCAGGTGAAGGTTCCCAAGAGTTCAGCCCTACGAGCACAGCATGTGTCTACTCCAGATCTCACCTGCTCAAAAGCCACAGGTACTTACCATAGCATAACGATCTTTAATCTCATGTTTGAAATTGAATTGGGACTAGAAAACTGTACTGCCGTTAGATGGAGTTTGCACTGTATCCTTAAGAAGTGCACAATAAATTGTTCGTAATAAAGTTAGTACATTTTAGGCTCATTACAATTAGCTGTTCAATTCCCCAAAAAATATTGTTCAGGGGTTACATGCCCACAGACTCCCCTAGAAGTCTCGTCAACTCAATCAATGTCACTTAATTTGCAGGTCCAAAGCCAAGAAAGCTACAACCGAGAGTGATTCAGACAAAGAGAACTATGTGGGTACAACACGCACAGTGCCACACCACCACATTAGAAGGAAGCTTCGGCGAAAGCCTCAGGAAGGAAGACAGAGGGAGGAAGAACAAGAGCCACCAGTCATCCAAGGTTTATGGGTGCAGGAGATCGACTGGTCCAAATCAACCAACAAGGACATGAGCTGGGCCTCTGAGGTAAACCAGCTTCCTGTGGACCTCCCCAAACACACAGACTCTATCTGGGTACCTCATAGACGCGGAGGTTGCAGTTTGGACACTGTTTTTGAACTTGTATCCCACTGCAGCTTGGAAGGTGTGTCAAAATGTGCAGATGGCCTGTCAGACATCTACGAACTCATGGGTGTGTCCGACTCTTCTAGTGAATCAGGAGGAATGTCTGAGTCTCCATGCAGTCTGAAGAGTATATCTGATTCTGAATCCATTCGTACTCATGAGAGCGAGTCGGACTCCTCATGTAGTTTTGGGGATGGGGGTCTGTCGGACTCAGTCTGCAGCCTGGTGGACGTGTCGGACTGTCTCTCCAGTGTGATGTGTGTGTCGGACAACTTCCTGGCACCAGAGGGCGCGTCCGACTCTAACTCATCTTGCAATCTGATGGGCGTGTCTGACTCGGACTCCACCTGCAGCCGGGGATGGGAGTCCGGATCCTCCTCCAGTGTGGAGGGTGCGTCCAACTCCTTCTGCAATCTGGTGGGTGTGTCTAACATACCAGGGGGTGTGTCTGGATCGTTGTGTAGCGTTGGGGGAGTGTCTGACTCTGAGACAATGTTTGAGGAACTGCGCAGCAGAGTTACCCAGAAGCATCAGCGATTCGTCTCACCTTTTTTCAAAGCATTGGTCAAAGATGTCTCGGATGAGATGAAAGAGTTCACTGCACAGATCAACGAAGGCCTCATATTCCACAAGGTAGGAGTACTCTTCATTTATTTCCTCATCAATATTCAGTATCCTTGTTTTATAAAGAATGCATGAATAACCAGAATGTGCATTTATGTGTACTGTGTATCTTTCAGCAACTCCAGCCCAATAAGTTTGAGTACAGGGAGGGAAAGGAATATCACATTCTATACCACATCCAGAATGGATCGTACGGTGATGTGTTCAGTGTTCAGGACAAAAGTACCGGGTTCAAGTGTGCTGCAAAAAAAGTATGTCCCAAATACAACAGAGATGTCTTATGATCCTATTCACTACATGCAGCAGCTTCAAAGTTGAATTCCCTCTGTAGAGAAATAGGCCCAAACTTTTCACTTGGTGCAAGCTCCTAGTAAACATGGTCCATAATCTCATAAAATAATGTATTTTACTCATTCCAGATCCCACTGAGTCATTTCAACTGTGAGGAGGTGAGCACGTGGAGTGCTCTGAACTCCCCTGGTGTTGTGAAGCTCTTTGGGGCTGTGAGGGAGGGTCCATACGTCACACTCTTCATGGACCTGAAAACAGGTTGTTTGGCCCAGCTACTGAGGGAGAGGGGAAGTTTACCAGAGGAACTGGCTTTGCGGTACCTCTGTCAGCTCCTGGGAGCACTGGAGCACCTGCATCACAGACACGTCCTGCATCTGGATGTTAAAGGCATGTTAACAACCCCTAGACACGTGTACAATCTGAAAGAATCGCATAGGTAAATTCAGTGGTGGAAAAAGTACTAAATTGTCATACTTTAGTAAAAGTAAAGATATCTTAATAGAAAATGACTCAAGTAAAAGTGAAAGTCACACAGTAAAATACTACTTGAGTAAAAGTCTAAAAGTATTTGGTTTTAAATATACTTAAGTATCAAAAGTCAATGGGATTGCTAAAATGTACTTAAGTATCAAAAGTAAAAGTAAAAGTATAAACCATTTCAAATTCCTTATATTAAGCAAACCAGACAGCACAATTTTATTTTTTATTGACAGATAGCCAGGGGCACACTCCAACACTCAGACATAATTTACAAACTAAGTATTTGTGTTTAGTGAGTCTGCCAGATCAGAGGCAGTAGGGATGACCAGGGATGTTCTCTTGATAAGTGTGTGAACTGGACCATTTTCCTGTCAAAAGTACTTTTGGTTGTCAGGAAAAATGTATGGAGTAAAAAGTACATTATATTCTTTAGGAATGTATTGAAGTAAAATAAAAAGTTGGCAAAAATGTAAATAGTAAAGTAAAGTATAGATACCACAAAAAACGACTTAAGTAGTACTTTAAAGTATTTTTACTTAAGTACTTTACACCACTGGGTAAATTTGAGTGTAGTTTACTAGATGGAGACTTTGTAGAGCAAAGTTATTTGTGGTTGTTGCACTCCCTCTAGTGTCAGAAGATAAGAGAGCACATCCTGTAGTTTCAGGATGTACAGTACTGTTATGTCTGTCAGGAAGCAGTTCCCTATTCATCCCTAACTCCTTATTCCTCAGTTAGTCTTCTACTTGTACATTTTGTTTACCCTTTTTCTTCCTTTCTCGTTGCAGTTGACAATGTGTTGCTGTCTGAGGATGGGAGGGACACGTTCCTCTGTGACTTTGGTCTCTCTGAGACGCTGGACCCAAATGGACAGAGCACCAAAGCCTTTAGACGTCAGTGTATATGTGTGAATACAATGAAAAATCTTTATGAGTTAGTATTCAATGAGATAAACAAAAACGAAACGATGCCCACACAACTATTTCCTGACATTTCAGTTTCTGGGTGGCCCGCTGGCACAGAGACCCACATGGCGCCCGAGGTGGCGCGAGGGGACCTCCGCTGTGCCAAGGCAGACGTGTGGAGCAGCTGCTGCATGCTACTGCACATGCTCAATGGATGCCACCCCTGGATCCGCTACTACAACCACCCGCTGTGCTTCAAGGTAAAAAACAACCCATGTTATCCAGGATCAGAGAAAAGTCCTTGCTGCAAACATGTGATTTAAAACATTTCCTTTCACTGGTCAGATTGTCAATGAGCCACCTCCTCTGAGGGAGGTGCCCCCCAGCTGTAACCCCTACACTGCCGAGGTCTTGAGAGCTGGACTACAGAAGGATCCCGCCAGTAGAGCCTCGGCCAGAGCGCTAAGGCAGATGACCACCAAGGCCCTGAGAGCAGGTAATCTATCTATGAATTGACAAACTTGAATTAGCTCCTTACAAGTGCGTATCCATGGCCGGAATTCAATCACTGTGATTGTTGTGAAGATGTTCCCTCAGTACATTGGTGTTTGTGTGTGAGATGGAGCAAGTGTATGTTTTAGAATAATGAGAGTGCACCTTTTTTCTCTTCAGTGGGAGGACTTTGTCACAGTTCTGGTCAAGGTGATTGTCAGAAACTGGTGAACAGCAAGGATGGGAATCATGACAGACCCTACATTCCCTCTGCCCCTGCTAAGCCAGCAGCCACACAGTCAGCACCCAAAATGCATTGGGTGAGCCCCTGGAGAGCGTTGGCCGCTGACGCGGACAGTAGTGATTCTGAGGAGGGCGGATCGGAATTGGAGAGAAATTCTGAATCGGTGACATACTCCCTGGAGGATAGGGACTGGGAATATTATCAAAATTCCTTGGAGGAGAGCCATGTGGTGGAAGATTGGGAATATGAGACAGATTCCGAGGTGGATATTTACTTGGGGGAGGATGGAGATCCGGAGAAAAGTAGTGTCTTCAAGAAAGGTGACTGTGAATATGAAGGCGATTGGGAGGAAGAGGAGTCTTCCACAGAACTTTACCAAGCTCTCCATACCCACTTCCCAGTCCTGCGGAAAGGCCTGCCGGAGATTGACCAATCCTGGGGGTCAGAGCCTGAATTGGAATACTTAAGAGATGGTGAGTTAAACGGCTACTGCTGCAGGCTTTATGTACATCTAAAGGATGCAGTGTATATTCTTGAGACAGGAAAGTAAGGCGATCTGTCTCTCTCCAGGTGTTACTGTGGGCATTCTGGCTCAGACCCCCTCCCCTGAGCCAAGGGACCACCCTCCGTCCTGTATGAGCAGCACTGGTTCATCCCACAAGGATGATACAGACACAGACAAAGATTCTGATTGCTCGTCTGATGACCTCAGCTCTGGAGTCTTCTCCTACAACAGCCAGACAGATGGACAGAGCTTCAACTTGGAATGGCTGGTGGTATCCACCAACCAGCCACCATCTTACTGCTTTGAAGGTGAACAAATGCTCTGGGTAGACTTGCCTGTAACCATTAGGGGAGAAGGGTCTGATTGTTGATAAACTCACTGTTCTCTGTGCATTGCTGGTCTAGGCATTGAGATATGGATTGAAAACATTGGTGGTGAGTGTTTGAGGATCCGTGAACGGCGTCAGGTCAAAGTGGGTCATGTTGCCATAGGGATAAGCGAGCAGGTAAGAGATCACTGTAAATCTGAGTAAGGTTGAATATACCATTAGCCTGTCTAATTGATGTACAGATAACATGAGAGTGTGCTGTGTCTCATTTAGATCACAGTGAAGGCCTTCAGTCTGGAGACTCTGGACAGGAAGCCGGTGTCCTTCCAACAGGAAATCCAGGAGTCAGGCTTGTGGCTTTGCTGTATTCCTGCCCCAGACTGCTGTCCACGATGGAGCTGGAGGATCAAAGAGGGAAAGCTTGAGATTCGGGAATGAGCCAACTTTGAAGGTGTATACATGCAGCTATTTTGTAAATTGAGACTCAGGCACAACATTTTCACGTTGTGATGATATTTTTCTCTGAATGTAATTATTAGCCTATAATAGTAGGTCTCTAGCTACTCATTGGAATAGATGGGCTGTGTCTCTCAACAATTCTGCCTTTTATTTGACATTTACATCATTTAGCAGACGCTCTTATCCAGAGCGACTTACAAATTGGTGCATTCAACTTATGATAGCCAGTGGGACAACCACCTTTTTTTTTATGGGGGGTGGGGGAAGAAGGATTACTTTATACTATTCCAGGTATTCCTTAAAGAGGTAGGGTTTCAAGTGTCTCTGGAAGGTGGTCAGTGACTCCGCTGTCCTGGCGTCGTGGGGGAGCTTGTTCCACCATTGGAGTGCCAGAGCAGCGAATAGCTTTGACTGGGCTGAGCGGGAACTGTGCTTCCGTAGAGGTAGGGGAGCTAGCAGGCCAGAGATGGATGAACGTAGTGCCCTCGTTTGGGTGTAGGGTCTGATCAGAGCCTGAAGGTAAGGAGGTGCCGTTCCCCTCACAGCTCCGTAGGCAAGCACCATGGTCTTGTAGTAGATGCGAGCCTCAACTGGAAGCCAGTGGAGTGTGCGGAGGAGCGGGGTGACATGAGAGAACTTGGGAAGGTTGAACACCAGACGGGCTGCAGCGTTCTGGATAAGTTGAAGGGGTTTAATGGCACAGTGTGATGATGCATAGGCCTACAATTCATGTTTTTTAAAGACAATCCACCGTGTTGAGAATAAATTAATCACATGAACAAGTCCACCAACATCTGGTTTATTGAGTTGGAATACTTCTGAAAAGCTTGTGTTAAAACAAAGATTCAGTCAACAAGCTCTGTGGGCTTGGGAAAGAAGACACCCTGATACATCACCTCACTGGAGAGTCAGTGCACATTGAGTTGAATCACAGAATATTGTACTACTGACTGCATTGATCCGAATCTATTATCTCCCACTTGCATTGATAACTTGCGTTGCATTAATAATGTGATTCAAAAGTAGTTGGCTAAAATGTGGACGTTCACTTCCTCGTTGTCTACAAATCATATCGGCCCCGTGATTGGATGACATGGTATTAAAGGAAGGGTCTTTAAATACAATGGGTGATATGATTGGATAAGATGAACAGTGGGAAGTGCCTGCTCACACACCGGTGTCTACTGAGTTGCGCAAAACGCCATTTTGGAGTGACTGATAGAGAAGCAAAGATCGAGAAGCCGACTTTCTAAGGTGAATATATCATACATCACGTTTGTTTAACATACAATAATGTATGTTCGAGTGAACTAGAATCTGACAAAAACGTCCCATTTTCGATTATTGAAATGACGTCACAATTCATCTATATCTGACGTTGCGGCATGGCTAGCTAATGATGCTAAGTAGCGAACATAGCCTCTTCCTTCAGGCTGACTAGTTTTGTCATAAGATGAGTATCAAATGCGTGTAAAACGATATGTTCGGTAAATGTTTTGAAATGCCTGAGATCCCCAGTTTGTTGTTATGGTTGTCCGCTAACTAGCTAGCTAAGAAGATGGGCGGATGCTTAGCATCATGCTAAGCTAGCTAGCTAACTAGCTAACTAGTTAGAGCTTTTTATTTTAGCTTTACCTAGCTAACGTTAGTTGGAAGATTGTTTTCGGCCGTCCAGTTCTCTATCCACCGGTTACGCCTGTTACTATTTTTTTTAAATATTTATTTTAATCATGAAATTGTATGATAGTTTCTAGTAGATCCTGATGGGAAACATTCAGGCTTAGTTAGCCTTGCACCGGTCAAGAAAGGCCTAGTTAACTTTAACGTAGATTAATTCACAATTGCACTGTGTATTGAAACTAGGACTTATATCAATAATAATAATAATAATAATAATAATATATTATGTTGATGATTATTGTCCCGGAACTCCAGCTACCGAACTCTTAAACCTGACAGGCTCAAAGCAGCTAGCTGTGGGGAGTCAGCTGACGTCAGGATCCCGTTCATTGTTGTCGTTTTTGAAGTCGGCTCTGACGTGTTAAATGAACTGAATGGCATCCACAGCCATACAGCTAGGTAACTAGCTAGCTAAAGCAGTAGGCTAACGTAGGCTGTTGGGTTTGGGAATATATTGGTGGCTTGGAGTTAATTCCTACAAACGTATCTGTCCCCTGACATTTACATAGCTAGTTAGCTAATGCCATTCCAGCATTAGAAACATGGTTTGTACGGCCTGGAAAAGTTTTGGATAATGATACAATCCTGAAAGTTTAGGAAAAGTCATGGAAATTCATTCGAATGTCTGTTAACGTAATTTATTTAGCACCGTTTTTAAATATTGTATCGATCAAATAAAAATCAACATATCAGCCAGGATCGGAATGACACTTTTGCACGTCTGTGTTTGCCCGCATAACCTGCAATTGTGCGAGACAAGTGGGCCGTTACTCAAAGGAGAGAGAGAGACAGTCGGACATTCCAGCAGCAGGTAGGCCCATATATAGCCTATAAAATATGATAGAGAACAGACTAATAACTAGGTAGCCAATTCAAAACATATATTGTACCCTGTAGTTAACAGTTTAGCTTTAATTAGCATGTGTTGATGTTTTCATTATGTCATGTATCCCAAAATGTAACACCGACACTCGCGAATAAGGCCATTCATTTAAACGATTATTTTTGACGAAACGAATGATTCACTTTACCATTGTATTAGTTGGGATTCGGTTCAATCGCGATGAATCGAATGTGAATCAAAATATCGAATGTGAATCAAAATAATAAGTTGTGAATCGCGAACTGTAATTTTAGGACCAAATATTAGATGTAGACTTTCTTTTGGATTATGTGGCTTCAAAACTTTTGGTAGATACTTCCAGTTGATTTGGGCATCCAATGTATGGGACATTGCAACTCTATAGATGCTAGTCAACATGCAAAATATGACTAAACTAAAATGTACATTTCCTGAAGAAAATGTGTGGGCTTGCTTCAGCTGAATAAAAATGTTTGTATCCTACCATAGCCATTTGATCTTTGATATATTAAATGAATTAATTATTTCAAAAGGCATAAAATGTATTTGGTTGTAATGTTGCAATTTTATACATCAAGGTTATTTTTTATTTTTTTTAGAAATTAGCTGCTTAACCGGACCTTGATAAACTGTCTCTGTGTTTGAGCAAAGCTTGATCAAAAGCCTGCACACCCAGTAGCTCTCCAGACTGAGGGTTGACCACATGTGTTTTATAGAGTTGCCTAACAGGTATTCTGCTTTGTGGGGTTTAAGTGCCTTGCACAATGACAGTAGATGGTACATGGGATCAGAGAGCAGCCTACCAGTGTCAATACCACATTACACATACTTTTTATTGGTCATGGAAATTTGGTTAAAAGTCATGAAATTCCATCTGTCAAAATGTGCATGAACCCTGTATAAATCTAAACGTGTACCATTACTGATTTTCTTCACCTTGCATTCCTCTTTCTCTCAGATAAGTCACAATGGGGAATATGTTTGGAAGCCTTTTCAAGGGCCTATTTGGCAAGAAGGAGATGAGGATTCTCATGGTTGGACTCGATGCTGCCGGAAAAACAACCATCCTGTACAAACTCAAACTAGGAGAGATTGTTACCACCATTCCTACAATTGGTAAAGACAATTTTTCTTGAATGCATTAGCTTATCACAACAAAATGTCCACTACCACATTAGGCTACTTATGGAATATGTGCCTCTATAACATTCTCTGACTCGTTGTTCTTTGTCCAGGTTTTAATGTTGAAACGGTAGAATACAAGAACATCAGCTTCACAGTGTGGGACGTTGGTGGTCAAGACAAAATCAGGCCGCTGTGGCGCCACTACTTCCAGAACACTCAAGGTAAGATTCAAATCAAAATCAAATCAAGTTGTATTTGTCACATGCGCCGAATACAACAGGTGTAGACCTTACCGTGAAATGCTTACTTACAAGCCCTTAACCAACAATGCAGTTCAAGAAATAGAGTTAAGAAAATCTAAAATTAACACAAGAAAAGTACATAACAATAATGAGGCTATATACAGGGGGTACCGGTACAGAGTCAATGTGCGGGGGTACAGGTTAGTCGAGGTAATTTGTAAAGTGACTATGCATAGATAATAAACAGCGAGAATAGATGGAGTTTGATGATTGTTTGCAATGGTGGTCCATAGATTGCCCTATCATTACAAGAACCAGGGTTGCTTGTCGGAGAACCAGTGTCATATTGCCATCTGTGTACCTCTTTGCAGGGCTTATCTTTGTGGTGGACAGCAACGACAGGGAGCGAGTGAACGAGGCGAGGGAGGAGTTGCAGAGAATGCTCGCAGAGGACGAGCTGAGAGATGCCGTGCTGCTCGTTTTTGCAAACAAACAGGTGAGCTTGGGTACTCGTATCTGAATTCTGAAAGCCTTGACTCCTTGTAGTGCACTTTGCTCCTGCTAACAATTATGTGAGTGGACCATACTCATTGACCATGCATACTTAATCATTATTTGAATTGCCAATCCCTTACACTATCACTTGGCTTGAGTAGGATATTATTAATTGCACAGTGTTATTACAGACAGAGGATGAATAATTTGAACCCTGTTGTTTCTCAGGACCTTCCCAATGCAATGAATGCTGCAGAGATCACAGACAAGCTGGGGCTCCACGCCCTCCGCCAGCGCAGCTGGTACATCCAGGCTACCTGTGCTACCAGCGGGGACGGCCTCTACGAGGGCCTCGACTGGCTCTCCAACCAGCTGAAGAACCAGAAATGATCCGTTCCACCATTTTAGTTTTTTTCCGTCTGTCTAACACGATGGCAGCACCGGTTCCAAGCCCCTTGCCCCCTATAACTCCTCCCTCCCAGTCTTTCTCCAAAAACCAATTTTTCTGTATCAAACCTTACTCCTGGGGCTCTAGCCTGTGCTGCTTGTTTGGGTACTGTGTGTTTGCAGTCAGGTGTGTGCGTGCATTATGTGTGTGCGTGGTTGTGAAGGCGTCTCTGTGTCTAGCTGGGATTAGGAGTAACCCTGGCGTGCCTTTAACACACCTGCTGTGGAAATAGTGGTCTGGCTCCTCGAGCGCCATCCCACCCAACCCCACTCTCAGTCATGCATGATCCCCTCTCCCCTCCTCCCCACGCCAAGCATGGTTTTCACAAGGCAAAGAACGAGCAATGGTGTAAACGGTCCTCCTCTCTCTCCTTGGTAGATATAGAGCTTTATTTGTACTACCAGTGTTGAGATTGTAAAATAGGACGTGCATTTTGAAACCTTACCTAGCCCCACCTGTGATAACACTGCATCGTAACCTGTATCAGGTTGAAGCAAATTAAAAAGATTATGTTCCACCATTGGACGTTCTTCGTGTTATTTGAAAACCATGCTTTTTTTCTTTTTTTGTTATTATATTACCAACATCTTTAATGGTTCTCCAGCGAACACTACCTTTTCCCTGCGAGAGAGAGAGAAACCATGAAGCACAACCCAATAACCATAGGGAAATATTCAAATGTTAAAATTAGCTTCGAATTTAAAAACTGTAAATGTTACATGAATTCCTCTTGGTCATTTTTTGAAAAACTTGACATTTTATTGACTGAATGAATTGAAAGCAAATGTTGTCCTAATGGTAAAAGTTGCTCCTGCATTTTCAACTTATATCACCTATTTATTCAACTGGGCATTTCAATACATGGTTGTTTTGATAGGCTGCATTGGGCTGGTCGAAGGTGGACATTCAGAAGCTTCAAACTTTATTCCTTGAAATGTTACATGTCTGTTGTCTCTAGTTCTAGCATTTCTCTTTGTACAACTGCTAAACCAAATGCAATTGAGCAGTTTGACAAATCTTGTATCTAAATGTAGTGTACCCTTAAGGGTGTAAAAACTCTACATTTTTGTTTTCTACCTGAAAATGTTCACAAGAATATTCTTGTCTCAGAGGCTGGCAGTACCTCAGCAAGCTGTACCCAGCTGCTTGCTAATATCCTGGATGTGATGAAGGAAAATCACCAAATATGAATGCTCTTAACTGTAACGTTAGGGCTAGGCTAATGAAGGAAATAAGCCTAGCTCAAGGGTCTTAGTGCTAACATTGGCTACATTTAGCAACTTTGTGCTATACACTTGAGTTACCAAGACCAACACAACAGGTATTGGTATCAGTACTAGTACCTCTATTCCCAGTGCTGTGTGAAAGACTACAGGGGGGGATGGGGGGGCTAACTGGTCATGAGGATGTTATGCTGGCACATCTGTTAAGAATGATTGTAAATCTGTACGTTTTTCCCGCAACTGTTTCTGTGGGGTTTTCCTGAACATATTAAACGATATCATTTGATCCTAAAATCTGGTGTTGACAAAGAGATGATCTATGTGACAGTGAGAACGAACAAGGGTAGAATTTAGCCTTTAAGAAACATTGATGGATAGCTTCTCATGCACAAACTGTCATGCCATTCCATTTTATGTAAGGTATCATACTACACTGAACAAAAATATAAATGCAACCATTTCAAAGATTTTACTGAGTTACAGTTCATATAAGGAAATCAGTCAATTGAAATACATTCATTAGGCCCTAATATATGGATTTCACATAACTGGGAATGCAGACATGCATCTCTTGATCACAGATGCCTTTAACAAAAAGGTAGAGGCGTGGATCAGAAAACCAGTCAGTATCTGGTGTGACCACCATTTGCCTCATGCAGCGCGACACATCTCCTTCTCATAGAGTTGATCAGGCTGTGGATTGTGGAATGTTGTCCCACTCCTCTTCAATGGCTGTGCGGAGTTGCTGAATATTGTCGGGAACTGGAACACGCTGTCGTACACCTCGATTCAGAGAATCCCAAACATGCTCAATAGGTGACATGTCTGGTGAGTATGCAGGCCATGGAAGAACTGGTACATTTACAGCTTCCAGGAATTGTGTACAGATCCTTGCGACATGGGGCCGTGCATTATCATGCTGAAACATGAGGTGATGGCGGCGGATGAATGGCGCGGTAATGGGCCTCAGGATCTTCTCACGGTATCTCTGTGAATTCAAATTGCCATAGATAAAATGCAATTGTGTTCATTGTCCGTAGCTTATGCCTGCCCATACCATAACCCCACCGCCACCATGGGACACTATAACCCCACCGCCACCATGGGACACTGTTCACAACGTTGACATCAGCAAATCGCTTGCCCACACAACGCCACCTATCATAATGGCGCCGGAGGAGATGGCTGCCGTTTTACGGGCTCATAACCAATTGTGCTATTATATGTGTTTTTTTGCGTTATTTGTAACTTATTTTGAACATAATGTTTCTGCCACCATCTCTTATGACCGAAAATAGCTTCTGGATATCAGGACAGCGATTACTCACCTCGTACTGGATTAAGATTTTTCTTTAAAGAGTCTGACGCAAAGGATTTACTGCAGATACCCGACAAGGCCCAAATCCCCGTCATTCGCAGGAGAAAGAGACAGAGATATCGAGGACGTAGGTCAGGGTGCCTTGTAAGGATCCGACGGCGAGTGGGTAATCTGCCTCTACCATCAGTCCTATTAGCCAACGTACAGTCATTGGATAACAAAATAGACGAGCTACGATCACAAATATCCTACCAACGGGACATTAAAAACTGTAATATCTTATGTTTTACCGAGTCGTGGCTGAACGACGACATGGATAACATACAGCTGGCAGTGTTTACGCTGCAGCAAGATAGAACAGCCGCTTCCGGTAAGACAAGTGTTGGCGTTCTGTGTATATTTGTAAACAACAGCTGGTGCACGAAATCTAATATTTAGGAAGTCTCTAGGTTTTGCTCACCTGAAGTAGAGTATCTCATGATATGCTGTAGACCACACTATTTACCAAGATAGTTTTAATCTATATTTTTAGTAGTTGTCTATTAACCACCACAAACCGATGCTGGCACTAAGACCACACTCAATGAGCTGTATAAGGCCATAAGCAAACAGGAAAACGCTCATCCAGAGGCGGCGGTCCTAGTGGCTGGGGACTTTAATGCAGGGAAACTTACATTCGTTTTACCTCATTTCTACCAGCATGTTAAATGTGCGACCAGCGGGGAAAAAACTCTAGACCACCTTTATTCCACACACAGAGATGTGTACAAAGCTCCCCCTCGCCCTCCATTTGGCAAATCTGACCATAATTCTATCCTCCTGATTCCTGCTTAGAAGCAAAAACTAAAGCAGGACGCACCAGTGACTCGTCAATAAATAAGTGGTCAGATGACGCTAAGCTACAGGACTGTTTTGCTAGCACAGACTGGAATATGTTCCCGGGATTCTTCCGATGGCATTGAGTCACTGGCTTCATCAATAAGTGCATTGATGACGTCGTCCCCACAGTGACCGTACATACCCCAACCAGAAGCCATGGATTACAGGCAACATCAGCACTGAGCTAAAGGGTAGAGCTGCCGCTTTCTAGGAACGCTATGCCCTCCGACGAACCATCAAACAGGCAAAGTGTCAATACAGGACTAGGATTGAATCGTACTACACTGGCTCCAACGCTCGTCGGATGTGGCAGGGCTTGCAAACTATTACAGACTACAAAGGGAAGCACAGCCGCGAGCTGCCCAGTGACACGAGCCTACCAGATGAGCTAAATTACTTCTATGCTCGCTTCGAGGCAAGCAACACTGAAGCATGCATGAGAGCATCAGGTGTTCCGGACGACTGTGTGATCACGCTCTCCGTAGCCGATGTGAGTAAAACCTTTAAACAGGTCAACATTCACAATGCCGCAGGGCCAGACGGATTACCAGGACGTGTACTCCGAGCATGCGCTGACCAACTTGCAAGTGTCTTCACTGACATTTTCAACCTGTCCCTGACTGTATGTGAGAGTAATACCAACATGTTTCAAGCAGACCACCATAGTCCCTGTGACCAAGAACACTAATGTAACCTGCCTGTCACTTCTCCTCCCGTTGTTCCCCTCCGGCGCTCTGATTCGCCGGTCTACTGAGCCACCAGTCTGAGCACACCACCTCGGCAACACCGGAATGGAAACCCAACGCACCCTAATCACCTCCAGCGCACCTGCACCTCATCATCTCATCACCACCCCTATATAGCCCTGGACTGTTCAGTGTTGTGTTGTGTGTGATTGTTAGTGTCTTGTCGTGTACTCGCTCTTTGTTGTTCTCATGCTCAGTGTTAAGTAAACCTTTACATTTTTGATTCCTGCGTCTGCGTCCTGCCTCTTCGTATCCTCAGTACTCGTCACACTGCCTAAATGACTACAGACCCGTAGCACTCACGTCTGTAGCCATAAAGTGCTTTGAAAGGCTGGTCATGGCTCACATCAACACCATTATCCCAGAAACCCTAGACCCACTCCAATTTGCATACCGCCCCAACAGATCCACAGATGATGCAATCTCTATTGCACTCCACACTGCCCTTTCCCACCTGGACAAAAGGAACACCTATGTGAGAATGCTATTAATTGACTACAGCTCAGTGTTCAACACCATAGTGCCCTGAAAGCTCATCACTAAGCTAAGGACCCTGGGACTAAACACCTCCCTCTGCAACTGGATCCTGGACTTCCTAACGGGCCGCCCCCCAGGTGGTAAGGGTAGGTAACAACACATCTGCCACGCTGATCCTCAACACGGGGTCCCCTCAGGGGTGCGTGCTCAGTCCCCTCCTGTACTCCCTGTTCACCCATGACTGCATGGCTAGGCACGACTCCAACACCATCATTAAGTTTGCCGACGACACAACACCGACAACGATGAGACAGCCTATAGGGAGGAGGTCAGAGACCTGGCCGTGGTGCCAGGATAACAACCTTTCCCTCAACGTGATCAAGACAAAGGAGATGATTATGGACTACATGAAAAGGAGGACCGAGTATGTCCCCATTCTCATCGACGGGGCTGTAGTGGAGCAGGTTGAGAGCTTCAAGTTCCTTGGTGTCCACATCACCAACAAACTATCATTGTCCACACACCAAGACTGTCGTGAAGAGGGCACGACAAATCCTATTCCCGCTCAGGAGACTGAAAATATTTGGCATGGGTCCTCAGATCCTCAAAAGGTTATACAGCTACACCATTGAGAGCATCCTGACTGGTTGCATCACTGCCTGGTATGGCAACTGCTCAGCCTCCGATCGCAAGGCACTACAGAGGGTAGTGCGTACGGCCCAGTACATCACTGGGGCCAAGCTTCCTGCCATCCAGGACCTCTATACCAGGCGGGGTATACGACTCCAGCCCCCCTATTCATAGACTGTTCTCTCTGCTACCGCACGGCAAGCAGTACCGGAGCGCCAAGTCTAGGTCCTAAAGGCATCTTAACAGCTTTTACCCCCAAGCCATAAGACTCCTGAACAGCTAATCAAATGGCTACCCGGACCATTTGCATTGCCCCCCCCCCCCCCTTCTTTTACGCTGCTGCTACTCTCTGTTTATTATCTATGCATAGTCACTTTAACTCTACCTACATGTACATATTACCTCAATTACCTTGACTAACCTGTGCCCCCGCACATTGACTCTGTACCGGTAACCCCTGTATATAGCCTCGCTACTGTTATTTTACTGCTACTCTTTAATTATTATTATTATTTTTTTTACTTATCTATTTTTTACTTAACAATGATTTTTCTTAAAACTGCATTGTTGGTTAAGGGCTTTTAAGTAAGCATTTCACAATAAAGTCTACACCTGTTGTATTCGGCGCATGTGACAAATAACATTTGCTTTAATTTGATTCGTCTACCATCTGCCCAGTACAGTTGAAACCCGGATTCATCCGTGAAGAGCACACTTCTCCAGCATGCCAGTGGCCATTGAAGGTGAGCATTTGGCCACTGAAGTCGGTTACGACGCCAAACTGCAGTCAGGTCAAGACCCAGGTGAGGATGACCAGCACGCAGATGAGCTTCTCTGAGACGGTTTCTGACAGTTTGTGCAGAAATCCTTCGGTTGTGCAAACCCACAGTTTCATCAGCTGTCCGGGTGACTGGTCTCAGACGATCCTGCAGGTGAAGAAGCCGGATGTGGAGGTCCTAGGCTGGCGTGGTTACACGCGGTCTGCGGTTGTGAGCCCGGTTGAACGTACTGCCAAACTCTCTAAAATGACGTTGGAGGCGGCTTATACTAGAGAAATGAACATTCAATTCTCTGGCAACAGCTCTGGTGGACATTCCTGCAGTCAGCATGACAATTGCACGCTCCCTCAAAACTTGAGACATGTGTGGAATTGTGTTGTGGGACAAAACTGCACATTTTAGTGTCCTTTTATTGTCCCCAGAACAAGGTGCACCTGTGTAATGATCATGCTGTTTAATCAGCTTCTTGATATGCCACACCGGTCAGGGGGATGGATTATCTTGGCAAAGGAGAAATGCTCACTAACAGGGATGTAAACACATTTGTGCACAGAAGCTTCTAAACCATGACATCATTTTCTGGAATTTTCCAAGCTGTTTAAAGGCACAGTCAACTTAGTGTATGTAAACTTCTGACCCACTGGAATTGTGATACAGTAAATTATAAGTGAAATAATCTGTCTGTAAACAATTGTTGGAAGAATTACTTGTGTCTTGCACAAAGTAGATGTCCTAACCAACTTGCCAAAACTATAGTTTGTTATCAAGAAATTTGTGGAGTGGTTGAAAAACAAGTTTTAATGACTCCAACCTAAGTGTATGTAAATGTACGACTTCAACTGTAGCTTGCTACATATCCTGTCCAGAAACAGCAAAGAAAAATCCTGATTAGATTATAAAAAAATTCTCTTCAGTGTTAACCCTTTCCTTTCCAACAAAAACAGAATATATCTGGTTCGAGTCCAGTCTCTGTCGCAGCCGGCTGTGAACGGGAGACCCATGGGGCGGCGCACAATTGGCCCAGTGTAGTCAAGGTCAGGTGGATGGATTATCTTGGCAAAGGAGAAATGCTCACTAATGGGGATGTAAACAAATTTGTGCACAGAGTAGTGCACTGGGTCTTTAATAGTCCTGTATTAGCGGACCTATATCGCCATCTGCAGTGTGGGCAAAATAAAAAAAATCATAGCACCCACACCCACAAACTACTTCCCGCGGCTATTGTGAGGAGAGTGCTGAGCGAGATTCACAAAGGTTGGAGTGACGGCCTTCTAGCCCACTCCAATTTCGCTCCAGTAACGCTCACTCGAGCTCAGGGCATGCCGGCCCAGCATGTATTTGTAGTCTACTTGTGTGCTGCTATACCCCCTGCCTTTAGCTACTGTCACGGAGTTCGCTAAATGTTTTCATAAAGAAATACAGGTGCGAAATCAAGGTGACTTACAAAGATGAGGACCAAGAGCAATAGATGATTAAATTGTGATATCAGAATGTGTGTGGCACTCTTGTATGTGGTGAGTTAGTGTTGTCATGCCACGGAGCATCTATGGCATTGTGACAGTGTTGCCTAGCATTAAATACACACAAGCATACCCAGGGGCCTCTGCCAATCAAATTAACCCCTGCGAACCACACAGTCAACAACATTATTAATCCATAATATCCCCCATGGAGGCCTCTGCCAGACCCAGGCTCATACTGTATTCCAGTATTCCAAAGAGTCAATAACCACGTTTCCATCCACAGTTTTTATGCGAGTCATGGCATATTAAAAAAAATCTGGACAAGTGTCTTGGGAACAGGAAGTGTCGGTACAATTTTATAAAAGTGGACAGACAATTTGTTCGTTCGACATGGTGGGATCATTTTGTGTCGGGAAAATTAATTATGGAACAAATTGAGGTGGAAATGATTTCTTGCACAATTGTTGATAGAATAACCATCATGTCGATGTGCATTTGCAGTCAAGCGATACTATGTTGTGTGGTCCTCCCACTGCGACTTGGAAAAGCAAGCACAGTTTAGGCTACAGGGTGGTGAAAGTACACGGTGATGAGCTTGATGCGCCTTTCCAATAAAATCGAGGTCTTCATTTGTATGCTAGGGGCATGATGATCGGTGCTTAGCTGCCAATTAACAAATAAAAATGATCTTGCTCTTATCCATCTCATCTTATAACCTACCCTGTCCAGTGTCCACTTTATCAGAGAAATGTTGTCTATAGAGAGCATGCGCGAAAATTTGATTGGCCAAGTTTGCCATTTATCGCAACAGTTTGTGTGACAAAACTATTGGTAGAATGGAAAATGCAAAGGGAACATTAAACTCGTAATTTTTTTTTTTATTAGACACGTGAAAACAAAACCACAACATTGGTTTTTATGTGCCCAACGTAATCACGCACAGCCTTTTATCAGCAACAAAGTCAGTCTGATGGAAACACAATTCAATTTATTTTGCAGATTTTATAATATTCGCATGAAAGTCTGTCGCAATTTGGATGGAAACCTATCTATTGTTATCAATGTGACAGCCAATCAAATGAATTCAGAACAATATCCCTGAAGACTCCACAGCCAATCACATTATAATAACAATATCATGGAGGCTTGACTGAATTAAGCCCTTGAATTTAAACGTGGCACTTCTCAGACGTGAAAGAGAGCCAATCAGGACTGGGGATTGAAAGGAGCTGCACAGCTCTGGAAAGGGATTGAGTATACAGTGAGGGAAAAAAGTATTTGATCCCCTGCTGATTTTGTACATTTGCCCACTGACAAAGAAATTATCAGTCTATAATTTTAATGGTAGTTTTATTTGAACAGTGAGAGACAGAATAACAACAAAAAAATCCAGAAAAACGCATGTCAAAAATGTTATAAATTGATTTGCATTTTAATGAGGGAAATAAGTATTTGACCCCCTCTCAATCAGAAAGATTTCTGGCTCCCAGGTATCTTTTATACAGGTAACGAGCTGAGATTAGGAGCACACTCTTAAAGGGAGTGCTCCTAATCTCAGCTTGTTACCTGTATAAAAGACACCTGTCCACAGAAGCAATCAATCAATCAGATTCGAAACTCTCCACCATGGCCAAGACCAAAGAGCTCTCCAAGGATGTCAGGGACAAGATTGTAGACCTACACAAGGCTGGAATGGGCTACAAGACCATCGCCAAGCAGCTTGGTGAGAAGGTGACAACAGTTGGTGTGATTATTTGCAAATGGAAGAAACACAAAATAACTGTCAATCTCCCTCGGCCTGGGGCTCCATGCAAGATCTCACCTCATGGAGTTGCAATGATCATGAGAACGGTGAGGAATCAGCCCAGAACTACACGGGAGGATCTTGTCAATGATCTCAAGGCAGCTGGGACCATAGTCACCAAGAAAACAATTGGTAACACACTACGCCGTGAAGGACTGAAATCCTGCAGCGCCTGCAAGGTCCCCCTGCTCAAGAAAGCACATATACAGGCCTGTCTGAAGTTTGCCAATGAACATCTGAATGATTCAGAGGAGAACTGGGTGAAAGTGTTGTGGTCAGATGAGACCAAAATCGAGCTCTTTGGCATCAACTCAACTCACCGTGTTTGGAGGAGGAGGAATGCTGCCTATGACCCCAAGAACACCATCCCCACCGTCAAACATGGAGGTGGGAACATTATGCTTTGGGGGTGTTTTTCTGCGAAGGGGACAGGACAACTTCAACGCATCAAAGGGACGATGGACGGGGCCATGTACCGTCAAATCTTGGGTGAGAACCTCCTTCCCTCACCCAGGGCATTGAAAATGGGTCGTGGATGGGTATTCCAGCATGACAATGACCCAAAACACACGGCCAAGGCAACAAAGGAGTGGTTCAAGAAGAAGCACATTAAGGTCTTGGAGTGGCCTAGCCAGTCTCCAGACCTTAATCCCATAGAAAATCTGTGGAGGGAGCTGAAGGTTTGAGTTGCCAAACGTCAGCCTCGAAACCTTAATGACTTGGAGAAGATCTACAAAGAGGAGTGGAACAAAATCCCTCCTGAGATGTGTGCAAACCTGGTGGACAACTACAAGAAACGTCCCTCACTGTAGAGGGAACAGAGGAGGACAGTTCCACGCTTTTCATTCTGGAAAAATTTGCTCAACAAAATAACTGAAAATGGAACAAATGAGTCACAAATGAAGCCTGGATACAATGTATAAAATATCAAATATAACTAATAAATTACACAATACATTTCCATTAAGAGTGTCTCTTTTTTGGATAAAGTCTGTTTATGAAGGTTACAAAAACAACATGTGACATGACTCAATATCAGAACATGACTCAGTGACTGCTGAGCCTGTGGCAAGTGTAAGACGTGTCAAATGCTATTGAGTCATTCACTGCCAACCTGTTGAGTCATGGCCATGGTGTAAGTCATGTCAGGTACCTGCTACTGCGGATGACGAGGGGCTGGCAGCAGCGAATGGGAGGGGGAGGAGGGCTGGCCACAAGAGGAGCCAAGGTGAGTGTGGAGATACACAGCAGCTCATTATCCCCACCAGAGTTCTATGGTCTGTCAGAGCCCTTGAAGACCTCAGTCCATTGCCCTTTTGTCTGTCACTATAAAAGCTGTTGACTGACTCTTGACAGCAGAAACCCAAGCTCTGACCCTGGTTTAGCTTGTGCCAGTTCCAGAATTGTCGTATTGCTGTTCATCCTATTGTTCATCCATGATGTGCATTCCGTCCGTTGACACTAGCGTGCGAGCATTAACGATAACATATTTTTAATCCTGTAATGATAACTTTTTAAAAATGTTCATTATGTAATTTGTGTCTTGATATTGGATTTATTTTCTTTATGTGTGTCTTTGTATGCATGTGTATGTACTGAATATTTCTCAATAATGTACTCTGCTACTCAATGTAGTATCATAAACTGGGTGGTTCTGTGATGAAGTGGTGTTGAAGGAGTCAGGCGCAGGAGGGTAAATCACAGAATAACAGGCTTTAATCCGCAAAATACAGGTTTACGCAGAAATGTGTCAAACACACTCCAGGGCACAACACAGGCGCACAGGAAATACTCCCGTCGATACAAAATACACGAGCTCCACCGAGCTTCACTAACCTCCACAATAAACAATCACCCACACAGACAAGGAAGCAGAGGGAACACTTATGCAATGACTAATGAGGGAATAAGGACCAGGTGTGTGTGATTGAAGACAAGACAAATGGAGTGATGATAAATGGATCGGCAGTAGCTAGTAATCCGGTGAAGCCGAACGCCGAAACCTGCCCGAACAAGGAGGGGAGGCAGCCTCAGCAGAAGTCGTGACAGGTTCAAGCCTTGAATTCTGATTGGCTGGCAGCAGTGGTATATCAGACTGTATACCACGGGTATGACAAAACATTTATTTTTACTGCTCTAATTACGTTGGTAACCAGTTTATAATAACAATAAGGCACCTCGGGGGTTTGTGTTATATGGCTGTCAGGCGTCAGTGTGTAGCAGTAGGATGGAGTCAGGCTCAGGACACAGAGCTAGTAGACAACGTACTTTACTCGTAAATAACAAATGAACATAACCTCCACGCAGGGAGGACAAACCCGCTCACCAGTCGATAACACCAAACATAGAACAAACACGCACACAACACAGTGGGAGCCAGAGGGTTAAATAGGAAACAAATCATAGACATAATGGGAACCAGGTGTGTACAATGAAGACAAAACAAGTAGAACACAAAAACAAAGATCGGTGGCAGCTAGTACTCCGGTGACAACGAACGCCGAAGCCTGCCCGAGCAAGAAGGAGGAGCAGCCTCGGCTGAATCCGTGACAGCACCCCCCCTTGACGCGCGGCTCCAGCCATGCGCCGACACCGGCCTCGGGGACGGCCAGGAGGACGCGGTGCAGGGCGAGTCGGATGACGACGGTGGAAATCCCTCAACATGGAGGGATCGAGGATGTCCCTCCTAGGGACCCAGCACCATTCCTCCGGACCGTACCCCTCCCACTCCACAAGATACTGCAGGCCCCCCACCCGACACCTCGAATCCAGGATGGAATGGACCGAGTACGCCGGTGCCCCCTCGATGTCCAGTGGGGGCGGAGGAACCTCCCGTATCTCAGACTCCTGGAGTGGATGGGAACCAGCTACCACCGGCCTGAGGAGAGACACATGGAACGAGGGGTTAAAACGATACTCAGGAGGAAGCTGTAACCTATAACAAACCTTGTTCAATCTCCTCAGGACTTTAAATGGCCCCACAAACCGCTGACCCAGCTTCCGGCAGGGCAGGCAAAGGGGCAGGTTTCTGGTCGAGAGCCAGACCCAGTCCCCCGGTGCATACACCGGGGCCTCACTGCGGTGGCGGTCGAAACCATTCATCCACCGCAGGTGCCTCGATCTGGCTCTGATGCCATGGTGCCAGAACCGGCTGATAACCTAATACACAGTGAAATGGAGAAAGGTTAGTGGAGGAGTGGCAGAGGGAGTTTTGGGCCATCTCTGCCCAGGGGATGAAAACCGACCACTCCCCAGGCCGGTCCTGGCAATATGACCGCAGAAACCTACCCACATCCTGGTTTACTCTTTCCACCTGGCCATTACTCTCGGGGTGAAACCCTGAGGTCAGGCTGACCGAGACCCCCAGACGTTCCATGAACGCCCTCCAGACCCTTGAGGTGAACTGGGAACCCCGATCAGACACTATATCCTCAGGTACCCCGTAGTGCCAGAAGACGTGTGTAAATAGGGCCTCCGCAGTCTGTAGGGCCGTAGGGAGACCGGGCAGAGGAATGAGACAGCAGGACTTAGAAAACCGATCCACAACGACCAGGATCGTGGTGTTCCCTTGTGACGGGGGAAGGTCCGTAACGGGTCCTGAAGTCCAGTGCGAAGTCCTGTGCGCTCCTCTTCCCCTGTCTGAGGTGGAACAGACGTTCCCCCGCCGCTCTCCCCTCCGGTGGATGATCGAATACCGCCCGGAAGCGGCAGGTGAAATCTTTGTAGTGCACCGAGCGCTCTCCCCGACAGACAGGAGATGAGGGCGGACACGCTCTCGTATCCCGAGGGAGCCGAGTGGATGGTAGCCAGGTAGAGCTCTACCTGGAGCAGAAAACCCTGGCACCCGGCAGCTGTACCGTCATATGCCCTCGGGAGCGAGAGCCGAATCCCACTGGACCCAGGTGACGAAGGGGTGGACAGCGGTGTGGGTTGCTGTGTAGTTGGAGGAGGTGTAGGAAAAACTTCTCTCTCCCATCGCTCCATGGTGTTCAACATGCGCTCCATGGCTGTGCCGAGAGTCTGTATCATGGTCGCCTGCTGTTGGACGCGTTCCTCCACTGATCTGGAAGGAATGAATGTACCTGCTGACTCCATTTGAGGTGCGTGTTTCTGTCAGGCGTCAGTGTGTAGCGGTATACGGAGTCAGGCGCAGCACACAGAGCTTGTAGACAACGTACTTTACACGTAAATAATGAATGAACAGAACCTCCACGCAGGGAGGACAAACCCGCTCACCAGTCGATAACACCAAACATAGAACAAACACGCACACAACACAGTGGGAGCCAGAGGGTTAAATAGGAAACAAATCATAGACATAATGGGAACCAGGTGTGTACAATGAAGACAAAACAAGTAGAACACAAAAACATAGATCGGTGGCAGCTAGTACTCCGGTGACGACGAACGCCGAAGCCTGCCCAAGCAAGGAGGAGGAGCAGCCTCGGCTGAATCCGTGACAATGGCCAATATACCACGGCTAAGGGCTGTATCCAGGCACTGCGCGTTGCATCGTACGTAAGAACAGCCCTTAGCCGTGGTATATTGGCCCTGCTATACTCTGCTACTCAATGTAGTAATATACTCTGCTACTCAATGCAGTGTTAGGTTCTGAACAAACATGGTAAAAACTCACGAACGACTAGAAAAATCTCAAACCAAGTTTATTTACCCCGCTGGGTCATACAGCTGCAAAGACAACCTACAAGTCACACAAACACATCTTTATACCTTCCAACTAGGCGGAGTCACCTCCTTGCATGTCTAAGATAACCAATCCTTCTTTGGTGTTAGGCAGAAACACAGTAGGTTCTTCTTACTGGTATTGTCATGGCCCTGCCTAACTCTAGGACCCTCATGGGCGTGGAAGTGACTATGTATGTGTGAGATAGGACTGTAATCAGAGGTTCTTTGATGTGGCCCTTGTGGCCTCCCTTCCAGTAGTATCTTCTCTCTTCAACTGTTGACCTTGTCTCGAGTTGAGTTCTACATCCCTCATGGTCCTTGTTCCGCAGACACTGGCCTGCCTTATCAAGAACTGAAACTAGACTGTTGCCCTTTGCCTCCCTCCTTAGGAACATTCATATTCTACAATAATATATTTGAACAGAATATTAACTTTCTGCACTTCCCCTTTTCTCACTCAGTAACTTTCCATATCACTCAGTAACTTTCCATACACCTAGGTCCTCTTTACCCTTCCTTGACCCCTAACATATACATTCCTTATGTATATAAAGCAATCAAGAAGTTCTAGTATGGTAGCATGAATAAGTATATTTCAAGCTAGTAATATACTCTGCTACTCAATGTAGTAATGTACTCTGCTACTCAATGTAGTAATGTACTCTGCTACTCAATGTAGTAATGTACTCTGCTACTCAATGTAGTAATATACTCTGCTACTCAATGTAGTAATGTACTCTGCTACTCAATGTAGTAATATAATTTACAACTCAATGTAATATCTCTCTCTCTGTCTGGGTCTTTGTCTAGCTGATCAAGGTGTTTGGTGAGGACGGTCACAGTCATTCCCTGTGGGTGTCACCCAGGGACACCGCCTGGGATGTGTGCCGTATGTTCGTGCAGACGGTCCACTGCAGCGAACAGGAGAACTGGGCTCTGATCGAGCGGCATCCAGCCCTGGGCCTGGGTAAGAACACATACAAGTCACACACACTCAGAAGCAAACACACGCAGATGCCAACACGCATACAAGCACATACACGCACACACACACTGTCTGTTGCGCACACACACTGTCCAAATGTTGCCCAGCAGATGCCAGAATACTAACCATTTGAAATTGTATTTGAAATGTCTGAAAGCGAGTCATCAAAAAGTCTAGATGAGATGAGATTAAACTGGAGTATGGTGTCCATACCAGGACAGCCTCAGACTCATAAGGAGTTGGTGTCAGACTCACTCTGGCTTGAGAAACCCTGCATAGCCAGTAGCTCTCCAGGAAGAGGGTTGGCCACCCCTATCCTACCCTGTGTGAAGTATTTCTCTGTGTTTTTTCCCCAAGAGCGAGTTCTGGAGGACCACGAGGTGGTGTTGGAGGTGCGGGCCGCCTGGCCCCCAGAGGACAACACCAAGCTTCTGTTCCGCAAGAACTACGCCAAGTATGAGTTCTTCAGGAAACCTGTGGTAGGCCTCCTGAGCTCCACTGCCTCCTCCATCATTTGTCTAGGAATAGCTATTTAAAGTCAAATGCCAAAGGCCTTTCTCAATACATCTCACACAGAGATCAGCTTAGATAGATGGAAGGAAATTGTGATGAATAGTATAACATACAAGATGCTCTGTAACATTATGCGTTATGTAAAAGATTTTGATCTCAATGTGTTGTACAATGTAGGTCTGTGTGCTATGCATGACTGCAGTAGAGATAGTCTGATAGGATCTGATGTTATGCCAGATAGACTGTTGGCTGTACTGGTTTTAGTCAGACGTATGAGTGACAGGTTAGTATGTTAATAATCTGATGACAGACTTCCTGGTAGAATCAGTGTTAACATCTTGTTCTTATCACATTCTTCACGTTACTCATCCTGTTCATTAACACTGCTGACTACATACACTAGACTGACATACCTTCATACCGACCTTGTGCCATACCGGGATATTCGGTAAAACCAGCACTGAACACACAGGGTGCTATTTTCAACCCCTATTGAGCCCATGTAACCCGAAGGTTAGCAATGTTAACAAGTACATGTACAATCCCATAGAGAATGCTAACTAGATGCTAAGAGCACATTGCAAACATTTTTATATAGGTTTCAGGACAGACATCCCAGCTCATAAAGTTATACAAGTAACTCAAAAATGCTACATACAGTTTGCTGCACGTACAAAACAAATATTAGACATTAAGGCTCTTGATCCAGAATTTTGGAAGAAGCTAACCACTTAGTTAGATAGCTAACTAGATACTAAATTAGCGAACCAAATTGCCAACTGCAGAGCATTTAGCACATTTTAGACAGTTAACTTAATGTTTGCCAGCTCTTATAACTATTAAGTTGTGAACTCTACACTTTGAATTTCACTGGCGCGTGCGACACAACAGTGAGTGACTCACAAGGCTCTGGTCTCTAGTCGTTGTGTGCTAGTAAACTAATACCACGTGACTGGGGGCTACCGGTAAGCTTCATCATGAAAAATTATGTGACAGGTGAAATGAAGAATGGAATCTTCTTTATCTCTTAACGTATTGCACAAGTTGACTGCAGGTACAGTATTTACTTAAAAAGTAGCAACAAATAATAAAATGTATTAAAAAACAATCCCGTTGCTATTTCCAAATATCCTGGTATACAGTATATACGGTGCATGCACATACAATCACATCGTATTTTCTGATATTTTCTCCATTTATTGGCATGGTAGGCAGGTTGATTCACACATGTGCACTGGAGGTGTAAGCAAAATAAACATTTGTCAGGTTAAAAAAATTGCTTTGATTTGCATGATGGCTTGCCTCAACCCCTTGAAACACACTGCTATTAAATCAAGCCATTGGTCCTAACCCTCCAAACAGGCCCTATAGAGCCCTTGTGTTATCTAAATAACCCTTTGTTTTACAACTGTTGATTAATTGTCACTTCCTCTTCCTGTTAAAGCCATTTTTCCACGAGCACATGATCTCAGACAGTGCTGATGTCACCAAGGGAATGACCTCAGCAGAGCTCATCCAGGTAAACAGCCTACTGTAGGGAAATAGCAAGACCTACTGCCCTGGTATAGCTTCTCCTTTACAGTGTATTCTAGGTTTCACTCTAGCTGAGCATAAACTATTACTACTGTGGGTAGCGTAGTGGTTAAGAGTGTTGGGCAAGTAACCAAAAGGTCGCTGGTTCAAATCCCAGAGCAAACTAGGTGAAAAATCTGTTGATGTGCCCTTGAGCCAGGCACTTCACCCTAATTGCTCCTGTAAGTCGCTCTGGATAAGAGCATCTGCTAAATGACTAAAATGTACTGTGAGGATTGTATAGCTAGTTGTCAGGAAAGTATATAAGGAAACAAATTAAATTGGCAGATCTTGAGAATTACTTTTCAATCAGAGGAAGTACAGAAACCGTCTTTTGGAATGTTTTTTTAGTTCAAGTGCTTTTCTTTGTTTCCTCCACTGCATCATGGTCTATAACTCAGATGTTGTTTCCTTGCTTCTATCCAGAATCTGTTGCAGTCGGGGACATGTCCTGAGATCCAAGGCTTCCTCCACGTCAGAGAGCCCAGCCGCAATGCCTGGAAGAAGATCTACTTCTTCCTCCGACGTTCAGGCCTCTACTGCTCCACCAAGGGCTCATCAAAGGTCAGCCATGGAGCACAACATCTATATGTAAATAGAGCATCCAGAACAGAAAGTCCAATTGAAAGTAATTGACAAGCAATTTAATGCACATTGATTTAGTTCTAGACTTTCCATTTCAAATCAATGGTATGTAGATATTTATAGTATATTGTGTCGATATGCCCCATCGACGGATAGCTTTGTCTGTCTGTCTGTCTGTCTGACTTGGGGATGGGCACAGTTAATTGAATATCCGAACGGATGTTAGTATTTAATTACTTGCAAGAGTATTCATTAAAAAAATATATAGGCCTATTTATCAATTGAAAAGGCTTTGTCTGAATTAAATAAAATGATCAATGTGACTATGCTACATATATAGTTACCATGGTACTACAGTCAGCTGCTCTTCATATGTAGCCGAGCAGGTGAAGTGGTATATATTTCTAATCAATGCAATATGGAATTAAAATGATGGATTAAGTTACTTTAATGAGAAGGAGTAGGCTACAATGATCAACCAAGGTAGACTGTTGTTTAATCTGAATGGAGTTTTTGTAGAAAAGGATGGAGAGCGCAGCAAAATGGCCGCAATTAGCCTTGCTAGCTAGTTAGTTGGCTAAGTTAGCTGGCTAGCGTAGCTAGCTTCTTCACATCGATTTGGTGCAGTCAAATCAAATTGTATTTGTTTCATGCTTCGTAAACAACAGGTGTAGACTAACAGTGAAACGCTTACTTACGGGTCCTTTTCCAACATTGCAAATTTAAAGATAAAGCAATACGAGGAATAAATACAGTGTATAACGAGTAAAAATAACATGCCTATATACTGGGAGTACCAGGCAATAACATGGCTATTTACAAGAAGTATCAGTACCGAGCCGATGTGCAGGGGAACAGGGGAATAACATGGCTATATACAGGAAGTACCAGTACAGAGTCGATGTGCAGGGGAACGGGGGAATAACATGGCTGTATACAACAAAAAAAGGCACCAAGTCGATGTGCAGGGGAACGGGGTAATAACATGGCTATATACAGGAAGTACCAGTACCAAGTCGATGTGCAGGGGAACAGGGTAATAACATGGCTATATACAGGAAGTACCAGTACCAAGTCGATGTGCAGGGGAACGGGGTAATAAATTGGCTATATACAGGAAGTACCAGTACCAAGACGATGTGCAGGGGAACAGGGTAATAACATGGCTATATACAGGGAGTACCCGTACCAAGTCGATGTGCAGGGGTACGGGGTAATAACATGGCTATATACAGGAAGTATCAGTACCGAGTTGATGTGCAGGGGAACGGGGAAATTGAGGAATCTATGTACATATATAGTTGAAGTCGTAGGTTTACAGACATTTAGGTTGGAGTCATTAAAACTTGTTTTTCAACCACTCCACAAATGTCTTGTTAACCAACTGTAGTTTTGGCAAGTCGGTTAGGCCATCTACTTTCTGCATGACACAAGTACATTTTCCAACAATTGTTTACAGACAGATTATTTCACTTATAATTCACTGTATCACAATTCCAGTGGGTCAGAAGTTTACATACACTAAGTTGACTGTGCCTTTAAACAGCTTTATGTAAAGCAGAACATTATGTAATGGCTTTAGAAGCTTCTGATAGGCTAATTGACATAATTTGAGTCAATTGGAGGTGTACCTGGGGATGTATTTCAAGGCCTACCTTCAAACACAGTGCCTCTTTGATTGACATCATGGGAAAATCCAAATAAATCAGCCAAGACCTCAGAAAAACAATTGTAGACCTTCAAAAGTCTGGTTCATCCTTGGGAGCAATTTCCAAACACCTGAAGGTACCACGTTCATCTGTACAAACAATAGTATGCAAGTATAAACACCATGGGACCACGCAGCCGTCATACCGCTCAGGAAGGAGACGCGTTCTGTCTCCTGGAGATGAATGTACTTTGGTGCGAAAAGTGCAAATCAATCCCAGAACAACAGCAAAGGACCTTGTGAAGATGCTGGAGGAAACAGGTACAAAAGTATCTATATCCACAGTAAAACTATTCCTATATCAACATAACCTGAAAGGCCGCTCAGCAAGGAAGAAGCCACTGCTCCAAAACCGCCATAAAAAAGCCAGACTACGGTTTGCAACTGCACATGGGGACAAAGATCGTACTTTTTGGAGAAATGTCCTCTGGCCTGATTAAACAAAAATAGAACTGTTTGGCCATAATGACAATCGTTATGTTTGGAGGACAAAGGTGGCCGCTTGCAAGCCGAAGAACACCATCCCAACCGTGACGCACGGGGGTGGCAGCATCATTCTTACATAAGTACAGTGAGGGAAAAAAGTATTTGATCCCCTGCTGATTTTGTACGTTTACCCACTGACAAAGAAATGATCAGTCTATAATTTTAATGGTAGGTTCATTTGAACAATGAGAATAACAACAAAAAAATCCAGAAAAAAACGCATGTCAAAAATGTTATGAATTGATTTGCATTTTAATGAGGGAAATACGTATTTGACCCCCTCTCAATCAGAAGGATTTCTGGCTCCCAGGTGTCTTTTATACAGGTAACGAGCTGATTAGGAGCACACTACGCCGTGAAGGACTGAAATCCTGCAGCGCCCGCAAGGTCCCCCTGCTCAAGAAAGCACATATACAGGCCCATCTGAAGTTTGCCAATGAACATCTAAATGATTCAGAGGAGAACTGGGTGAAAGTGTTGTGGTCAGATGAGACCAAAATGGAGCTCTTTGGCATCAACTTAACTCGCCGTGTTTGGAGGAGGAGGAATGCTGCCTATGACCCCAAGAATACCATCCCCACCGTCAAACATGGAGGTAGAAACATTATGCTTTGGGGATGTTTTTCTGCTAAAGGGACAGGACAACTTCACCGCATCAAAGGGACGATGGACGGGGCCATGTACCGTCAAATCTTGGGTGAGAACCTCCTTCCCTCAGCCAGGGCATTGAAAATGGGTTGTGGATGGGTATTCCAGCATGACAATGACCCAAAACACACAGCCAAGGCAACAAAGGAGTGGCTCAAGAAGAAGCACATTAAGGTCCTGGAGTGGCCTAGCCAGTCTCCAGACCTTAATCCCATAGAAAATCTGTGGAGGGAGCTGAAGGTTCGAGTTGCCAGACGTCAGCTTCGAAAACCTTAATGACTTGGAGAAGATATGCAAAGAGGAGTGGGACAAAATCCCTCCTGAGATGTGTGCAAACCTGGTGGCCAAGTACAATAAATGTCTGACCTCTGTGATTGCCAACAAGGGTTTTGCCACCAAGTACTAAGTCATGTTTTTCAGATGGGTCAAATACTTATTTCCCTCATTAAAAAGCAAATCAATTGACAACATTTTTGACATGCGTTTTTCTGGATTTTTTTGTTGTTATTCTGTCTCTCACTGTTCAAATAAATCTACCATTAAAATTATAGACTGATCATGTCTTTGTCAGTGGGCAAACGTACAGAATCAACAGGGGATCAAATACTTTATCCCTCACTGTATTAATTTTGTCCATGTGGGTGAGGGCAGTGTGGAGTGCAATGGAGATTGTGTCATCCGTGGATCTGTTGGCGGTATGCGAATTGGAGTGGGTCCAGGGTGTCTGGGATGATGGTGTTGATATGACCCATGACCTGCCTTTCAAAGCATTTCATGGCTATAGATTTGAGTGCTACTGGGCGATAGTCATTTAGGCAGGTTACCTTGGCGTTCTTGGGCACAAGGACTATGGTGGTCTGCTTGAAACAAGTTGGTGTTACAGACCAGGTCAGGGATAGGTTGAAAATGTCAATGAAGACACTGGTCAATGCATGCTCTGAGTACGCGTCCTGGTATTCCATCTGGCCCTGTGGCCTTGGGAATGTCAACCTGTTTAAAGGTCTTACTCACATCGGCTACGGAGAGCGAGATCACATAGTTGCCCGGAACAGCTGGTGCTCTCATGCATGGTACAGTGTTGCTGTCACGATCGTTGTAAGAGGCAGACCAAGGTGCAGCGTGATAGGCGTACATCTTTTAATGAGTACTTTACCCCAACAACAAAACAATAAAACGATACGTGAAGTCTAAAGGTTCACCAACACAAACCTATACAGAACAAGATCCCACAATACTAAAGTGCCAAAAGCTGCCTAAGTATGGTCCCCAATCAGAGACAACGAGCTACAGCTGTCTCTGATTGGGAACCACCCTGGCCAACATAGATAGGAACGATCTAGAACAGACCCAATGAAAACTAAACATAACAACTAACACCCTGGCTCAACATTAAAGAGTCCCCAGAGCCAGGGCGTGACAGGCCGGGCCGGGCTGGCGACGCGCACCACAGGCTTGGTGCGGGGAGCAGGAACAGGCCGGACCGGGCTGGCGACGTGCACCACAGGCTTGGTGCGGAGAGCAGGAACAGGCCGGACCGGGCTGGCGACGCGTACCACAAGCTTGGTGCGGGGAGCAGGAACAGGCCGGACCGGGCTGTCGACGCGCACCACAGGCTTGGTGCGGGGAGCAGGAACAGGCCGGACCGGGCTGGCGACGCGCACCACAGGCTTGGTGCGGGGAGCAGGAACAGGCCGGACCGGGCTGGCGACGTGCACCACAGGCTTGGTGCGAGGGACAGGAACAGGCCGGACCGTACTGGGAACACACACCACTGGCCTTGTGCGGGGATCAGGAACGGGCCGGACCAGACTGGTAACACACCCCAGTACCTCTCGCCGTGCCTCTACACTCTCCTTCCCCCTCATGACCAATGCCCCCCGTAACCTGGTGGCCTCCTCTCCTAGTCCGCAAACTCGCCCTGTAGCTGCCTCCAGCAGCCCTGTCATCCATGCCGTGTGCCCCCCCAATTTTTTTTATTTGGGTTGCCTCTCGCCTGTCCGACGACAGCCCGGTTGGCGCCGCTTCTCCTCTGCTGTCTGGGCATCCTCCCTCATCGCCCTCCGGTAGCGGACGGCCTCCTCCTCCGTGATCTTCCCCCAACCGAGGAGGACATCTACCAGAGTAACCTCCTGTTCCATACTCGGCGTTTGCTCCTGCACACGCTGCTTGGTCCTATTTTGGTGGGATCTTCTGTCATGATCGTTGTAAGAGGCAGACCAAGGCGCAGCGTGATAGGCGTACATCTTTTAATGAGTACTTTACACCAACAACAAAACAACAAAACGATACGTGAAGTCTAAAGGTTCACCAACACAAACCTATACAGAACAAGATCCCACAATACTAAAGTGCCAAAAGGCTGCCTAAGTATGGTCCCCAATCAGAGACAACGAGCTACAGCTGTCTCTGATTGGGAACCACCCTGGCCAACATAGATATGAACGATCTAGAACAGACCCAATGAAAACTAAACATAACAACTAACACCCTGGCTCAACATTAAAGAGTCCCCAGAGCCAGGGCGTGACAGTTGCTTGCCTCGAAGCGAGCATAGAAGGCATTTATCTTGTCTGGTAGGCTCGCATCGCTGGGCAGCTCACGGCTGGGTTTCCCTTTGTAATCTGTGATAGTTTGCGCGCCCTGCAACATCCGTCGAGTGTCAGAGCCAGCGTAGTAGGATTTGATCTTAGTCCTTTATTGAAGCTTTACCTGTTTGATGGCTTGTTGGAGGTCATAGATTTCTTATAAACATCTGGATTAGTCTCCCGCTCCTCTCTAGCCTTTAGCTTAGTGCCTGTAATTCATGGCTTCTGGTTGGGGTATGTATGTACGGTCACTGTGGGGACGACGACGTCGATGCACTTATAAATGAAGCCGGTGACTGATGTGGTAAACTCCTCAATGTTATCAGATGAATCCCAGAACATATTCCAGTCTGTGCTAGTGAAACAGTCCTGTAGCTTAGTATCCGCATCATTAGACCACTTCCATATTGAGCGCGTCACTGATACTTTCTGTTTGAGTTTTTGTTTGTAAGCAGGACGATAGAGTTATGGTCTGATTTGCCAAAGGGAGGGTGAGGGAGGGCCTTGTATGTGTCTCTGTTTGTGGAGTAAAAGTGATCTAGAGTTTCGTCGCCTCTAGTTGCACAGGTGACATGCTGGTAAAACGGATTTCAGTTTCCCAGCATTAAAATTACCGGCCACAAAAAATGCCGCATCTGGATGTGCATTTTCTTGTTTGCTTATGGCCCTATAGAGCTCGTTGAGTGCAGTCTTGGTGCCAGCATCGGTTTGTGATGGTAAATAGACAGCTATAAAAAATATAGATGAAAACTCTCTTGGTAAATGGTAGCTTATCATGAGGTATTCTAACTCAGGCGAGCAAAAACATGAGACTTCCGTAACATTAAAGATCGTGCACCAGCTGTTGTTAACAAAGAGACACACCCCTCCTCCCTTTGTCTTACCGGTGTCTGCCGTCTGGTCTTGACATTGCTCAGAAAAACCAGCGAAATGTACAAGTTTTAGAACACCTACTAATTCAAGGCAGTGGCTAGAAGGCCGGTGACGACGAACGCCGAAGCCTGCCCAAACAAGGAGAGGAGGCAGCTTCGGAGGAAGTCGTGACAGTACCCCTCCTTGACGCGCAGCTCCAGCAGCGTGCTGACACCGGCCTCGGGGACGGCCAGGAGGACGTGGAGCAGGGCGAGCCGGATGGCGACGGTGGAAATCCCGCAACAGGGAGGGATTGAGGATATGCCTAACCGGGACCCAGCACCGCTCCTCCGGACTGTACCCCTCTCACTCCACGAGGTACTGAAGACCCCCACCTGATGCCTCGAATCCAGGATGGAACAGACAGAGTATGCCGGGGCCCCCTCAATGTCCAGGAGGAACCTCCCGCACCTCAGACTCCTGGAGCGGACCAACCACCACCGGCCTGAGGAGAGACACATGGAACGAGGGGTTAATACGGTAATCTGGAGGGAGTAGAAACCTAAAGTTCCACGTCTCCTCCGCGCGCCGAAACCAGTCATCCACCGCAGGAGCTTCGGTCTGGCTCTGATGCCACGGTGCCAGAATCGATAGATAACCTAAAACACATTGAAATGGCGATAGGTTAGTGCAGGAGTGGAAGAGTGAGTTCTGGGCATATTCGGCCCATGGCAAGAACACTGACAACTCCCCTGGCCAGTCCTGGCAGTAGGATCGCAGGAACCTACCCACATCCTGATTAACCCGTTCCACCTGCCCATTAGACTCGGGGTGAAAACCAGAGGTCAGGCTGACCAAGACCCCCAGACGTTCCATGAACGTCCTCCAGACCCTGGATGAAAAATGGGGACCCTAGTCAGACACTATATCCTCTGGCACCCCGTAGTGCCGGAAGACGTGAGTAAACAGGGCCTCCGCAGTCTGCAGGGCCGTGGGCAGAGGAAGGAGGCGGCAGGCCTTAGAGAAGCGGTCCACAACAACCAGGATGGTGGTGTTACCCTGAGAGAGGGGAAGATCAGTGAGAAAGTCAATACACAAGTGGGACCATGGCCGTTGTGGAACAGGTAAGGGATGTAACTTACCCTCTGGGAGGTGCCTAGGTGCCTTATTCTGGGCACATACTGAGCAGGAGGAGACATACACCCTCACGTCCTTAGACAAAGTAGGCCACCAGTACTTCCCGGTCAGGCAGCGCAATGTACGGCCGATACCTGGGTGACCAGAGGAGGGGGACGTGTGTGCCCAATAGATCAGACGGTCACGTACCGCAGCCCAGCTGGGCACTGAGGTGGAGATGGCTCTGTGCGTAACGCCCGCTCTATGTCCGTGTCCACCGCCCACACTAGCGGCGCCACAATACAGGAGGCCGGGAGTATGGGCGTGTTATCGGTGGGCCTCTCCTCTGTGTCGTATAGCCGTGACAGTGTGTCTGCCTTCACGTTCTTTGTACCCGGTATGTAGGACAGTGTAAAATCAAACCGGGTGAAGAACAGGGACCCCCTGGCCTGGAGAGGGTTCAGCCTCCTCGCTGCCCATATGTACTCCAAGTTACGGTGGTCAGTCCAGACGAGGAAAGGGTGTTTCGACCCCTCGAGCCAGTGCCTCCACACGTTCAGGGCTCTGACAACAGCCAACAGCTCCCGATCACCAACGTTGTAGTTCTGCTCCGCCGGGCTGAGCTTTTTGGAGAAGAAAGAACAGGGGCGGAGCTTGAGTGGCGCACCTGAGCGTTGAGATAGGACAGCGCCTATCCCTACCTCGGACACATCCACCTCCACTACGAATGGTAGTGATGGATCGGGATGGGCCAGCACCGGGGCTGAGGTAAACAGAGCCCTCAAGTTACTGAAAGCCCTGTCAACCTCAGCAGACCAGCGGAGCAGGATGGCCCACCCTTCAACAGAGAGGTGATGGGAGCTGCGACCTTGCAAAGCCAATAAAGCGCTGCACCTCCTTTACCATGGTGGGAGTCTGCCAATTAAGCACGGCTGAAATGCAATCTCCCTCCATCTCCACACCTTAGGTGGTGATGCGGTATCCAAGGAAGGAGACGGACTGTTGGAAAAACAGACACTTTTCTGCCTTGGCATATAGGTCATGTTCCAACAGTCGGGCCAGCACTTTGCGAACCAGGGACACATGCTCAGCGCGCGTAGCGGAATACATCAGAATGTCATCGATGTAGACCACCACACCACAACCAAGCATGTCCCGAAACACCTCGTTCACAAAGGATGGGAAGACTGATGGAGCATTCATCAAACCGTACGGCATCACCAGGTATTATAATGCCCCATGGTTGTGCTGAATGCTGTCTTCCACTCGTCCCCCTCTCGGACACGCACCAGGTTGTACGCACTCCGGAGATATAATTTTGTGAATAAGCGCGCCCCATGTATTGACTCGTTATAACTATAACGAATTGTCCCCTTGTTAAGTGCTCGGTAATCAATGCAAGGGCGTAGACCTCTGTCTTTCTTCTTCACAAAAAAGAAACTTGAGGAGGCGGGTGAAGTGGAGGGACGTGTGAACCCCTGGCGCAGGGGCTCGGAGACGTATGTTTTCATCGCCTCCGTCTCAGCCTCTGACAGGGGATATACATGACTCCTGGGAGGCACAGCGTCTACCCGGAGGTTTATTGCGCAATCCCCCACACGATGAGGTGGTAATTTGGTCGCCTGCGTTTGGGAAAACGCGTGCGCCAAATCGAGGTATTCGGGGGGAATGCGCACGGTGGAGGTAGTGTCTGGACTTTCCACCGTGGTTGCACCAACAGAAACAGTTAGACACCTACCCTGACACTCTCGCGACCACCCCGCGAGAACCCTCTGCGGCCATGAAAAGGTGGGGTTGTATGGTGCTAACCAGGGAAGACCCAACACAACAGGGAAATCGGGAGACTCAATAATAAAAAAGGTGACTTGCTCTCTATTGGTCTCTTGCATAACCATTGTGACTGGTGCTGTAACTTCCCAAACGAACCCTGACCCTAATGGTCGACTGTCAAGTGCTTTGGTGGGCAGTGGAATGGATAGGGGAACCAATGTAATACCTAGACTCAGGGACGGCCTGTTCAATAGGGCGATATGGGCGACGCACTGCCAAACGGGAAAAGGAAGGGATTTTTTTTCTAATCAATTATATCATGGCAACAGTAGTTATCAGTGTTGTAATCTATACGTCTGATCTGCCACAGTGCCACACTGCCACTAAATGTCGAATCAGGCTAAAGTCGTGCTTCAAATGGCTCCACCCCCTTTTGGGGCGATTTCAGTCAGATTGAAAATCGCCCAGAACTTCTGTCATAGACTCCCATGTAAAATCTATTTTTTTCAAATTTCAGAGCCTTCAATACAATCTCAATGGGTGTCTGTGGGCTTGCACTTACGCGCTTTCGTCATACGTTACGTAACCATGAACGTAACTGAGAAAAGAGTGGATTGTTTGAAAGAAGTTCCTTTTAATCGGCGAACAAATGAAGATAAATTGGCAACGAAACAATTAGGACCTCCCAGACCAAATTTAATAATTCAACAGGTTTCTACTAAAGGCGGAAAGTCCTACACCCGAGGATTTTCCAAAAATTGGTACGAACGAAAAAAGACATTGCCACTCACTCAACTGGATGACGAGGGATACAGGCTAGCTGTCCGCCGCCACAACGATGAGGTTAGTGTTGATAATCACAAGTTTACTGGATGTGGATATGGTGTAATAAAGGCAGTTTATTCAGAGGTAAATATATCTGGAATCGCGTTCACGGACCCGTTCGTCAAACTCTTAGGGAGCTATAAATTAAGCCCCATTACTTACCATATCAGATAAGAGAAATTGCTGCAGCTACATATATTTTACATCCTGGCCCTACATAGTTCACTATTTGCATCACTTACCAAAATATTACATGTGGTCATATATGCTTGGAAAGTGGAGATGCCATAGAACGTCAAAAAAGTAAACATTGCTGGAGACACATTGCCGTTTTGGAGAAGACATCGCGTTTGCTAGCGAAGAGATTTGTTGTGGCAAATGAACTTGGGCTGGGAATTGCCAGGAACCTCACGATAAGATATATGCATCAGCATTGCGAGTCTCATGATTCTATACGTATTGCGATTCGATACTGTGATTTTATTGCGCACCATATGTCTGTTGCAGAGGGATCAGAAAGCCATGAGAACGAGTTTTGATCAGTCATGGAAATAAAAGTGCTGAAAACAAATTGGCTCCCAATGTGAAAAGATTGAGAACAAGCTATGAAGGAACAATAATGGTGTTTTGGTGCAGGTACAGCCAACTAGCGCTAAAATATTGCGATATTGTCAATACAGTATATCGTAAAGCATCACTATGTAACTCGATTTCTTTCACCCCAATCCCTCAAATTAACGGTAAATAACTGAATTGTTTGCCCCACATTTAGCTAAGATGATTAGCTAGCCAGCTAAAATGTTTTAGTTAGTTAGCAGTCGCATCTACAATAGTTTACTGTCAATAACATGTCTCCAAAAATGACGTGGTGTCTCCAATTGTGTTGACATTTTACAATTGCAATGCGCATCCATGAGTATCCACTTTCTGTAGCTCAGCTGGTAGAGCATGGTGCTTGTAACGCCAAGGTAGTGGGTTCGATCCCCGGGACCACCCATACACAAAAATGTATGCACGCATGACTGTAAGTCGCTTTGGATAAAAGCGTCTGCTAAATGGCATATTATTATTATTATTATTATTATTATTATTATCTGAAGAGAGCCCCGAAACATTGTGTGCAGACATTTTATGCAATAAATGAAGTAGGTTCAATCTAGTAGTTCTGATCTTCTGATTGGTCCTGATGAGTTGGGCGAGGTCCCCTGCAGGCTACTGTCACTGTTGCATTGGCTCTGAGTCGGGTTCTCTGTCTTCAAATGTTCAGCCTAAGAGAGGGGATTTTTGTGTGTGTGTGTGTGTGTGTGTGTTTAACAGTGATGATGTGTGTGTGTGTGTGTGTGTTTAACAGTGATGATGTGTGTGTGTGTGTGTTTGTGTGTGTGTGTGTCCTCAGAGCAAGAACTCGTGAGTTGGAAGAACTGAGAGGCCTATGGCGTGGGTGTTGTCCTTGGCCACCTGCTGACAAGGCTGACAAGATAGGACCCTTTTGTCCATTGTTATTGGATAGGAACAGAACTTATAACCAGCTCCTGACCTAAATAGATCTTAGCACAACATTTTACTCAACATATCATATTCCATATTCACTATAACAAATATATTTACTACGACATTAGCAAGAACCGCCACATCCTCAGCCGGCTAATCCAGTGTGTGAAGTTTTGCGGAGTGTTTGAGTTAGCTTTGCGAGGCAAAGATGAAACTGAGGGCTCCACCAACCCTGGTAAGCCAACACTTTTGAGATCAGTCAATAAATGCTTCTGGTATTGACTTATATGCTGCCCCTGTCTTCATGTTGTTGCTGGACATATCTTTTTTTAAATGTGTGTCGGTCACCTAAATCATCAGAAAAATTGCCCCTCCTGAGAATTTTTTCAGGAGCCGCCACTGCCTAGACTATGAGCTAACGACATGTCCATAAAGTTCTCAGCTGCGCCTGAATCGACCAGCGTCTTACACTGGGAAACTACAGTGTAATCAGGGAAGTTGACGTGTATGGTGCAGTGCGCAGCAGAGAGCTCTGAACAAGGGTGGGTTTGCGCTACCTGGGGTGACGCGAGATTGCCTCCAGACCCGGAAGAACCCTGACGTCAGCATGCAGCAGAGTGTCCTCCATGCCACACGAGTGACACTGGAGCTGTCGTCCTCCGTTCTCCCTCATCGCTGCACCACCAAGCTCCATCGGAACTGACCAGGCTAGCTCCCTTCGGACGTCCTCTCGCAGGCTGCACCGGAAACTGTTGATGAGGGCCCACTCGTTCCTCCCAGACCCATTCGCTAGAGTACGAAACTCCAGGGCAAAGTCCTGCGCAGTCCTCGTCCCCTGCCTCAGTTGGACCAGCCGCTCGCCTGCCTCTCTACCTTCAGGTGGGTGATCGAAAACTGCCCGGAAGAGGCAAGCGAACTCCCTGTAGTTGTCCAACGCGGCTTCTCCTTCTCCTTGGGGGGTATGGGCAAGTTGCAGCGGAGGGTGCAGAGCTGGTGGCCGGTGTAGGGGTAACCAGGTGGAAAGCATGGCCAGCCGTAGCAAAATGCTTATTTTTTGTCAGTGGTGACAGTGTTTCCTAGCATCAGTGCAGTGGGTAGCTGGGAGGAGGTGCTCTTATTCTCCATGGACTTTACAGTGTTCCAAAACATTTTGTAGTTAGTGCTACAGGATGCACATTTCTGTTTGAAAAAGCTAGCCTTTGCTTTCCTAACTGATTGTGTATATTGGTTCCTGACCTCCCTGAAAAGTTGCATATCGCGGGGGCTGTTCGATGCTAATGCAGTACGCCACAGGATGTTTTTGTGCTGGTCAAGGGCAGTCAAGTCTGGGGTGAACCAGGGGCTATATCTGTTCTTAGTTCTGAATTTTTTGAATGGGGCATACTTATTTAAGATGGAGAGGAAAGCACTTTTAAAGAACATCCAGGCATCCTCTACTGACGGAATGAGGTCAATATCCATCCAGGACACCCGGGCCAGGTTAATTAGAAAGGCCTGCTCGCTGAAGTGTTTTACGGAGCGTTTGACAGTGATGAGGGGTGGTCGTTTGACCGCGGACCCATTACAGACGCAGGCAATGAGGCAGTGATCGCTGAGATCCTGGTTGTAGACAGCGGAGGTGTATTAAGAGGGTAAATTAGTCAGGATGATATCTATGAGGGTGCCCATGTTTACCGATTTAGGGTTGTACCTGGTAGGTTCCTTGATAATTGGTATGAGATTGAGGGCATCTAGTTTAGATTGTAGGACGGCCGGGGTGTTAAGCATATCCCAATTTAGGTCACCAAGCAGTACGAACTCTGAGGATAGATGGGGGGCAAGCAATTCACATATGGTATCCAGGGCACAACTGGGGGCTGAGGGGGATCTGTAGCAAGCGGCAACAGTGAGAGACTTATTTCTGGAAAGATTTTTAGAAGTAGAAGCTCAAACTGTTTGGGCATAGACCTGGATAGTATGATAGAGCTCTGCAGGCTATCTCTACAGTGGATTGCAACTACGCCCCCTTTGGCAGTTCTATCTAGACGGAAAATGTTGTAGTTCGGGATGGACATTTCTGAATTTTTGGTGGCCTTCCTAAGCCAGGATTCAGACACTGCTGGAACTTCAGGGTTGGTACAGTGTGCTAACGCAGTGAATAACTCAAACTTAGGGAGGAGGCTTCTGATGTTAACATGCAAGAAACCAAGGTTTTTACGGTTCTGCCACGCTCATTGCCTGAAGTCAGCGCAGCCTATCCCGGGACGTCTTCCTGGGGGCTCGGAATTTGCCTCGGTCCTCTCCGCCATTCCCACGGAGTACCAGGACCTCCGGGAGGTGTTCAGTAAGGCCCGGGCCACTTCGCTTCCACCACACCGACCCTTCGACTGCGGAATCAACCTTCTCCCAGGCACCACTCCGCCCCGGGGACGACTGTACTACCTGTCGGGTCCGGAGACCAAGGCTATGGAGACCTACATTGAGGACTCCCTAGCTGCCGGGTTCATCCGTCCTTCTGCCTCCCCCGCCGGCGCAGGGTTCTTCTTTGTGGAGAAGAAGGACAAAACCCTGCGCCCGTGCGTCGACTACCAGGGCCTAAACGACATCACGGTGAAGAACCGCTACCCACTACCACTCAACTCAATATGCTAAATGGCATATTATTTATTATTATTATCTCCTCGGCCTTCGAGCCGCTCCAGGGGGCCAACGTGTTCTCCAAGCTGAACCTACGGAACGCCTACCACCTGGTGCGGATACGGGAGGGGGATGAGTGGAAGACTGCCTTCAACACAGCCAGCGGTCACTACGAGTATCTGGTCATGCCATTTGGCCTTACCAATGCTCCAGCTGTGTTCCAGGCCCTGGTTAATGATGTTCTCCGCAACATGTTGAACCGGTTAATCTTCGTCTACCTCGACGACATCGTTGGCTTCTCCCGCTTCGCCCAAGAACATGTGCTCCACGCCTCCTGGAGAACCAGCTTTTTGTGAAAGCGAAGAAATGCGAATTCCATCGCTCCACCATCCCCTTCCTGGGCTACATCATCAAGTGTCTCAATTCCAGGCAAGCTAGGTGGGCCCTGCTTTTCACCCGGTCCAACTTCTCCTTCTCATACCGACCGGGATCCAAGAATGTCAAGCCAGATGCGCTGTCACGCCGCTATATCCCCGCGGCTACACCCCCGGATTCTGAGACCATCCTTACCACCTTGTGCTTGGCGTTGGCACTCAGTTGGGGAATAGGGAAGCAGCCGAACCCCGGGGGGGGGGGGGGGGCCCAGATAACCGGATGTTTGTTCCTGACGCTGTCCGCTCCACGGTCCTGGAGTGGGCCCACTCCTCCAGGCTTGCCTGCCATCCAGGCTCCCGCCGGACCCTGGCCTTTGTGCGACAACGCTTTTGGTGGCCTACCATGGTTCCTGACGTCTCCGCGTTTGTCGCCACCTGCAGACCTGGAGACGACTCTGCGCTGCCTGGTCTCCGCCAACCCCACCACCTGGAGCCAGCAACTAGTGTGGGTTGAATACGCCTGCAACACCCTTCCCTGCTCTGCCATGGGTCTTTTGCCCTTTGAGTGTTCCCTGGGTTATCAGCCCCCGCTCTTCCCGCAGCAAGAGGAAGAGGTCAGCATACCCTCGGCCCAGATGTTTGTCTGCCGCTGTCATAGTACCTGGAGAAGAGTCCGGTCGGCTCTTCTCAAGACCACCTCCAGGTATCGACGACAAGCGGACTGCCACTGGACCCCGGCTCCCCGGTATCGTCTCGGGCAGAAGGTATGGCTGTCCACCCGAGATCTGCCCCTCCGGGTTGAGTCCCACAAACTTTCCCCCCGGTTTATCGTCCCTTTCCCCATCTCCAAGATCATTAGCCCCTCTGCTGTTCATCTTCTGTTAGCCCCGTACCCTCCGTATACATCCCTCTTTTCATGTGTCTAGGATCAAACCCATGTCTCACAGCCCTTTGTCTCCTGTTTCCGGTTTTGACCATTCTGCCTGCCCTGACCCTGAGCCTGCCTGCCGTTCTGTACGTTACACCACCCTGGATTACTGACCTCTGCCTGCCCTTGACCTGTCGTTTGCCTGCCCCCTGTTTTTGTAATGAACTTTTGTTACTTCGACACTGTCTGCATCTGGGTCTTCTCCTGAAACATGATACAGTGTCACCAACAGCCGCAAGCTCTATGGTGCCCATGTGAACTTCACCTTCTGTGTCAAGGTAACCATTACAACCATTCAGGGCTTTGTTCAAAAGGGCAGTGTTCTCAAATAGGATGCTTACATGTTTCTTTGTTTGTAGCCCAGCAAAGACCACATTCGTGCACAGGACTTAAAGCTGCTGTGTGCGGAGAATGAACAGACACACCTGCTGGACCTCTGCATTTAGACCATTCAATGTGTGGAGAAACCAGTACTCAGGTATCAATACATCATAAACTGAACTTCATTATAAAAACATAACATTCTTGGCATACGCATACTGGGTAAGATGATGGCTAAAAAAAGGATACATGTACTCCTGCTTACCCTATACATTCCTCCTGTGTCTTCGGGGACAGTATGGGAGGCAGCTGCAGTGTAACCACCAGCTGTCCCAGTCAGCACCTCACCTTCTGGACTTCTCAGGTAAGGAGGGGGGCTGGGTCATCCAGAACGCCCGGGAGGCCCAGAGCGCAGAGAGGGAGGAGGGACAGGCATGGAGGATGAGGATAACGGGGGGAGAGGGAGAACGGAAAGTGGCTGGGATGAAGAGAGATGGAGCTGAGACTGGACATGGGTAAAGATCAGTGAGGTGAGGACTTAAAAGAGAGGGATGGGGAACAGCACTGAGGTGAGAAGAAGGAGAAAAAGAAAAAGCAGGCCCAGAGGCTGATAGAGGAACAGGGATTGGTGAACGGGTATGTGTGCCTGCTTGTTGTGGGCACATCTTTGCATGTAACGCCTTTGCATTTATCTTTGTGAGTAAACAACATGCTCACCTTGGGTGACATCTAACACATTGTGTGCATATTGTATAATCTGTGTGTGTAGAATGTTCCTGGTTCGTGAGAGACAGCAGCATGCCCAGTGTTTTGTCCTCTCGTTGTGTTACTAGCTGAAGACTAAACACTACCTCATCATCCCTGTGAGTGGACTTTCCTCTCCCCCGTCATGTCAGCCTTGCCTTTGCTATTCCCTTATAACATTGCTATCTCGTAGTCTAGCCATACTAGATAAATATGATAGTGATAGGGTGACAGATGCAGGGTCTACGTTCTGTGTTTTCCATCATCATTTAGCACAGACGGTTATGCAGATTGCAATTGGCTTGCTATCTAACTCCGGTGTCATATGCATGTAGTGTGCGATCCTGACAGATTATTTGACTGTTAAACCCTTTCCTTAAACTCGTTTCTCTGTGTAGTGTGAGGAGGGCGGTAGGAAGTACTACACCATGGACGATGTCCTCACCCTCTTCGTTGACCTTCTGCAGCTGGTGGAGTTCCACCAGATCAACAAAGGCATCCTCCCCGTCTGCCTCAAACACCCCTGTGTCTGTGTCGCCCTCTGACCACTGGGCTACGGACACCCCATATGACCACTGGGTCACTGTCACTCCATATGACCACTGGGCTAGGGACACCCCATATGACCACTGGGCTAGGGACACCCCATATGACCACTGGGTCACTGTCACCCCACATGACCACTGGGCTAGGGACACCCCATATGACCACTGGGTTACTGTCACCCCATATGACCACTGGGTCACTGTCACCACATATGACCACTAGGCTAGGGACATCCCATATGACCACTGGGTTACTGTTAGGCCTACTGCTGCTAGGTAGCTCTCTCTCTGCTCTCCCCCTCCCCTCTGTATGTTCTTGATTGCAGGAGTGAAGTCTGGTGTGCGGGAGTCAGGGTTCCAGCTGCAGCTCATTCACCATAATCACCTCAGCCTTAAAGACCCGGTCAAACTTGCCACTCATCGTCAGATCATAGTCAAGACGACCATGTTAGTCTCGCTGTTGACTCAACCTGCTTGTTTTCGCTCTTTGTGTTTTTGGCCTGTTCTATTTACTTTTCTCCTGTGCCACAGATTATTGGAACCTGACTCCTGCCTCCGCTTCACTCCTGCCACCACCATCCAGCTTTCCACTACCGGACCTCCCTTTTGGACTCACCACGGACACTAGGACATTACGGTACCACTCCTGCTCAGAACCTGGATCTGTTACCCTCCCTGTAAACCTGGACTTGCTCTTCCCCTATTTTTGGAAACCTGGACAATTGCACATTGTAAATAAACCTGTTAAACCTTCTCTGGCTCGGTGTAGTTGTCTGCATTTGGGTTCATATCTAGTTAAATCGTGACAGTATGATCTGACCCACATGAACCCAGCAGACTGTAGCTCGGATACCACCCCAGAGTGCACTCAAATTCGGACTGCCATAGCCAATCAGGGCATTTTACTTGGTCAACATGATACTTTGTTTAAGACTATTTCTGAGAACAGTCAGATGCTGCTTAATCAGGTGCAATTACTCACCCATCAAGTGTCTGCCCTTAATACCCAAGTTAATAATGCACCCCTCGTTCATGGCATACAAACTTATCCTTCTCCTGCTCCGCCTGTTTTTCCTGCTCCTCCAGCCCAGATCAGAGAGCCTTTTGTTCCTGCTCCAGAGCGCTATGACGGGAACATGGGAACCTGTGGTGATCTTTTGACTCAATGCTCGTTAGTATTTGAACAACAGCCCCTCACCTACGCCTCAGAAAGAGCCCGTATTGCCTACCTGATCAACTCTACTAGCGGTTCCGCTTGTTCCTGGGGATCCGCGGTCTGTGAGAGTCAGTCGGACATTTGCAACGCTTACGTTGCCTTCACCACTGAGATGAGGAAGGTTTTCGACCACCCCGTACGGGGCAAGGAGGCTGCTAAACGGTTGTTTTCTCTTCGGCAGAGGTCTCGCAGTGTGGCGGAGATGGCAGTGGAGTTTCGGACGTTAGCGGCAGTGAGTGGTTGGAATGACGAGGCATTACAAGGAGTGTTCATTAATGCTTTGTCTGAGACTTTGAAGGATGAATTGGTGTCATATGATGAATCGCCTACGCTGGATAACCTTATTTCACTCACCATCAGGTTGGATAATCGGATTCGGGAGCGCCGCCGGGAGAGGAGTGTTAGTTCCAAGCAACCTGTCTGTCGTCAACCAACTCCTCCCCGCCTCTTCCCTACGGAGAAGGCCGAGTCTTCCCGAGTCGATACTAGGAGCACTGAACCCGAAGCCTTGGAGGTGGGTCGTGCACTGTTGTCCTCAGAGGAGCGTGCACGTCGTATTCAGGCTCGGGCCTGCCTGTATTGTGGAGAAGCTGGTCATTTCGTTCCTTCCTGCCCAGTTCATCCGGGAAAAGGGCCGGCTCATCATTAATGGGAGAAGTTTTGGTGAGCCGAACAGCGGATTCTTCCTCTTCTCCCCGCATTCTGCTCCAGGCATCCCTCCAGTGGCAGGTCCAGGATTTCCCTGTTAGTGCGCTGGTTGACTCTGGTGCCGATAAAAGCTTTTTGGATCGAGAGTTGGCTCAACAAATGGAGTTAGAGACGGTTCCTATGGACCGTCCGCTGCAGGCTAGGGGTCTAAATGGACAATTGTTGACCCGTATTACTCATCAGACTGTCCCTGTTTGTCTCAGAGTGTCGGGTAATCATCAGGAGAACATTCAGTTTCACATAATTGACTGCCCACAGACCCCCCTGGTCCTTGGTATCCCCTGGCTCGTAAGACACAATCCACACATTGATTGGGTGAGAGGTAGAATTGTTTCATGGAGCACATTTTGTCATGTGAACTGTTTGTGTTCTGCTCAGACCCCTGCCAGCACTGTGCCTCAACCTCCACTGGAGTCCATGGATCTCTCTGCTGTTCCTGACGTGTATCATGACCTGGCATCCGTTTTCTGCAAACACAGAGCTACTTCTCTTCCTCCTCACCGGCCATACGACTGCGCCATTGACCTCCAGCCCGGAGCCCCTCTCCCTAACAGTCGCCTGTACAATCTCACCCGCCCGGAGACGGAGGCTATGGAGAACTACATGCGGGTCTCCTTGGCGGCAGGTATTATTCGTCCTTCCTCGTCACCTGTAGGAGCGGGATTCTTTTTTGTTGGAAAGAAGGATAAGACCCTCAGACCCTGTATTGATTACCGTGGACTTAACAACATCACCATTAAGAACAAATATTCTCTGCCTTTGATTAATTCTGCTTTTCCCCTCCTTCATGGTGCTACGATCTTTACGAAACTGGATCTACGAAATGCGTATCACCTGGTGCGCATTCGTAAAGGTGATGAATGGAAGACTGCCTTCAACACACCCTTGGGACATTTTGAGTATCTGGTCATGCCTTTTGGTTTGTCTAATGCCCCTGCTGTTTTTCAGGCACTCGTGAATGATGTCCTACGGGACATGTTGAATCGTTTTGTTTTTGTCTATCTGGATGATATCCTGATTTTCTCAGAGTCCTCCCAGGAACACGAACGGCATGTGCGCCAGGTGTTGCAAAGGTTGTTGGAGAACAAATTATTTGTGAAGATGGAGAAATGTGAATTTCATGTGTCTGAGACCTCTTTTTTGGGTTACATAATAGCTCAGGGGGAGTTGCGGATGGACCCAGCTAAGGTCTCTGCTGTCACGGACTGGCCAGCCCCCTTCACCCGCAAACAACTTCAACGATTCCTGGGGTTTGCGAACTTCTACAGGAGGTTCATCAAGGACTACAGCCGCATTGCTGCGCCACTCACCGCTCTCAACGTCATCTCACGACCGTTCGCTTGGAATGAAGGGGCCGAATCAGCGTTCGAAGAGCTGAAACACGCTTCGCCTCGGCTCCCATTCTGATGCAGCCTGACCCCGACCGCCAGTTTGTCGTGGAGGTGGATGCATCCGACACTGGGGTAGGTGCGGTGTTGTCACAACGATCCCCTGACGATAACAAACTGCATCCCTGTGCTTTTCTTTCACGAAAACTTTCTCAGGCAGAGAGGAATTATGATGTTGGCAATCGTGAACTGCTCGCCGTTAAGCTGGCTCTCGAGGAGTGGCGGCATTGGTTGGAGGGGGCAGAACAACCCTTCATCGTTTGGACGGATCATAAGAATCTGGCATACATCCAGTCAGCGAAGCAGCTCAATCCCCGTCATGCCAGGTGGGCACTATTTTTTGGTAGATTCAATTTTTCTCTGTCTTACCGTCCTGGGTCACGCAACGTCAAGCCTGACGCCCTGTCTCGTGTTCATTCTGCTGTTGATACTGGTAGTAACCCTGAACCCATCTTGCCTCCTACCTGCAGTATTGCTGCCATTACATGTGACATCGAAGGGATTGTTAGACAGGCTCAACATCTACAAGTTGACCCTGGGAGCGGTCCCCCTAACCGGTTGTTTGTCCCTGAGTCTGTTCGCTCCCAGGTACTTCAGTGGGCTCACTCGTCCCCCCTTACCTGTCACCCTGGAGTTACTCGGACCCTTGACTTTTTGCGACGGAAGTTCTGGTGGCCCAGGATGGAGGCGGACACTCGAGCCTTCATTGCTGCTTGTACGGTATGTGCACGAAGTAAGAACTCCACCCAAGCCAGCGCTGGTCATCTACGACCTCTACCTATACCCAGCCGGCCCTGGTCCCATATTGCATTGGATTTTGTCACTGGACTTCCCACCTCGTCTGGAAAGACTGTCATTCTTACTGTGATTGATCGTTTTTCTAAGTTTGCTCATTTTTTGGCCCTACCTAAACTGCCCACTGCCAGAGAAACGGCGGATATTTTGGTTGAACATGTGTTCCGCTCTCATGGTCTACCCACTGATATTGTCTCTGACAGGGGTCCCCAGTTTGTCTCCCAGGTCTGGAAAGCTTTCTGTAAAGCTTTGGGCATCACATCCAGCCTGTCCTCTGGATATCACCCCCAGACCAACGGGCAAGCCGAGAGGGCGAACCAGGAGATGGAGACCGCTCTCCGCTGTGTCACAGGGTCTAACCCTGGGTCATGGAGCTCCATGCTTCCCTGGGTGGAATATGCTCATAACACCTTGACTAACGCTTCCTCTGGTTTGTCTCCCTTTCTGTGTGCTCTGGGTTATCAACCTCCCCTGTTCCCTTCTCAAGAGAGGGAACTGGCGGTACCCTCGGTGCAGTCCCACATGCGCCGCTGCTTCAAGGTCTAGAGGAAGGCCAGGGTAGCTCTGTCCCGAGCTTCGTCATACATGCAGAGGCAAGCCAACCGTCACCGGTCCCAGGCTCCCGGTTACTCTCCTGGTCAAGAGGTATGGCTTAAGTCACGTGATCTTCCATTGAAAGTAGAATCCAAGAAGATGGCGCCGCGTTTTATAGGACCGTTCAAGATACTGTCTATTGTTAACCCCTGCGCGGTCAAACTACAGCTTCCTGCCTCCCTACGGGTTCATTCCACTTTTCATGTGTCCCAGATCAAGCCTGTGTCTGTCAGCCCTCTGTGCCCGCCCTCTCGTCCCCCTCCTCCGCCCAGGATCGTGGGTGGGGGTCCTGTCTACTCTGTCCGGCGACTTCTGGATGTTCGCCGCCGGGGTCGTGGTTTCCAGTACCTGGTGGATTGGGAGGGTTATGGTCCTGAGGAACGTTCCTGGGTTCCCAGGAGCTTCATTGTGGATCCTGCTCTGGTCCGTGATTTTCATGGGTTACATCCGGATAAACCCTGTCGGCCGCTGGGTGGCGTCCGTAGAGGGGGGGGTACTGTTAGGCCTACTGCTGCTAGGTAGCTCTCTCTCTGCTCTCCCCCTCCCCTCTGTATGTTCTTGATTGCAGGAGTGAAGTCTGGTGTGCGGGAGTCAGGGTTCCAGCTGCAGCTCATTCACCATAATCACCTCAGCCTTAAAGACCCGGTCAAACTTGCCACTCATCGTCAGATCATAGTCAAGACGACCATGTTAGTCTCGCTGTTGACTCAACCTGCTTGTTTTCGCTCTTTGTGTTTTTGGCCTGTTCTATTTACTTTTCTCCTGTGCCACAGATTATTGGAACCTGACTCCTGCCTCCGCTTCACTCCTGCCACCACCATCCAGCTTTCCACTACCGGACCTCCCTTTTGGACTCACCACGGACACTAGGACATTACGGTACCACTCCTGCTCAGAACCTGGATCTGTTACCCTCCCTGTAAACCTGGACTTGCTCTTCCCCTATTTTTGGAAACCTGGACAATTGCACATTGTAAATAAACCTGTTAAACCTTCTCTGGCTCGGTGTAGTTGTCTGCATTTGGGTTCATATCTAGTTAAATCGTGACAGTTACTGTCACCCCATATGACTGTTATGTGGGCAGCTTGTCTCTCCCTTTTCTGTTTCCCTTCCTCCTTGTTTTGTCCCCTCTTTGTCTGTTGTATCTGTATGTGTGTTTGTCCCCATTATGTGGGTGTGTCTGGAGTGGATCGGGGGGCGTGCTCAGGATCTGCCTCTCCTGTGCAGCTGCGGGTTGTTTCCAGTTATTCCTGCCTACGCAGCTGCATCCTATTCTCTCATCAACCTGCACTACTAATTCCTGGGCATGGCTCTCCACCGGCGCCAGATCGTTGTTCTTACTAGAGCGGTAACTTGGCTCACCAGTAGAGTAAATTGTCTTTGTCTTCAGCCTGGCTCTTTACACTCCTTAACCTGTCGTTTGTTTTGTCTTCAGTTCAGACATACCTCCCAACCTGCCTGCCTGCCTTCCAGCCTGCCTGCCTGCCTGCCTGCCTGCCTCAGCCTCTCCTTCCTCCGGAGCCGACTAGCCCACTCTGTTCCTTTTCTTCAGTTGTTTTTGGACTAAGACAAATTGAACTTTTATTAAAATAATTTTTGTTTCTTCCACTCCCTTAGTCGTGTTTTGTTTCTCTGAGTGCTGGGTTTAACCATAGCTTAACAATGACCACTGGGTCACTATCACCCCATATAACCACTGGGTTACTGTCACCCCATATGACCACTGGGTCACTGTCACCCATTTAAAAAAAACATTTTTAGTCATTTAGCAGACGCTCTTATCCAGAGTGACTTACAGTTAGTGAGTGCATACATTATTTTTCATACTATTTTTCATACCCCCGTGGGACCCCACATGACCACTGGGTTACTGTCACCCCATATGACCACTGGGTTACTCTCACCCCATATGACCACTGGGCTAGGGACATCCCATATTACCACTGGGTTACTCTCACCCCATATGACCACTAGGCTAGGGACATCCCATATGACCACTGGGTTACTGTCACCTCATATGACCACTGGGTTACTGTCACCCCATATGACCACTGGGTTACTGTCACCCCATATGACCACTGGGTTACTGTCACCCCATATGACCACTGGGCTAGGGACATCCCATATGACCACTGGGTCACTGTCACCCCATATGACCACTGGGTTACTGTCACCCCATATGACCACTGGGCTAGGGACATCCCATATGACCACTGGGTTACTGTCACCCCATATGACCACTGGGCTAGGGACATCCCATATGACCACTGGGCTAGGGACATCCCATATTACCACTGGGTTACTCTCACCCCATATGACCACTAGGCTAGGGACATCCCATATGACCACTGGGTTACTGTCACCTCATATAACCACTGGGTTACTGTCACCCCATATGACCACTGGGTTACTGTCACCCCATATGACCACTGGGTTACTGTCACCCCCTATGACCACTGGGCTAGGGACATCCCATATGACCACTGGGTCACTGTCACCCCATATGACCACTGGGTTACTGTCACCCCATATGACCACTGGGCTAGGGACATCCCATATGACCACTGGGTTACTGTCACCCCATATGACCACTGGGCTAGGGACATCCCATATGACCACTGGGTTACTGTCACCCCATATGACCACTGGGCTAGGGACATCCCATATGACCACTGGGCTAGGGACATCCCATATGACCACTGGGTTACTGTCACCCCATATGACCACTGGGTTACTGTCACCCCATATGACCACTGGGTCACTGTCACCCCATATGACCACTGGGTTACTGTCACCCCATATGACCACTGGGTCACTGTCACCCCATATGACCACTGGGTTACTGTCACCCCATATGACCACTGGGTCATTGTCACCCCATATAACCACTGGGTCATTGTCACCCCATATAACCACTGAGTTACTGTCACCCCATATGACCACTGGGTCACTGTCACCCCATATGACCACTGGGTTACTGTCACCCCATATGACCACTGGGTCACTGTCACCCCATATGACCACTGGGCCACCAGAGCCATACAGTACACTATGAGCTTTGCGTTAATCCTGCATTAGGTTATTAGTGTGAACACTATTTATTTAAATTATACCTGTGGATCTCAGATTGCGATTAGTGATCCATGCAGTAACTAGTGTGGAGGGAGCTAGACATGGGTGGTCTCGGCTGTACACCCCTAGCACTAGCTTTTATTTGATGTATTTTAAATTGGACCTAACCTATTTGTAGTTTCAGATATCCCCCCGTTTTATGTTTTAATTAATTGAGGCTAAGTTTAATTAGGCATTGTGCACAGACTTTAGCTGGCACAGCTTTAGGGTCTTTAGAAAGAGCACCATCATCCATGGTATGATTTTGTGCTATAACCTAAAGAATTTGACTTGCTCCCTTGTGAAGCAATACCGCTGTGGATAGTTGGCTAGATTGCTACAATTGATAACACTGAGTACATTCTTCAATTTAGAAAGTAACATTGTCATACATACATCCTTAGGGGCTAGGTGATTTGCAGGTGGAATTGATTCACATAGAGAACCTTTCAATGTGTGGGATAGACAGTGTGCAAGTTTCTTCAGTATACCACTAGAGAGCACTCTTCATACACCAGAAAGCAGAGCCAAAGACGTGAGAGTTGATTTGTCATCGAGGAATTGATCAGGGGCTTACCCACCTGGGTACAATGTTTAGAATGTTGCAATTAGAAATAAACGGTATATTATTCAGGAATTATCAAGCCTGTTCTGCACAATACATTTCTATCTGAACTTTCTGTAAAATTGCACCATCTTGAATAAGCCCCAGGATTGGTGAAATACTGTAGCTAAACTCTGAATGACTTCTGAATATTTTACAATTACGTGTATATATATGTATTCTCAATTACTGTTTTATGATTCACTGTGTATGGTTTTCATACTAGGACAAAATACTAAGTGCCTTATAAATCCATATAACACTAAGCACTCTTAAATGCATATGTTTGCACAATGTTGGTTGAGGGATAACTATTTTGACATCTTGCTTTTTGTAGTTAACTGAAAAAGAGACATATGTGGGCTGTTCATTCCTACCCTGCATGTTCATACTGAGTACTTACATGTATGAGATTTCTATCAATTACATCTGAATAAGTGGTGCTAGATGATCAATGTAGATATCTTAAGTTGTTCAATGCACAAGGCCAGTTTAATGTTACGTTGTTTTCATTTAATTCAATTGTATTGTGTGATAGACAACATGGCAATTGTCCATATCTCTTTCATAACTGCTAAATAAACAATGTATATGATTTCTTAAATTGGATCTAATTTGCATTTCCGTACTCTAATCATGGCCATGACCAGATGGAGTTGTCTTATCACTATGGCTACGGTATCTTCATATAAATAAATATCTCCCCAACATAAAAACAACAAGAACAAGAATGGACCTCTATGTTACTGATGAATGTATTACCTACCTATGTACCATTTGACAGCAGAGTGTTAGGTTTGTGTAGGTTATAAAGCTCAAGACTTGATTTCTCTGGTGGCCTACAGAACTGTGTGTGAGTGTGTGAGTGTGTGTGTGTGTGTGTGTGTGTGTGTGTGTGTGTGTGTGTGTATGAGTGTTTGTGTGTGTGGTTAAATAGCTTCTCTAAACCTTCAGATCCATTCACCAGCCCTGCAGGGGTTGCCACGGCAACAGGTTTTCCCCTTTAGATGGGCAGGTAAATTGAGGACTTTAAAGAAAAGGATGGATCAAATGAGCCTGATAGCTAGATTCTAATGAATGGCATACAATTAGAACAATTAGGCAGATATGTAGAGACCAAGAGAGACATGGACCAAGACTGTAACAGTGTCAACAGGGTTAAATATCCTATTTATGTCATAGCGTAAATATATTAACTATGGATGACAGGTTGTCATCGTAAAATATAATATGTTGTCTAATAACCTACATGGGAGGTAAGAAATACATTAATCTATTCACCAATCAAAATTTATTCATATATTATCTAATTTGTAATTTCTCATCTATCTCTCTATCTTACTCTCTTTCCTTCTCTCTGTGTGGTGATTGTTGCTGGGTCAGTCTAATGAATGTAGCGTTACTGAATCTTTCTGAAGCCTTGCCTGGAACCAGATTCATTATGCAGCTGCTGCGCCTAGACGGTGAGAGAGGAACTGCACTTGCTGTCAAAGGGCAGCAACGAATCTGTCACTATACAGTCTCCTCTCTCTCTCTCTCTCTCTCTCTCTCTCTCTCTCTCTCTCTCTCTCTCTCTCTCTCTCTCTCTCTCACTCACTCACTCACTCACTCACTCACTCACTCACTCACTCACTCTCCCTCCCTCCCCCTTTTCTTCCTCTACTTTCCCCTTTTTCCTTCTGTTCTGCCCCTCCTCTCTGCAGTCATCCACCTCTCACTCTCTGAAGGTGTGAGTAACTCTAGTACTCCATGTCTCCCTTTCTTAATTATACTCTGAAGGAATTCAAGAGTTTTGAACTGCATAGAATTCAGCGGAAACTAAGATGAAACTTGCAGTTTTTTCCCATCTTGACCCATCTTTTCTTTCTCTCAATAGATGCGTCTCTGAAAGCGAGGCGGGCTGAGCGAGACGAGCTCCTAGTGAATACAGTAGCTCGCTCAAGGGCAAAGTGAAAGCCTCACTCCAACCTGGCACAGTGAGTCACTCACCCACTTACAGCGCTCAAGGCAAGGCCAGTCCATCTTTAATTTATCGCTATGTTTTATTAACCAGCCAGCAAACAAACAGACTGTTGCACTTCATGACTACACACACATGGGCTATACATTACACAAACATGTTCTCTCTTGCACGACACACACCCAGGCATAAACCTAGGCACACACACACACACACACACACACACACACACACACACACACACACACACACACACACACACACACACACACACACACACACACACACACACACACACACACACACACACACACATATAATTCTTACAAAGCCATATGCATTGATATCTGTGCAACACACTAAATAGGACTTTATGGTCAACGAACAGTAGTCTTCATGTTGTGTGCACTATTTTGTGTCATACAGCATATGATGTACCCCCGGCCTGACCCTGAAAACACACTGCTACCTTCTCATTAATTCATGGCCTTCCATACTGGATTGAATTACAGCCTACAGTAACCCAGGATTTACTTAGACCGTGTCTGTCCTGTGTCCTCTATCACACATACACACGAACGAACGCACGCACACACAATACACACGATACACACACACTGCTCATAGATCAACTGGTTCCACTTCGTATCAAGGTGCTCGCATACAAAATACTAGACACTAACCCATCCATGGGACTCTCTTTAGTGCTCTTGTCAAGACACATCTTTCTTAGTTTTCATTATTTATTGCTACCATCAGTAAGTTTGGTTAAAGTGTCAAAGACACATCTCTTGAAAAAGTACAAGACAACTCCACACACTGTCCCAAATGTCACAACTGCAACCAATGGCTAACATAGTATGAGTTGACAAATACATAGTTGGGATTTGATCATTGGTTCAAAAACATTTGTCATTCATAAAGGTTGTGTTCCCCTGCTCAGACGTTGCATGCTTCACTATGCACTATATGGTTGCGTGCCACATCATCGACTGTGTCATCAACTGACAGATTGCTATAACATAGGATGTGGTTAGCTGATACGTAAAATAACTATCCAGGAGTTGTAAGATCTGGCGTGCGTTAGCAACGCCTGGGCAGAGGAACGCGCCCAAAGACATGATTCCTCTACAAGTCATACTTCCTGAATAGTATCTAATAAAATAACATGCCTAGATTAAATCTAGCATCCATGGTCATTTGGACCAGAGATCAAAGCCACATATTTTTTTTAGGACACTGTGCCTTTAAGAGGAGTGTGTAGGGGGAGGGGTTCACATTAATAAAACATGAGTTTATTCAGTGGACATGCAAAGACATGGGTAGAGGCTCTCTTGCACTGTAGCATGCTGGATTTCACACACACACACACACACACACACACACACACACACACACACACCACACACACACACACACGCACAGACACAGACACACAGACAGACACACCCCTGCCAACCCACCACACACAGGCATACTCACACCATCCCTAACACACTCTCCCACATGCGGTTTGGTTGTACCAGAAAAACTGGACAGAGACAAAAATATGGATGGAGAGAAAACAGAAGAATAAAGAAAGAAGCAGAAGAAGAACGAAAAGAAAAGAAAGAAGAATAAATAGTGTGAGGGGAACAGAAATTAGAGTGAAAGGATAAACAGAAGTAGAGATGTGGAGAGAGAGATCCAGTACTAACACAGTACAGGAAGTGTGACTGCCGTGGTGCAGAATGGGAAATTCTTCATCCCCAGGCATGTCAACTCTATCTCCGTGCATACTGTAGTTACTGCAGGTATTTCTTTTTTTGCTTGAGTGCCTTTCTCTCAGATGCTCTGGCTGGAAGTTCTCTTTGATCTGTTTACCTGGTGGATGGATGCTGATTTGGGAATTTATTTCGGGGTATTTTCATATTCTCGTTGGTATGCTAATGTTTCATTGACTGGTTTGAATGAAGTCTTATCAGTGAAAATGTTTTCTCACCTCCATATGATGATTATTGATAAATGTTGAAATGTACAGTATTGACATGCTGTATTTGAAATATTGTTACATGTGTGTTGCAGGTAGGATGTCGGTGGCTTGGACTTTCAGTTGTGTTCTTTAAAAATGAGACAGTTTATTGATATAGTATTACAGTGGTTTGAAGGGGCATTTTACAGGCAAAATGGGACTACAATTAGTTAATGATATTAATGTGATGAGACATATATATATTATATATATATATATATATATATCTAGAGAGAGAGAGAGAGAGAGAGAGAGAGAGAGAGAGAGAGAGAGAGAGAGAGAGAGAGAGAGAAATAATTCTGAAGAGGATATGGGATGCACATGCTGTGCTCTATGGTCATGATGTTGACATTATCCCCACTGTGACATTAGATTGTTATTACTGAACTAGATTGTTATTACTGATTGTTATTACTGTACATCAACGTAGCCCTCACTTTATATACAATTGATATTGATATATAAACTGGAGGCTGGCCTGAGTGGAAAGTACGTTAGAGTAAATTAGGTAAATTGAAGAGTATATATACTGGCAGTAGTGTATTAGGATTTACATTTTCTGTGCATAAAAATGCATCACTCAGGACTGTGAAAATAAAAATAGCATTCCCACGCAGGGAATAAGTTCTGCTTTATACATGAGTTGATATTTTTACTGAATTAAGACATTTCCTTGTGTTGTGCCGTAAATGGCTGTCATGCGTTGTATGTTTGTATTTAGATAATTTCTTTGAGCTCTGCAGAGTGAAGGAGGTTTTCTCAGTACTGTGCGTTTTTCTCAGACTTGCCTTAAATGCCTGAAATCTTCAAGTGTAGCGACTGAATGAGTTAAGCTCACTCTTCTCAGTGACATGTCAAAAAGCCTTGGGGAAAAGACAAACATGCTATTAGATACATAGAAAGTATGAGTGACTGACTGAGGAAGAAAAGGGATACAGGAAAGAGTCTGTCACACAGAAATAGCAGTCTTGGGAATGGGGAAATGGAGCTGAACTAAATGGTGGTTTTCCTTTGTCATTTGATCTAAAGTGTTGACAGTGGGTCAGATGGCAGGGGCAAGGAAACCCACAGAGATACAGAGATCACTGGGAAAGGCATAGAGGCATAGACCTGAAAGAGCTTATTTATACCAAGCACACAGCAGGTGAGATGACTTTGAGTACTCATTATTACTCAGGCCAGTCAACTTTAGGAGAGATGAGATTGAATTATAGGCTAGAAAGCCAGTACTCCTAGTGACCAGGGTTCAAGTTAGATATACTGTAGCCATCAAGTGAGATATAGGATTCTTTACAATCAGGAGAGACATTTTGACTTGTAAAAAAGGTTCTTAGCTGAATGCCTGGGGATACGACAGTAAAGAATTGCCATACTGATTTCCTTCAAAATCCATTTCCAGGGTGTAAGCTATAGGGTCAAAAGCTACATGGCCGAAGCTCCCATAATATAAGCTCACTGGAAAGCTAGGTTAAGCCTATAGCCTACATCATTCCAATTCCTTTCTGTACACAGCCATGACATATGGGGCAAGGGGTTATTTTCACACTGGCCGTTCTTACAGGAGGAAATTGAGCCATGGCTGGTGTCACACAGAGGTGACAGTGTTCAGAAATAGACATCTGTCTTCAGGGTTCCCTCTCCTGCATTTTGTATGTGACAGATGTGGCATTTCCCCACGTTTGTTTCTTCAGATGCGAACTTGATGATTTAACAATATCTTGAATGAAAGCAAACAAACAGAGACTAAAGCCTGATTACTAAATTACATTGTGCGGATGAGTAACTGCTCATTTGTTGATTATACACTCGGTCCCTCTGAAATCCTGATATCTGACAGTAAAATTGAATGTTTTGTCCTGCACCACAAGCAGACGTAGCATTTATCATTTCAATTCTTTATCTTTTCATGTCTTTAGGTATTGGTACATTATTGGGTGGCATGGTGGTTAAGAGCATTGGGCCAGTAACCGAAAGGTCGCTGGTTCGAAACCCCAAGCCGACTAGGTAAAAAATCTGTCAATGTGACGTTGAGCAAGGCACTTAACCCTAATTGTTCCTGTAAGTTGCTCTGGATAAGAGTGTCTGATAAATGATTTAAATGTAAACGTAATGGATCAAAACTAATTGACAATGGCAATCTCCCATCGTGAATCTCTCCACAAGGTGAATAAAAAACCTGAAGGTAGTAGAGAAAGAAAGAGCGAGAGAGCAAGAAAGTGTCTGCTGATTAGATTGTGCTTACTTGGGTTTTCACACACACACACTGCAGAAGCTCGTTCTTCACCCTGCCCATCCACAACAGTCCCACATCCTCCAGTGTGATTTTATTGGGATGACAAGTGTGCACTCCCTCCATATTTCTGCCACCCAGGCTCCAGCCTGAATCCCACTAAGTCTACACTAATCAGCCCAAATGGGCCGCTCCTTACATCGATGGTAATCTGGTTTTAGCACAATAAGGGATATCATTACTTCCCACACTTTCTCCTTAAAGTAGAACGTGGGGCCAAATACAGCAGAGCAGCGTTGTCTATGGTCTCTATCTACCTTGCTAATGATCTAGTCTGTGAAAATTATGTAGCCTTTGATTGGAACGGTGCTAATGCCTTCTGGCAGTTTGATTACGTTATAACTCCAGGCTCTATCACTCCACCACAATCATGATGAACCACAAATTGGATGTGCTGGTTTATCATCAACTATGTAAAAATAAAAAATCCTCCCAACCACAATCTATTAGCGTTATGTTTGAGTCGCAACCAAGACGATATTCACAGTAAACCAACATCCCCAAAAATATGTTCTCATCAACAGTGTGTGAATAGGAAGTTAACATCACTTTTGTAAATATAAACTTACAAACTCCACAGGAATTATTAGAATACATAAACATCCAAAATTGAACGGACGTGTTTGCATCACCTTGGATTGGATCAGTGGATGTGTAAACAACATGCATGTATAAATCCCACAATAGAGTGGGTGTCTAATCGCGGCCACGAGATACACGAGACGTTGCAGCACCGACAGCGAGGCGGGCACCGAGACGCATTGAAAACCAAAAAGAAAAGTCAGAGAGAATGATAGATACAGTTGTAGTCATTAATAGAGACAGAAAAAGACAGCTCGCCGCATCCTGTGTTATCAGGCAAAAGGTGGCAGCATGGGAGGATCATTGTGCTGAAGGCTCATGTGCGAGTCTGAGATACAGTGGGAGAGAGAGAAGAGCGAGAGAAGAGAGAGAGAAGAGAGAGAGAGAAGAGAGAGAGAAGAGAGAGAGAAGAGAGAGAAGAGAGAGTAGAGAGCAAGAGAGAGAAGAGAGAGAGAAGAGAGAGAGAGAGATATAAGAGAGATATAAGAGAGAGAGAAGAGAGAGAGAGACAGAGATAGAGAGGAGAGATAGAAGAGAGAGAGAGACAGAGAGAGAGAGAGAGAGAGAGAGAGAGAGAGAGAGAGAGAGAGAGAGAGAGAGAGAGAGAGAGAGAGAGAGAGAGAGAGTGAGGGAAAAGAGGGAGGGGGGGGGGTGGCGGGGGGAGGCTGGCTCATTTGCAGCTTGTCCCTGAAGACTGGAAAGGATTATACTCTCAGAGACACACACACATACACACACACACACACACACACACACACAGTCTCAGCAGCACAGTCAGAAACCCTGCCTGCCTCCAATCTCCGGCACTGCACTGTGCACTCCTCCTTAGCTCTTCACTAGCACTCGATACACACACTTACACACACACCTCACACACACTGGGACACACACTCCACTACCATGTAGAGCCTCTGCAAAGGACACACCGGCACAGGACCAGCCAGGTACGATCCATCCATTCCTGCTGTGCTATAATTGACACATTGTGCATCAGTGGACTGGATGAGTGGTGCTGGAATGAGCCAGGCAGTCAGCTCGGCTGCAGAGCAGACCTTCTTCTTGCAAGCTGCATGCACCAAGATTTTCTGGCTTTTGCATAACCAAGGAGATGATGAGGGGCTGGATGCTCAGAGTGTGGTGGAGCCCAAATCCTTCAGTGCTCTGCTCTGCTCTGCCGCCCAGGGAGAAAAGTATGCGGTGGCAAGGCACATTAGCCTTAACCTGGATTGACCTTGAGTAGTTAATGGACTATTAAGAACCATGTGGAGCACTAGCCAAAGTCTCGCCTTCTTAAATGACACGGTTAGCCTTCTGCCAGTCAATTTCTCATGCGGCTGGGGCAGATATGAATTTGGATGAGGTTGTAAGCTAATAAACATGTCAGGGAAAAATGCTAATGGTTATAGGACATATTCATCTCGTGCAATTAGCTCATATTTTGTTGTGATATCAGAGTGTAGGATGTGAAAGGGAAAATTAGGATGAGCATGTTGGATGATGCCTGTTCACCCCTCTGGGTTTTGACGCTGATGGCTTATGATAACATCTTACTTTATTTGTAGTTTAGCATATGTCAGAGGTTTTTGCTCCATATATCGGAAGTAGCTGCAGCATTGGTGATATATAAAGGGTTTTCTATACAGCCAGGAGAGTATTGCTGACTCCAAATCAATTTGATGCTTTTGAAGAATCCCTTTGATGTCAGTTTGTAAATCCCTGGATATCTATGGCTTTCTTTTCTTGAAAAATGTCTTTCAACTAAGAACTACTGTACTATTGCAGGAAGAATGTCACAGGTTGAATTAGCGTTTTGTTGTAATTTTTTTGATCCAGCTTTAATTTAAAAAAAGGTCTCTCTATCTCCCAGAGCATTAATTATGTTTTCACTATGATGGCTTAATTTCTCTGGAAATGTCTTCATCCATTTTTTTATAGCCAGGTTTCCATCAGAATACTCAATCATATACACTGCAGTTGAGGTCATCTTGACAGACATTGACCCACATTTTGATACACTCTCAAAGCTGTCATTTCCCTTGTACAAGATTCTGTCTTTTTTTAAAGCTGATGAGAGGGGAGAGTGTCTATCTGGCTGAGGTGGGGCTGGTCTGGTTGTGGTCTGGTTGTGGTCTTTCGGTGTTCTAGCTATGGTCTGGTTGTAGTCTGACTGGTCTGGTTGAGGTCAGTGGCCGTGGTCTGTCTGCGGTCTGGTTGTGGTCTGGTTGTGGTCCGGTTGTGGTCTGGTTGTGGTCTGACTGTGTTCTAGCTGTGGTCTGGCTGTATGGTCTAACTAGCTGTATGTTCTGGTTGTGGTCTGACGTGGTCTGGCTCAGTGGTCTTGCTGTGATCAGACTGTGGTCAGTGTCTATGGTCTGGCTGTGGTAAGGCCATGCTGTGGTCTGGCTGTAGTAGGGCCATGCTATAGTCTGGCTGTGGTAGGGCCATGTTATGGTCTGGCTGTAGTAGGGCCATGCAATGGTCTGGCTGTGGTAGGGCCATGTTATGGTCTGGCTGTAGTAGGGCCATGCTATAGTCTGGCTGTGGTAGGGCCATGCTATAGTCTGGCTGTGGTAGGGCCATGCTATGGTCTGGCTGTGGTAGGGCCATGCTATGGTCTGGCTGTGGTAGGGCCATGGTATAGTCTGGCTGTAGTAGGGCCATGTTATGGTCTGGCTGTGGTAGGGCCATGCTATAGTCTGGCTGTGGTAGGGCCATGCTATGGTCTGGCTGTGGTAGGGCCATGCTATAGTCTGGCTGTAGTAGGGCCATGTTATGGTCTGGCTGTGGTAGGGCCATGCTATGGTCTGGCTGTGGTAGGGCCATGTTATGGTCTGGCTGTAGTAGGGCCATGTTATGGTCTGGCTGTAGTAGGGCCATGTTATGGTCTGGCTGTGGTAGGGCCATGTTGTGGTCTGGCTGTGGTCTTTTTGCTGCTGACCGTAATGCTACAGCAGGTTGGTTGTGATTGAAACTCTGCCACCCAGAAGAGCTGACCCAGCGGCCCTCTACATTACTCACAGCCTCAAGCCCAGCCAGCCACCATCCCAGCCAGCCACCATCCCAGCCAGGCACCCAGCCCAGCCAGCCCCCAGCCCAGCCAGCCCCCAGCCCAGCCAGACACCCAGCAGACTGCCTGCTACAGAGGTCAGGGGTTAAGGAGATATTTGGCCCTGTGGGGACGTGGAGGGGAGAGATCAGTGATAACAAACAGCATGTGTTGCCAGGCAGCGTCAAATAAATGTTGATGCTGTGCACATGCATCGATACATCTGTCTGCCCTCATGCTCAGCAACACATTGTCTTGAACTTGTGTGATGTATATGGGAAGTGTGTGTGTGTGTGATGTGTGTATATGGTGTTTCTTCATTATCAGATGAGCTAAGCTCTTAATATTTTGACACAATACATTGTATCTCTTTCTCTCGCATGCATGCAAACACACACACACACACACACACAATAACACACACACACACACACACACACACACACAAACACCCACACACACACCTTTCTGTTTAACTGTCTGCTCGACTGAATCAATTTCCCATTTGCCTTTCTTTTCCTCTGAGCATCAGTCTTTTTAATTGCTTAGCCTACTTCACTTTCCATGTAGCAGTTGACTTATGACCGTTGTTGAATATTTATGTAAAAGGTTGCCAGCTATGAATTGCTGGTGTGCGAATTGCCTTAGTGTGCATCACATTTGCAGTCAAAGCAGATCTGAGATGATGCTTAAGCAAAATGAGTGAATTACTAAAGATTAACTAAAGAAGTGCTGTCATGCAGTGAGCTTTACAGTACATATGCTATCCACAGAAATGTTTTCCCTTAGTTGGCATAGTGTAGTATACTGATGTAGTACGCTTGTCGTATGACTTCAAAACAGAGCTATTCGATCAGGGTCCTGCATGACTGAAACACCTCTGGTTACTATCCAATCTTTCCAATCAAATCAATTAATGAGTAAATTTTGTAGCTAATCAATTAAATCCGTTGATCAATTAACTGCCAAGCAGAGAAGACAGCCAGCAATACTTCAGCCCTGCGGGTCTGGTAATTAAATAGCCCATCTGCTCCAAAATAATGCACTCTCCTCACGTCAAGGATATAGTATAGACCAGGGATAATCAACTAGATTCAGCCGCGGGCCGATTTATTTCTTAAACAGATGGTCGGGGGACCGGAACATAATTACAAATAATTTGTTGACGGCAAATTGACCGCAAGAAGCCAAAACAGATATAATGTTTCACTAAAACATAATAATTTCAAACCTTGCTTATATTTGTATACGATCACGTTTCTCTCTATTATGAGTGGGAAGACTTGGGAACAGATTTCTTCAATTAAAATCACTTGGAGCTAATTTCCTGGTGTTGTTAGTGTACAGTCGTGGTCAAAAGTTTTGAGAATGACACAAATACTAATTTTCAAAAAGTCTGCTTCCTCAGTTTTGATGATGGCAATTTGCACATACTCCAGAATGTCATGAAGAGTGATCAGATGAATTGCAATTAATTGCAAAGTCCCTCTTTGCCATGAAAATGAACTTAATCCCCAAGAAACATTTCCACTGCAATCCAGCCCTGCCACAAAAGGACCAGCTGCCATCATGTCAGTGATTCTCTCGTTAACACAGGTGAGAGTGTTGACGAGGACAAGGCTGGAGATCACTCTGTCATGCTGATTGAGTTAGATTAACAGACTGGAAGCTTTAAAAGGAGGGTGGTGCTTGAAATCATTGTTCTTCCTCTGTTAACCATGGTTACCTGCAAGGAAACATGTGTCGTCATCATTGCTTTGCACAAAAAAGGGCTTCACAGGCAAGGATATTGCTGCTAGTAAGATTGCACCTAAATCAACCATTTATCGGATCATCAAGAACTTCAAGGAGAGAGGTTCAATTGTTGTGAAGAAGGCGACAGGGCGCCCAAGAAAGTCCAGCAAGCGCCAGGACCGTCTCCTAAAGTTGACTCAGCTGCGGGATCGGGGCACCACCAGTGCAGAGCTTGCTCAGGAATGGCAGCAGGCAGGTGTGAGTGCATCTGCACACACAGTGAGGCGAATACTTTTGGAGGATGGCCTGGTGTCAAGAAGGGCAGCAAAGAAGCCACTTCTCTCATGGAAAAACATCAGGGACAGACTGATATTCTGCAAAAGGTACAGGGATTGGACTGCTAAGGACTGGGGTAAAGTCATTTTCTCTGATGAATCCCCTTTCCGATTGTTTGGGGCATCCGGAAAAGACCTTGTCCGGAGAAGACAAGGTGAGCGCTACCATCAGTCATGTGTCATGCCAACAGTAAAGCATCCTGAGACCATTCATGTGTGGGGTTGCTTCTCAGCCAAGGGAGTGGGCTCACTCACAATTTTGCCTAAGAACACAGCCATGAATAAAGAATGGTACCAACACATCCTCCAAGAGCAACTTCTCCCAACCATCCAAGAACAGTTTGGTGACGACCAATGCCTTTTCCAGCATGATGGAGCACCTTGCCATAAGGCAAAAGTGATAACTAAGTGGCTCGGGGAACAAAACATCGACATTTTGGGTCCATGGCCAGGAAACTCCCCAGACCTTAATCCCATTGAGATCTTGTGGTCGATCCTCAAGAGGCGGGTGGACAAACATAAACCCACAAATTCTGACAAACTCCAAGCATTGAAGTTAATTGACAGCATGCCAGGGCAGATTGCAGAGGCCTTGAAAAAGAAGGGTCAACACTGCAAATATTGACTCTTTGCATAAACTTAATGTAATTGTCAATAAAAGCCTTTGACACTTATGGAATGCTTGTAATTCTACTTCAGTAAACCATAGTAACATCTGACAAAAATATCTCATAACACTGAAGCAGTGAACTTTGTGAAGACCAATACTTGTGTCATTCTCAAAACTTTTGACCACGACTGTATTATGTCAACCCCCCCCCCCCCCCCCAAAAAAAAAATGCCAGTTGGGGAACCCTGGTATAGACACTATGTTATGTGTGTACCATAAGGTAGTATATGCCCTAAGTAGGCCTCTCTCATCAGCCTCTTTCATCACACCTACTCCTCACATCTGTGTTATTGGGCCCTCGGTATGCTCTTAAACCTTTAGTAAGCCCTTATTCATGACATTATAGTAAGCCCTATTCATGACATTGCGTAGATGCTCCACCCTAATGAGGCTTGGTTGCCTCTCATTCATGGAACTGCCTGGCTGAATCCCAAACCCAGTCTAAGTCACTAACATGGAGCTGCCTGGCTGAATCCCAAGCCCAGTCTTGGTCACTAACATGGAGCTGCCTGGCTGAATCCCAAGCCCAGTCTTGGTCACTAACATGGAGCTGCCTGGCTGAATCCCAAGCCCAGTCTTGGTCACTAACATGGAGCTGCCTGGCTGAATCCCAAGCCCAGTCTAAGTCACTAACATGGAGCTGCCTGGCTGAATCCCAAGCCGAGTCTTGGTCACTTACATGGAGCTGCCTGGCTGAATCCCAAGCCCAGTCTTAGTCACTAACATGGAGCTGCCTGGCTGAATCCCAAGCCCAGTCTTGGTCACTAACATGGAGCTGCCTGGCTGAATCCCAAGCCCAGTCTTGGTCACTAACATGGAGCTGCCTGGCTGAATCCCAAGCCCAGTCTTAGTCACTAACATGGAGCTGCCTGGCTGAATCCCAAGCCCAGTCTTGGTCACTAACATGGAGCTGCCTGGCTGAATCCCAAGCCCAGTCTTGGTCACTAACATGGAGCTGCCTGGCTGAATCCCAAGCCCAGTCTTAGTCACTAACATGGAGCTGCCTGGCTGAATCCCAAGCCCAGTCTTGGTCACTGATTAGTCTGCACTATTAGATCATGGACTCTGACTCATCCAGCCCTGGCATTCAGTCAATGACATTACTCAGCAAGATCCTGTGTCTGAACCCAGAGGGAGAGAAAGTCTCCTCAGCTCCAAGCACAGATCCTGGCCAGGGACAACGTTAGCAATAACATATTACTGTGATCATGCTACGCATAGTGTGCATTGTCAAAACGTTAAAGTTACACCAGCTGTCATAATAGGTATGCACTAATGTATACCCCAAAATATTGAAAAACATACTCCGAGGTATAATCATAAACTGAATTGAGCTCCATACAATATCCAATGGAATGAATCCCTCGATTTGAAATGGTAATTATTAGGGCATTATTACGTAATTAGCATTTCTACATGTCATTTCTATCTCGACTGTTAATTGTGTTTTCTGCGTTATGATGTACAGTTTCATCTGACATGCAAATACTGTCACAAATAATGTCTCAGGCCCTCCCATTGGCACTTCACTGACGGAGGGAACGAGCTGTTCTTGACTGTAATTCCAGGGTGTCATGTGCTTAGTCTGTCAGCTGATGGACTGTGTTAAACGGTGGTACTGTACTGTGAGATATGGGTGGGGTATTTAGTCAAGAAAGCAGTACACACTATGAATATACCGTTTGGGCCAGAGGCCATTGGAATATGTATGATAACGGAATTCAATTCATATGGAAAGGTTGTATTGAGATGTGTCTTTATAGTATAGAGAGTGGATGGTGGCTTAGCGTGTGAGAGAAGATGAAAGAGGGGAACGGTAGGGAGGTGGGTGTAAGAGATTGTGGTGGAGAGATGGAATAGTAATAGCACAGTAATGGAAATCAGTGTGGAGGACATTGGGTTTTATTGGTGAGATGTTTATCTCTGGCAGAACCAATTCCCCCTGTTTGGAGCACAAGGACACACTCAAATAATATATTTATCTTAGAGCGGCAATATATTTCAATATTTTGTCATCTTCATTATGCTGAATAATACATGCACACAAACACGACTGTCTGCAATTGATGACAGATTTGTTTCAATATCCTGTGCTCTGGATGTCAAACCTTTCATTTACATTAGCATGTCAAATCCTTTATTCACATTGAATAGAATTAAACAATGGAGGCCTTAGAGGTCAATTCCCTATGTGTTCCGGTGCTAAACAGAGGGGTCTCTCATGCTCTTCCATCGGCCAGTAGCCAAGCTCTCCACAAACCGGATGAGAAGAGCTAACTGTTGGGTGGAACGAAGTCATGTTTCCATAGCCTGGTCCAAGATCTGTTTGTGCTGTCTTGCAAACGCTTCGCATGACAATGATCATAGGAGTTGACAAGACAGCACAGACAGATCTGGCACCAGGCTAGTGTGTCCATTGTTCAGAAAGGACATTTTTGAGTGGATGGTGTCAGAAATTGGAGATAGCAATCAAGTTGTGAAAGTAATATGGCTGACATCAGTGACCGACAGAGAAGGAGTAAAGGAAGGAAGGAAATAAGTGAGGAAGTTGAGGAGGGAAGGAGCTAGGAAATCATTTTAATAGAACTTGGCCAGAGCACGAACTTGCGAGTCCCAGAGCTGAGCAGAAATAATCAAGAGTCAGTGTGATGAAATCGTAAAAATAAAAAATGGCCTCTGTCACACCCCCATGTCAGCGGCAACCGAGGTTGTTGTGTTCGCCCCATAATGAGAAATGTTTGGCCACAGCCTTGAGACAATCCATTTGGAATGTGTCCATACTTCAGGTTGGCTGAAATACAACGCCGCCCGGGCAATGACTATCACTCACTGCGTTTTAAGTTCCGCTTTAACTCTAATGAACACTAGCTCCGATGATGAATCCTCGGCCGCCTCACAAAAGAGGAGTGAGGGAGGGATGAGGGCGAGAAAAGCCTCCTCCTACAGTGACAAAGTTTACATAAAAGATTCAGCAGTGTGAAAAGGAAAAATTAAAAGGATGTTCGTCACCAGCATTAACGGTGTAATTAACGCTCCCATAACGTTTCTAATAATGGGACCTGTGTTAGAGGTGACAGGTCATTAAGAATGCTACTGCTGTGAGTTATACTGCCAGGGTAGAAAAGCACTGGGAGATACAGGGTTACTTGTGTATAGATGGATTTAACTGTTTTATTGAAAATGTCATTGTTATATTGATATAATTTGAATATAAAATTCAAGTGTTACATAATCTATTTACATGATGTCATCACTTTAGAATATAACATACTATATTGTCCAATCGATGTGTAAACACGCCTTTGGCTTCACAAATTTCCCACTATAAAACCTTCAGCCCCCGACAGATTTTCCTTGTCTCCTCTAACAGATCTCTGCTGTCATGGCTGCATCATGGAATCCCTGCATCCCTCCGCTACTCCACCACAAGAGTTACATCTGAAACCAAGCGAAATCAAACCCTGTGAAACGCATTATCACAGTTTTTGCTCTGTACTGAAAGTGCTCAATCTGGAAAACTTGACCTCTGACATGCACGATTTTCTTTGGAATTGTGGATTAATTAACAAAATGCTAAAATAGCGCTTTTAAGTGAGCTATCCCTTTAAACTGGGTACAGGGCACTAACACCAGCCCAGACAATGCAGTAGCAGTGACTGTATTACCCTGAGAACATCTGTGTCGGTCGGAGAGCTCTCTAACCTTGAGATAATCACACGTAGAGCTGCCCATCCACAGACTAAGTAATGGGCCTAAACTGCAGAAAATCAATATGGATCCCTCTATCAGCTCAACCATAAGACATGTGATTTACTGCATGGATTCAATACCGTCAGCTGTTTAGCTTCTGTAGGACCTACTTACCGAAACAGAGAGGAATGTAGCAGTGAATGGTCAATGGCTGATGTTGCATTAGGTGCAATGTATGGACCTTTATAGAGCATGTTTTAATAATGCATTGATGCATGAACGGTTATGGTTCACTATCGTATCTCATGCTGACTATTCTCTCCTTTATTTATTAGTTTGCTGGTGGACTGTACTTGGCGACTTCAACCTCCCAACGTTTGCCTTCGATTCATTTCTTTCCAACTCTCTCTTTCCCCTCCTTGTCTCTTTTGACCTCACCCTTACCCAATCCCCTCCAACTCACAAGGCAGGCAATACAGTTGACCGCATCTTAACTAGAGGCTGCTAGCCTACTAATCTCACTGCAACCCCCCTCTAGGTCTCTGATCACCACTTTGCTTCCTTTTCTGTCTCCCTTTCCTCCAACCCTAGCCACTCAGCCCCTACCTAAATGGTAATGCCCATCGCAATCTTCGCTCTCTCTCTCCTACTCTCTCTCCTACTGTCTCCTGATTCATCCTCTTCAACTCTACTCTCCTCCCTTTCCGCATCCTATGACTCGCACTGGCCCCTTTCCTCCCGGCCGGCTTGGCCCTCCTCTCCTACTCCTTGGCTGAGTGACTCAATGCAAGCTTATAGAACAGGGCTGTGGGCAGCTGAGCGAAAATGGAGGGAAACTAAACTTCCGGAGGACCTATCATCCTTCCACTCCCTCCTCTCTACTTTCTCTTCCTCTGTATCCGCTGCTTAAGCCACTTTCTATCACTCTAAATTTCAAGCTTCTGCCTCACCCTAGGAAACTCTTATCCACCTTCTCCTCCCTCCTTAATCCTCCACCCCCTCCCCCTCCCCCTTCCTCCTTGTGGATGACTTTGTCAACCACTTTGAGAAGAAGGTGGACAACTTCCGCTCCTCATTCACTCAGCCTATTGAGTCCACTGGTCCCACTCACACAGATCTACGCCTTGACCTCTTTCTCCCCTCTCTATCCAGATGAAATCCTGCGACTAGTGAGGTCCAGCCACCCGACAACCTGCCAGCTCGACCCCATCCCCTCCTCCCTTCTCCAGACCATCTCTGGAGACCTTCTCCCATTCCTCACTTCCCTCATGAACTCATCTCTAACCAATCACTCGACTCCTCTGATGTCAAAAACTAGACTGGTATCCCTTCTTTCTTTTCTTTCCAAAACACTTGAGCGTGCTGTCTCTGACCAACTCTCTCACTATCTCTCTCAGAACAATCCTCTTGACCTTAACCAGTCATGCTTCAACCGAGACTGCTTTTCTCTGTGTCACGGAGGCTCTCCGCACTGCCAAAGCTGACTCTCTCTCCTCTGTTCTCATCCTCCTAGATCTATCTATCTGCTGCCTTCGACACCGTGAACCATCAGATCCTCCTCTCCACCCTCTCAGGGCTGGGTGTCTCACACTCTGCACACTCGTGGATTGCATCCTACATGGCAGGCCGCTCCTACCAGGTGTCATGGAAAGGATCTGTGTCTGCAGAACGTACTCTCACTACTGTTGTCCCCCAGGGCTCGGTTCTAGACCCTCTGCTCTATACACCAAGTCACTCGGCTCCGTCATACCGTCTCTCCTATCATTGCTATGCAGATGACACTCATCTATTTTTCTCCTTCCCCCCTTCTGACACCCACGTGGTGACACGCATATCTACAGTGGGGGAAAAAAGTATTTAGTCAGCCACCAATTGTGCAAGTTCTCCCACTTAAAAAGATGAGAAAGGCCTGTAATTCTCATCATAGGTACACGTCAACTATGACAGACAAAATGAGAAAAAAATCCAGAAAATCACATTGTAGGATTTTTAATGAATTTATTTGCAAATTATGGTGGAAAATAAGTATTTGGTCAATAACAAAAGTTTCTCAATACTTTGTTATATACCCTTTGTTGGCAATGACACAGGTCAAACGTTTTCTGTAAGTCTTCACAAGGTTTTCACACACTGTTGCTGGTATTTTGGCCCATTCCTCCATGCAGATCTCCTCTAGAGCAGTGATGTTTTGGGGCTGTCGCTGGGCAACACAGACTTTCAACTCCCTCCAAAGATTTTCTAAGGGGTTGAGATCTGGAGACTGGCTAGGCCACTCCAGGACCTTGAAATGCTTCTTACGAAGCCACTCCTTCGTTGCCCGGGCGGTGTGTTTGGGATCATTGTCATGCTGAAAGACCCAGCCACGTTTCATCTTCAATGCCCTTGCTGATGGAAGGAGGTTTTCACTCAAAATCTCACGATACATGGCCCCATTCATTCTTTCCTTTACACGGATCAGTCGTCCTGGTCCCTTTGCAGAAAAACAGCCCCAAAGCATGATGTTTCCACCCCCATGCTTCACAGTAGGTATGGTGTTCTTTGGATGCAACTCAGCATTCTTTGTCCTCCAAACACGACGAGTTGAGTTTTTACCAAAAAGTTCTATTTTGGTTTCATCTGACCATATGACATTCTCCCAATTCTCTTCTGGATCATCCAAATGCACTGTAGCAAACTTCAGACGGGCCTGGACATGTACTGGCTTAAGCAGGGGGACACGTCTTGCACTGCAGTATTTGAGTCCCTGGCGGCGTAGTGTGTTACTGATGGTAGGCTTTGTTACTTTGTTCCCAGCTCTCTGCAGGTCATTCACTAGGTCCCCCCGTGTGGTTCTGGGATTTTTACTCACCGTTCTTGTGATCATTTTGACCCCACGGGTGAGATCTTGCGTGGAGCCCCAGATAGAGGGAGATTATCAGTGGTCTTGTATGTCTTCCATTTCCTAATAATTGCTCCCACAGTTGATTTCTTCAAACCAAGCTGCTTACCTATTGCAGATTCAGTCTTCCCAGCCTGGTGCAGGTCTACAATTTTGTTTCTGGTGTCCTTTGACAGCTCTTTGGTCTTGGCCATAGTGGAGTTTGGAGTGTGACTGTTTGAGGTTGTGGACAGGTGTCTTTTATACTGATAACAAGTTCAAACAGGTGCCATTAATACAGGTAACGAGTGGAGGACAGAGGAGCCTCTTAAAGAAGAAGTTACAGGTCTGTGAGAGCCAGAAATCTTGCTTGTTTGTAGGTGACCAAATACTTATTTTCCACCATAATTTGCAAATAAATTCATTAAAAATCCTACAATGTGATTTTCTGGATTTTTTTCTCTCAATTTGTCTGTCATAGTTGACGTGTACCTATGATGAAAATGACAGGCCTCTCTCATCTTTTTAAGTGGGAGAACTTGCACAATTGGTGGCTGACTAAATACTTTTTTCCCCCACTGTACGTGCCTGGCAGATATCTCAGCTTGGATGTCGGCCCACCACCTCAATCTCAACCTCGACAGGCCTGCCCACTCAAAGACCTTTCCATCACGGTTGACAAATCCACGGTGTCCCCCACCCAGAGTGCAAAGAATCTTGGCGTGACCCTGAACAACATCCTGTTGTTCTCTGCAAACATCAAAGCAGTAAATCGCTAGCTTTGACTTTGCTGATAGCTATTTTATTGAGGAAAAATGTACTTACTATGACTGTGATTTTGCGGTTGTCCCACCTATCTATCTTAAGATGAATGCACTAACTGTAAGTCGCTCTGGGTAAGAGCGTCTGCTAAATGACTAAAATGTAAAATCTTGCAGACAAGGCATGTGAAGTTGCACGCACACACACACACACACACACACACACACACACACACACACACACACACACACACAGGCTCTTCACTCTCTCTCTCTTTCTCATGATCTGCCCATTCCATTCTCAGAAGACGGTGGAAAAACTGTTTGCTACGGTCTGGTGCTGCTTAGCCAGCAGATCTGGTCACTATTGACTTTCTGAAAATGGGATTCACTGGGTTTTTCCTAGGGAGCACATTTAGCTCCTTTAGTGACAGTCCTTGGTCAATTTATTCAAGTTATCTCCATGGCCACAAGCTGGCGCTATGACATACTCCCTAAAGGAGGAACAGCTCACATCCAATCATGGCTTCTGACACAGAATGGTCCTGACATTCATGGGTGCTGTCATCTCCAAGATTTGGGACTTCACCCTGTGACAGTAGTGTCGCCTTGATGTCTCTACAAGGAAGACTTGATTGTTGTGGGATTTGGCATATGCTGCTTGAGGCCTTGGATATACATTGATGTGTGTGTGTGTGTGGAGGAATGGGGTTAAGTGTGTGTCTTTGTGTGTGTTTGTGTGCGTGTGTGTGTTTGTGTGTGTGTTTGTGGGTGTGTGTGTGTGTGTGTTTGTGTACGTGTGCATGCCTTAAGGAGAGTGCGACTGACTTGACTCTGGGTTGTCATTATATGGACAGGATCATGTACTCAGGTCATAGTGTTAAGAGATTCCTGTTTCTCCATCTCCTCCCATGAACACATATTGTAACATACACCAATATTGTCAGGAGGCTATTTAACTTTAGGGAAATCTAATGTTGATGTCTGAGAGCTAGCTCTCTGCTTGACCTCTGACCCCACGTTCCCTCATCTTTGACCCCTCCAGGTCGGGAGAGAAGAAAGGGTCACATGATCTCTGCTGGGGATGCAGAGTTCCCGTGTGAGTACCACACCCTGGGCCACGGTGGCACGCGCTGTTTCCCTCACAACAACAACAACAACGGGAGGCTGGCGCCAACCTCGGGGAACCGCCAACGCCACAACGCCATCGCTGCCAAGAACTTGGAGGCCCTTACGAACCTTCACAAGGCTGACATAAAGCGCCAGCACGAAGCCTTCATGGACCTCCAGAAGAACCAGAAGTACCCGGCCAGCCCCTGTATGTCACAGGGCCAGAGCTCACCTAACTGCGGCCGCCAACAGCAGGTAACATCTTAATACCCTCAATTACCCATCCCTGGTACTTAAACAGTTGAGAACCACAGGAGTATCCAGGCTACATGTCAATTAATCAGTTTCTCATGACATCGTTGGCTGATAGTTATCAGGTGTTAGAGGGAGAGGAAGATAGAAACAGAGATTTGAGATAGGTAGGAAATAGACACATTGATCCATACATGAAAGGTTGACCTCTTCCATCCACCAAATCCCCCTCTCTATCTCTCTCTTTTTCCTCTCATCCACCACATGCCTCTCATCCACCACAAACCGCATGGCTTATTCTCCCCTACCCTCATCCCTCTATCCTGATCCCTCCATCCCTCTACCCCAATCACCTGCCTGGGAATACCACCATTCATCATGGACTCCCGTCTCTCCACACTCTCTCCTCCATCGGCCAAGTATCACTCCATCCCCTCCTCTGTTTCCTCCCTTTTGCTTTTTATTTGCTCTGTGTATTTACCCTGACGTAGCCATCTAGCTCTGCACACAAGTGTGCGAGAGAGAGAAAAAGAGAGAGAGAGGGAGAAACAGGTGGAGTCCACAGTTGCCACGGCAACCCCCAGCCCCCATATGATATCATATGGCTGGCAATGCCTAGGCAAGGAGAGAGAGTGGAGAGGACCAGACGGCAGCAGCGAGAGAGAGAGAGAAACAAAGAGGGAGAGATGAGGAGTGAGAGAACGACTGAAACTGCGATTGGGCTGTGACGGTATAGAGACAGAGAGAGAGAGAGAGAGAGAGAGAGCGAGAGAGAGCGAGAGAGAGAGAGAGAGAGAGAGAGAGAGAGAGAGAGAGAGAGCGAGAGAGAGAGAGCGAGAGAGAGAGAGAGAGAGAGAGAGAGAGAGAGAGAGAGAGAGAGAGAGAGAGAGAGAGTGAGTGAGTGAGTGAGTAAGTGAGTGAGTGAGTGAGAGTGAGAGAGAGAGAGAGAGAGAGGAGGTTCCACTGGTTCTACTTCAGATATCCAGACCAACACTGCCTGGGATTTACTGATTCCTCTGGGCTCGCGGGAGAGCGGGAGAACAGAGCCGCCGCAGTCAGAAAATGGAGAAGGGGGAGGAGGAAAGAGAGGGAGGCATGTGGAGCAGCATGCGAACCAGCACACCACCACCAGTCAGCCAGCGGCAGCAGCAGGCTCGTTGAGTAGCAGCAACGGTACCAGTTCTCCCTTTCATTCGTTAATCAATGGAGACGTGCAGAATCCTGTGTGTTCTGTTGTTACGGTGGAATAGGTGTGTTTCTGCTGCTGCATGTGGGGCAGAGAGAGGGAGAAAGAGTGTGATGTATGCATGTATAGTAGAGAGCTGTATCTATACCTGGCTGCGTGTGTGTGTGTGCGTGTGTGTGTGTGTGTGTGTGTGTGTGTGTGTGTGTGCATGTGACTATGACCAGCCAGTGTGTGCTCGTTTGTGTGAGTGTGTAGGTGAGACCAGTGCAGGTAAGACCTCTCCTCTACTCCCTCCTTTCTGCAGGCATAAGAGGAGGGGTGTGTGTATGATCTGTGTGTCTGGGCTGGCTCATGCCAGGTTTTACCAGTGTGCAGGTGTTGGCCAGGTGTGGTTGTGGTGCCGCAGTGTCTGAAATAACAGGAGGGGGCTAGTGTGTGTGTGTGAGTGTGTGTGAGTGTGTGTGTGAGAGAGAGAGAGAGGGTGGGTGGGGACAGGGATGACTACTTGGCATGCAGGTCAGGCATGTGTTGCTCCACTCATCGCTCTCTTTCTCTCTCTCTTTCTCTCCCTCTCTCTCCCTCTCCCTCTCTCTGTACACATAGGTCCATCGTGTGATTTTCAGCTCGTGTGATTGAGAAATATGGCAGGGCATTGAATTGCGTCATGGTGCATAGGGGGCCGGTTTATTTTGTGTGGGGCAGATTTTATGTTCTGAAACGCCCTCTTGTTAGTGCATATTGGAGGAGAGGTGGGCAGGGGAAACTGAAGTAGGAGGGGTGAAGAAGGAAAGGTGGATGAATACATGAATAGAGAGAGGGAAAATGTGTTTAATGCATATGCATATGCACAAGTCTACTGGTAAGTTAGCGGGTGGAGTTAGACGAGTACAAAATGGATGTGTAGAGGTAGGTGCTAGTGTAGGACATGGAGGGAAAGTTTCAGTAACATGCATGTCAGTCTCTCCTGGCTCAAAGTTCAGGAGAGATTGACTGCATCCTTATTGGTCTTTGTGCGAGGTATTGATGCGTTGAAGGTACCGAACTGTCTGTTCAAGCAGTTGACACACAGTTCGGACACTCATCGGTACAACACAAGACATGCAACTAGAGGTCTCTTCACAGTCCCCAGGTCCAGAACAGAGGCTGGTAAACACACAGTATTGTCACGCTCTGGCTCCGGGACTGTGTATTTTGAGCCAGGGTGTGTTCATTTGGTTGTGTTGTATTTGGTTGTGTTTCATTGTTTGGTCGTGTGACTCCCAATCAGTGGTAACGAGTGTCAGCTGTCGGCTCGTTATCTCTGATTGGGAGCCATATTTAAACTGTCAGTGTTCACCTTAGTGTTGTGGGTTTTTGTTCCTTTACGGTCATTGTAACTGTGGACTTCATGAATCGTTTATTGTTTTGCACTTTAGTATAATAAAGTCATCATGTTCGCTCAACACGCTGCGTATTGGTCTGCTCCTTTTGAAGACGATCGTGACAGAAAAACCCACCAAGATGGGACCAAGCAGCGTGTCCAGGAGCCATCGCCAGGGAGATCCCTCACAGATCTCCTTCGCCTCCTGGACTGGGTCAAGCCGAGTGAGGAAGAGAAGGGCTTGACATTATGGCAGAAGGGCGAGAGGCTGGCGAGGGACATGGAGACCTGGTCCACGGGTAGGAGAGACGCCCCGAAATTTTTTAGGGGGGGGCTCACGACGTCGGACCAGCGGGAGGCCGCGATAGAGCGGCCCAGTGGGTTGCCGGAGAAGGCCGCCGGGTTACGGGGGCCACTGGTCGAAGAGGGGATGGAGGAAGTAGAGGCACGGCGAGAGGTACTGGCGTGTGTTGCCAGTCCGGTCCGGCCCGTTCCAGATCCCGGTGTAGGACCAGTGGTGTGTGTCCCCAGTACAGTCCGGCCCATCCAAGCTTCCCGCACCAAGCCAGTGGTGTGCGTCGTCAGTCCGGCACGGCCCGTGCCTGCTCTCCGCATCAAGCCTGTGGTGCGTCTCGTCAGCCCGGCTCTGCCCGTTCCTGCTCTCCGCACCAGGTCTGTGGTGCACGTCGCCAGCCCAGTCCGGCCCATTCCTGCCACTCGTACCAAGTCAAGGGTGCGAGTCGTCAGCCGGATTCAGCCCATTCCTGCTACTCGCACCAAGCCAAGGGTGCGAGTCGTCAGCCGGATTCAGCCCATTCCTGCTACTCGCACCAAGCCAAGGGTGCGAGTCGTCAGCCGGATTCAGCCCATTCCTGCTACTCGCACCAAGCCAAGGGTGCGAGTCGTCAGCCGGATTCAGCCCATTCCTGCTACTCGCACCAAGCCAAGGGTGCGAGTCGTCAGCCGGATTCAGCCCATTCCTGCTACTCGCACCAAGCCAGGGATGCGAGTCTTCAGCCTGGTGAGGCCTGTTCCGGCTCCACGCACCATGCAAAGGGTGCGTATCGTCTGCCAGGTCCGGTCCATTCCTGCCTCACGCGCCAAGCCAGGGGTGCGCGTCGGCAGTCCTGATCCAGCTAGCTGGGTCAGATCGGACTGGGGGCACTACGGGGGGATTGTAGTAGGGTGGTGGTCAAGCCCGGAGCCGGAGCCGCCTCCGAGGAGCAATACCCACCCAGCCCTTCCCTATTTGGGGTGTAGGCGCGGTCGGAGTCCGCGCCTTTAGGGGGGGGTACTGTCACGCTCTGGCTCCGGGACTGTGTATTTTGAGCCAGGGTGTGTTCATTTGGTTGTGTTGTATTTGGTTGTGTTTCATTGTTTGGTCGTGTGACTCCCAATCAGTGGTAACGAGTGTCAGCTGTCGGCTCGTTATCTCTGATTGGGAGCCATATTTAAACTGTCAGTGTTCACCTTAGTGTTGTGGGTTTTTGTTCCTTTACGGTCATTGTAACTGTGGACTTCATGAATCGTTTATTGTTTTGCACTTTAGTATAATAAAGTCATCATGTTCGCTCAACACGCTGCGTATTGGTCTGCTCCTTTTGAAGACGATCGTGACAAGTATTAAATAGAGCCATGACTAAATGGAACTCTCTGCCACCCCAGGTAACTCAAGCTAGCAGTAAAACCAGTTTAAAAAAACAGATAAAATAACAGCTTACTGCACAAAGGGGGCTGTGAAGAGACACAGCTATTTTATATATCTTGTACTGTCATTTCAACTGTACCATGTATTAGACCCAGATATTGTGTGTACAGTATGAACAGATATGTAGGCTATGTGTGACATTTTAAATGTATGTATTTCAGTCCTTGACTAATAATGTTCTGTACTATGTATTATGTCATGTTTCATGTGGACCCTAGGAAGAGTAGCTGATGCTTTTGCAGCGGCTCAGCATATGATTAAGGGTGTACAAGATAGTGTATATCTGCTTCAAGATTCTAGCAGGGTCGATATAGACAGTAGAACACATACATGACATTTAAAACAAACAATATGTGCAACCATTCTCAACTTCATGTTTTAATTACAAGTTCAAGTTAAAACATTTGATTATACCCACATGGCGTTCATAGGCACTGATATACTGTACACACTGTAGGTATAGGCTAACAGCAATAAATCAATAAAACACTATTTCATCAGAAAAACACTAGAATGATGGGTATGTGGTATCAGTTTTCAGGTCCTACTTACATTGATCAATAACATACTTGTGACTGTGTAGAAGCCTGGCCAGTAGAATGGGGTCTGATTGGAGGTAACATGGCATGGTGTCTGATTGGTGGTAATATGGAATGGGGTCTGATTGGTGGTAATATGTCATGGGGTCTGATTTGTGGTAATATGTCATGGGGTCTGATTGGTGGTAATATGGCATTGTGTCTGATTGGTGGTAATGTCATGGGGTCTGATTGGTGGTAATATGGCCATGCAGGCAGACACATGATCACTAGCGCTGACTCGGACAGCAGCCTGCAGGACACACAAAGCACTCTGTATCTGGGTCACAGGAGCCTACAGGCCTCTGTTCTGTTGGTTTATCCCCAATTCTTCTCTTCCTCTCCTGCCTCTGCTCTGCTCTGTCTATCTTCATCCAGCTTCTCTTCTCCACATACTCTCTCAACAGAGGATAGGAACTCATTGAATATTTCCTCTCAAACCAGGGTAGGAATGGAAGGCTCTTTCTTAACAGAGTGTAGGACTGAACCTTCTGTCTCAAAAGAAGGTAAGAACTGAGAGCGAGGGAGTTAAAAAGGTCCAGCTCTGAGCTAATGGAATATAATAATATATCTGAATGTAGCTGGGTCATTCTTGAATTTCAGTGGCATTTGCGTCCCGTGCCATGGCAACCATGAAAAACACTTTAAAATGAAAATAGCTACACATCATTTGTTTATACTGAGCTGGTTATCAATCACAAAACGTAATGCAAGTCCTTCATACTGCAACACTTTAGGACAGGGATCATCAACTAGATTCAGCTACGGGACTATTTTTTTCTTGACCGGCTGGTCGGGGGGCCGGAACATAATTACAAATAATTTATTATTTGGGCAAGAAGCCCAAACATATATAATATTTGACTAAATCGTAATCATTTCAAACCTTGCGTACATTTGTATACATTCCACATGCCTCTCTATTATGTGTTGGAATACTTGGGACAGATTTCCAAAATTAAAATCACATTTTATGTCCAAAAATGAAACATTAAAAAAGTATAATATACAGTGCATTCAGAAAGTATTCAGACCCCTTGACTTTTTCCATATTTTGTTACGTTACAGCCTTATTCTAAAATGGATTAAATAGTTTTTTCTCCAATCCATCTAGACACGATACCCCATAATTACAAAGCAAAAATATTTTGCACATGTATAAAAATAAGAAAAACAGAAATATCACATTTACATAGGTATTCAGACCCTTCACCCAGGTCTTTGTTGAAGCACATTCGGCAGCGATTACAGCCTCGAGTCTTCTTGGGTATGACGCTATAAGCTTGGCACATCTGTATTTGGAGAGTTTCTCCCGTTCTTCTCTGCAGATCCTCTCAAGCTCTGTCAGGTTGGATGGGGAGCGTTGCTGCACAGCTATTTTCAGGTCTCTCCAGACATGTTAAATCGGGTTCAAGTCCGGGCTCTGGCAGGGCCACTCAAGGACATTCAGAGACTTGTCCCGAAGCCACTCCTGCGTTGTCTTGGCTGTGTGCTTAGGGTCGTTGTCCTGTTGGAAGGTGAACCTTCACCCCAGTCTTAGGTCCTGATCGCTCTGGAGCAGGTTTTCATGAAGGATCTCTCTGTACTTTGCTCCGTTCATCTTTGCCTCAATCCTGACTAGTCTCCCAGTCCCTGCCGCTGAAAAACATCCATACAGCATGATTCTGCCACCACCATGCTTCCCCGTAGGGATGGTGCAAGGTTTCCTCCAGACGGGACGCTTGGCATTCAGGCCAAAGAGTTCAATTTTGGTTTCATTAGACCAGAGAATCTTGTTTCTCATAGTCTGAGACTCTTTAGGTGCCTTTTGGCAAACTCCAAGCGGGCTGTCATGTGCCTTTTAATGAGGAGTGGCTTCCCGTCTGGCCACTATACCATAAAGGCCTGATTGGTGGAGTGCTGCAGAGATGGTTGTCCTTCTGGAAGGTTCTCCCATCTCCACAGAGGAACTCTGGAGCTCTGTCAGAGTGACCATCGGGTTCTTGGCCACATCCCTGACCAAGGCCCTTCTCCCCCGATTGCTCAGTTTGGCAGGGCGGCCAGCTCTAGGAAGAGTCTTGGTGGTTCCAAACTTCTTCCATTTAAGAATGATGGAGGCCACTGTGTTCTTGGGGACCTTCAATGCTGCAGAAATGTTTTGGTATCCTTCCCCAGATCTGTGCCTCGACACAATCCTGTCTCGAAGCTCTACGGACAATTCCTTTGACCTCATGGCTTGTTTTTTTGTTTTTTTGACATGCACTGTCAACTGTGGGACCTTATATAGACAGGTGTGTGCCTTTCCAAATCATGTCCAATCAATTGAATTTTCCACAGGTGGACTCCAATCAAGTTTTAGAAACATCTCAAGGATGATCAATGGAAACAGGATGCACCTGAGCTTAATTTCGAGTCTCATAGCAAAGGGTCTGAATACTTATGTAAATAAGGTATTTCTGTTTTTTAGATTTTATACATTTGCTAATATTTCTAAAAACCTGTTTCACTTTGTCATTATGGAGTATTGTTTGTAGATTGATGAGGAAATGTTTTTATTGAATCCATTTTAGAATAAGGCTGTAACGTAACGAAATGTGGAAAAATCAAGGGGTCTGAATACTTTCCAAAGGCACTGTATATATATATATATAAATGTTTTTTTTTTTGGGGGGGGTGGCAAATAAAACCACCCACGGACCAAATTTGGCCCGCGGGCTTCCAGTTGGGAAACCCTGTTTATGTTTATACATTTTACATTTTGCAGACGCTCTTATTCAGAGCAACTTACAGGAGCAATTAGGGTTAAGTGCCTTGCTCAAGGGCACATCGACAGATTTTTCACCTAGTCGGCTCGGGGATTAGAACCAGCAACCTTTCGGTTACTGGCACTACGCTCTTAACCACTAAGCTACCTGCCGCCCTATTTATGCATTGTTGAAAGTACTTAGGGCAAGCAAATTGGGTTATCCCAGTAGTGAGGAAAATAATTGTAGTTACATGTTTTGGGGATTTAGGGATATCTACCTATTATTTTGAAAGATAGAAAGTAAACAAAGTATTTCATATATTGTATCGATTAATAAAAACAAAGAAGGCTATTAAAATAAAATGTTCTTTCAACAAATATACCTTAAATTAGTCATTGGTGTAAACCGTCATTGGTGTTACTACTCCTACTGGTGGCACAATGTTATAATAATGGTACAAATAATTTAAAGTCATAAAGCTGCCATATTAGTTGATTTAGAATGGGAAGACGTACCCAAAATTCTAGAAACATTTAGTTAATTTTCCCCCAAAATGCCATGCCCAAACGCCACCGCAATTCAAGATCGACCAAGCTGTTTAGGCGTTGAGTCAGGTAGCGTAGCTGTTTGGAGCATTGGGCCAGTAACCAAAAGGTTGCTGGTTCGAAAATCCCTGATCCGACTATGTGAAAAATCTGTCAATGTGCTCTTGAGCAAGGCACTTAACCCTAATTGCTCCTGTAAGTCGCTCTGGATAATAGCGTCTGCTAAATCACTAAAATGTAAATGTTTAGATTAGTGATAAAATAGTCAGTTATCATCCCTAATGTAGATGGAACCAAAATAGAACCGTGTACTTGACACCCCTGGCACAAGGCCTACATAGTGTTGTCACAGTGTCTTGGTTATAGCCTACCATTGTCTCTGTGACTCAAGGACACTACACACAGTCACAATAGCCAAACACAACCTAATAGATTTAATGAACTTTGTCCTCTCCTTTGGAGGCTGCCCAAATTCCCTTAAAAAGCCAAGCTTCTTTAATCCAGTGTCTGTGTATTGCTTTAATCCACTCCTGAATTTGAGCCAGCTAATTGTGTGAACAGTAGGCGTTCAGTTGGATTGCTAGCTAGCTGGTGTGTGTGTGTCGTGTAGTGTCTGTAAACATTTGATTCATTGTTGGGAAGCAATTACAAGCAATTAAAAGGCTATTATGATGGCACTGAAGGACATCGGAAGTTTAATCTGGTCTATCATCACAATAATTAGCCCCTCATTTTCCGATTGGATCTGATGGAGAGAGAAATATGATGGTATTATACCCCTTCTTTTTTTGTCTTGAGAAAGTCTTCAACTCCTCTCTCTCTGTCTCTCTGTCTCTCTCTCTCTCTCCTCCGATAAAGTATACATTCAAATCTTCCCAACTTTATTCGTCACGTCTGCATTATCTCACAAACGTCAGACTGAAAGCGGATAGATGGATCTTTCTCACTCACTCTCCCCTTTTCTCCATTCCCCACATTTCACTCCATCCCTCTCTCTCTCTCTCTGACTAGCAGCCGTTGTCAGGGAGAACACAGTTGTCCGGCTTAAGGGATGGGAACATATCTAACTCCCTCTCTCTCTCTCTCTCTCTCTCTCTCTCTCTCTCTCTCTCTCTCTCTCTCTCTCTCTCTCTCTCTCTCTCTCTCTCTAGCAACAGCCAAACTACTGGAGCTTCAAGGTCAGTGCTAAGACTGTTTGTGTTTTAGTGTGAATCTGTGTCTCTGTCTCTGTGGATTTGTCTATAATGGGATAACCATTCATAGTGTCTGTGTGTGCGTCTGTGTGCTTCTCTACTCCTCATTGTGAGTGTTGCAGTGTTGGCACACACCTCTGAGACTTGTCACTGGTGTTGGAATGCATCTGCGGCTGTATTTTGAGTCCCTCATAAAGGGCCAAATCCTAACTTGAGATCTGTATGCTGTAATTGGACATCACCTAAATTATGCCTTGATGTCAATGGGACCTTATGGGTACCTTCATGTGTGTGTAAAATATTACTGTTGTCAGATTTGTAATTAATAGATTTTAGATGTGTATGAAAATGTTTTTTGTTGTTGTTTTTTTGTGCTATATATGCATTGTTTAGCAGGAATGGAATGTTCGTATCCTTTATATTTGACTGGGACATGTGGTTGTGTCACGATCGTCTTGAAAATGAGCAGACCAATACGCAGCGCGTTGAGCGAACATGATGACTTTAATAAGTAAAGCACGTAATACAAAACTAAACACGATCGTGAAGTCCAACAGAAGCACTGACAGAAACACGGAACAAAAACCCACAACCACAAGGTGAAAACACACAGTTTAAATATGGCTCCCAATCAGAGATAACGAGCCGACAGCTGACACTCGTTACCTCCGATTGGGAGTCATTGACCAAACCAAGACAACACAACCAAAGACAACCAACCAAAACGAACACACCCTGGCTCAACATACAAAGTCCCGGAGCCAGAGCGTGACAGTACCCCCCCCTAAAGGCGCGGACTGCGACCGCGCCTCAAAAACCCCAAACAGGGGAGGGCTGGGTGGGTGTTGCTCCTCGGAGGCGGCTCCGGCTCCGGGCTTGACCACCACCCCTCTTCAATCCCCCCGTAGCGCCCCCAGTCCGATCTGACCCAGCTGGTAGGATTTGGACTGACGACGCACCCACCTGGCTTGGCGCGTGAGGCAGGAACGGACCGGACCTGGCCGACGATACGCACCCTAGACTTGATGCGTGGATTCGGAACAACCCTCACCAGGCTGACGACTCGCATCCCTGGCTTGGTGCGAGTAGTAGGAATGGGCTGGATCCGGCTGACGGCTCGCACCCTTGGCTTGGTGCGAGTAGCAGGGACGAGCTGAACCAGGCTGACGACTCGCACCCTTGGCTTGGTGCGAGTAGCAGGAACGGGCTGAACCAGGCTGACGACTCGCACCCTTGGCTTGGTGCGAGTAGCAGGAACGGGCTGGACCAGGCCGACGACTCGTACCCCTGGCTTGGTGCGAGTAGCAGGAACGGGCTGAACCAGGCTGACGACTCGCACCCTTGGCTTGGTGCGAGTAGCAGGAACGGGCTGGACCAGGCTGACGACTCGCACCCTTGGCTTGGTGCGAGTAGCAGGAACAGGCTGGATCCGGCTGACGACTCGCACCCTTGTCTTGGTGCGAGTAGCAGGAACAGGCTGGGCTGGGCTGGCGACGCACACCGTAGGCTTCTTACGTGGAGCAGGAACAGGCTGAACAGGGCTGGCGACGCACACCGTAGGCCTCGTGCGTGGAGCAGGAACAGGCTGAACAGGGCTGGCGACGCACACCGTAGACTTCGTGCGTGGAGCAGGAACAGGCTGAACAGGGCTGGCGACGCACACCGTAGGCTTCGTGCGTGGAGCTGGAACAGGCCTCACCGGACTGTGGAGACGGATAGGAGACCTGGAGCGAAGAGCGGCCACCACCCGTCCTGGCTGGATGCCTACCCTCACACACTCTGCGTGAGGCATCCGCACAGGACGTACAGGGCTGTGAACCCGTACCGACATGACAGCACGCGATACGGGAGCAGGATATCCGGGACCGCGGAGAGGCACTGGAGACCTCGAGCGTAGATCCGGCACACTCCGTCCTGGCTGCATCCCCCCCTTCGCACGACACGTGCGGGGTGCTTGCACCGGACGTACAGGACTGTGCCGGACCACTCGTGGCACAGTACGCTGCTCCGCATACCGCGGAACCTGCCCCGTCCCACGCTGCCATGCCTGAGTACGGGAAGTTGGTTCCGCTCTACCTCCAGGCCTCGCCAACCTGCCTTCTGCCTCCCAACACCCGGTGACCACCTCTCCAAAACGTCCTGTAGCAGCCGCCTGCTGCCCAGCCGCCCAAGCCATGTGCCCCCCCCAAAAAACTTTTTGGGGTTGCCTCTCGTCCTTCCGACGATGGCCCTGCTGACGCCGTTGCTCCTCTCCTGCCAGGTTCTCCCCCTTCATCGCCCTCCGGTACCGGACGGCCTCCTCCTGCGTAATATGTCCCCAGCCGAGGAGGACATCCACCAGCGTTCTCTCCTGCGGGTGTTCCTGTATACGCTGCTTGGTCCTTTTGTGGTGGGTTTTTCTGTCACGATCGTCTTGAAAATGAGCAGACCAATACGCAGCGCGTTGAGCGAACATGATGACTTTAATAAGTAAAGCACGTAATACAAAACAAATGACGATAGTGAAGTCCACAGTGACAATGACTGATACGGAACAAAAACCCACAACCACAAGGTGAAAACACACAGTTTAAATATGGCTCCCAATCAGAGATAACGAGCCGACAGCTGACACTCGTTACCTCCGATTGGGAGTCATTGACCAAACCAAGACAACACAACCAAAGACAACCAACCAAAACGAACACACCCTGGCTCAACATACAAAGTCCCGGAGCCAGAGCGTGACAGGTTGTCCCACCTAGCTATCTTAAAATGAATGCACTAACTGTAAGTCACTCTGAATAAGGCAATCTGCTAAATGACTAAAATGTCAAATGTAAATGTTTTACATGCAGATCTCATATTACTGTATTGAATTGAGTTTTGTAGTTTTTTTTCATATTGATCACATATATACAAATGTATAATTTTTTCTTTATTAAAAATGTAGTACTTTTTTTACATTTGACTGTGTAAAACCTAGCAGTACTACTTATTTCTCTGAGAGTGAGGCGGATATATAGCATTTTGCTAAGTAACATGATCGTTTGTCTCTCTGAAATGAAACCATCAAGTGATAGAGTTTAAACAAATACACGTCTGTCCTTGAACAACCCCATGCCATGATTAGATAGCAAAAAAACACACCAATCTCTTTCATAATTTCTTTAAACAATACAGTATATGCTAATTTACCCCCCAAAATAAAAATGGATATAAAGCGTTTTGGAATTAAACTCTCCATATGAATAATTCCTTATGACATAGATCTGACTGCTGTGTGTTGCTGACCAAAGCACAAGGCAGGAGAGGAGAACAGAGGAAGAAACAAAGGATGGAAGGGTGTTTGAAGGCCAAGTTGTTCCTGATACAAGTTTCTGAATTTGCATCAAGGGAAGAGTTGATGCTTTCAGAATGAATAGATGTCCAACAAAAGTCTACAGTGTAGAATGGCACTGTCGGGTATCTTTGTAGTATCTAAACAGAAGCATTCTACACACAGAGGCATTCCATTAGTGTAGCAGTCTCTCCACTACATTTCCACAGTAAATATACTGAATATTTCACAAATGTACATTTCCTATTTGGATTTCCAATCCCTGCATTCTCAATTTACATGTCATACAATACCTCCCTACTAATTACATAACTGGTGGTTTCCTCATATGCCAGCAGTCCATTTCCCTCTTATCTCGTTCAATGTCATTGAATCCCCCGTTCGCTGTTGGCTCCCAGTTCTAAAGGGATTGCTTATCGCTTGCCTTCCCTTCCTCTCAAGGAGGCTGCTATTCTCACTATTCTGATGCAAGAGAAATCCCTTGAGCACTGCTCCTCGCTCTCTCGCTGTGTGCGTGTTTGTGTCGATGTGTGTTGACGTGTGTGTCTGTAACGGCCCCTTGCCCGGTTTCTTTTTATGTTTTATTGGCTTGCTAGCACTTCACAAGTGCACGTGCATGCACACGTGCACACTAGATTAGCATACAAACATGCCTACATTTACCCGGAAGGTTGTTGATGGACCCATAATGTCAATGCATGCACACAGTCACAAGCTATGCACATACAGAAACACACACACACACATCCGCACCAGCAAAATCACAAAATCATTTTGAAGACTCACCTCCTTCTCACATTCTCTCAGATCCTCCGACAAAACGGAGGGATTGTCTGTCTGTTTAAACTACTCTCCATGGGGAGGCCATACCATGGATTAATATGCTTGCAGTGCTCACTCTTCTGTCTTTCTGACTGCAAAGACTGCTAGGCAACAACAGAGGAATAGAGGACCTCTGCTGTATAATTTCCTTCCTTTTGCGGATCCCAGCCCCACTAATACAAACATTAATACCATCGTCTGCCCCTCATAGGCCTCGGTCGGTCTGTCTGTCTGTCTGGAGTGGGAAAGTAATCGGAGTCCATTGTCTCCTCTCTCCCGCATTACTGTTGAATCAGGCCAGAAAGTCTATATACTATAGTTAATGTGCATTACAAATGGCACCCTATTCCTTATATAGTGCACTACTTGTGACCAGAGTCCTATGGGCCCTGGTCAAAAGTAGTGCACTACAAAGGGTCAAAAGTAAGGGAATAGGGTGCCATTTGGGACGCAACCTTAGAGCCATGTAAAGGCTTCTATTCAGGCACTAGCCGTGTTCACATGTACAATGAGTCATTCATCAGATCCAGGTGAAGTCATCATGTGTCCTACAGTGCATTGATTCCTTGAGCTCGACTCCTTTTATTCAGAGCTGCTCACAAAATAAATTTGATTTCATGCAGGAGCTATTGTTAGGTGTTCTGTAAGTGGCGTAGCAATAAAGTGCAGCTTGAATGTTCTTTGATTGATTGGTTGGATGATTGATTGGTAGGTTGAGTGCTTGATGAATTATTGCACATGATAGGAGGTGAACAGAGGCAACATACAGGTAACTGTCAAAATATAGGAACACCAAGATAAAATGCCAATAGGGCAGAGGCCACGAGCCGCCGAGCCGCCAGAACAGATTCAATGTGCCTTGGCAATGAAGTGTCTGGAGGGATGTGACAACCTTCTTCCATGAGAAATTCATCATTTGGTGTTTTGAAAAAGCTGCCTCACGCACCGCTCCATAATCTCCCAAAAGTGTTAAATTGGGTTGAGATCTGTTGAGTGAGACCCACGCATGCACACACACACACACGCACACGCACACACACACACACACGCACACGCACACACACACACACACACACACACGCACACGCACACGCACGCACACACACCCTTTAAACCCCCTATGCTCCTTTGAGACCCCTCTTTCAAAGTCAATGAGACCTCTTCTTCTAGCCATGGTAGCCAAAATACTGGTCAACTGGGCATGACTCTATACATGATGGGATGTTAATTACTTAACTAACTCGGGAACCACACCCGTGTGGAAGCACCTGCTTTCAATATACTTTGTATCCCTCATTGACTCAAGTCTTCCTTTATTTTGGCAGTTACCTGTATGGAAAAGAGACTGTCGATATACTGTAGAGGACAATGGCAACATAAATAGCATACTTTATAACAAACAAAGCTAAAATCGCTATGCTGTTGTTCAGTGTCCTGGTTGAATGCACTGGTAAAAGTTCCTGCCAAAGGACTGAAATGTAGAAGCAGCATAGTTAGTATTACAACATTTTGACAAGATATTGTCTTGCTTCAGAAAGTCTCGATGTCTAAGTGTGGAATATCTGTGATATTTTTTGTCATTTAGTAGATGCTCTTATCCAGAGTGATGTGGGGGGGACATGTACCCCCCATCCCCAGTGAACGTTGCGCCCCTGCTCACTACCACTGTGAGTTGCATTTTTGTCCCCCCTAGTTTTATCATTGGAATGTGATACAAAACGAGGTAACGGTCCCCCCCACTTCTAAAACCAAAGTTGCACCCCTGGTAGTGAGTGCATACATGTTTCACACACATACAGTGCATTCGGAAAGTATTCAGACCCCTTGACTTTTTCCACATTTTGTTATGTTACAGCCTTATTCTAAAATGGATTAAATAAAACAAAATCCTCAGCAATCTACACACAATACCCCATAATAAAGCGAAAACAGGTTTTTAGAAATGTTTGCACATTGCACAACAACAGAAATACCTTATATTTACATTTACATTTTAGTCATTTAGCAGACGCTCTTATCCAGAGCGACTTACAGTTAGTGAGTGCATACATTTTCATACTGGCCCCCCGTGGGAAAGGAACCCACAACCCTGGCGTTGCAAGCGCCATGCTCTACCAACTGAGCTACAGAGGACTTATATGTGATATTTCCGTATTTATTTAATTTTAATACATTTGCAAAAATTTATAAAAACCAGTTTTTGCTTTGTCATTATGGGGTATTGTGTGTAGATTGATGAGAGAAAAAACACGATTTAATCAATTTTTGAATAAGGCTGTAAGTTAACAAAATGTAGAAAGAGTCAAGCGGTCAGAATACTTTCCCGAGTGCACTGTACACACCTACTCATTCCAGAGTTTTTCTTTATTTTTTTTTACAATTTTCTACATTGTAGAATAATAGTGAAGACATCAAAACTATGAAATAACACATATGGAATTATGTTGTAACCAAAAAAGTGTTAAACAAATCAAAATATATTTTATATTTGAGATTCTTCAAAGTAGCCACCCTTTGCCTTGATGACAGCTTTGTACACTCTTGGAATCCTCTCAACCAGCTTCATGAGGTAATCACTTGGAATGCATTTCAATTAACAGGTTTGCCTTGTTAAAAGTTAATTTGTGGAATTTCTTTCCTTCTTAATGCATTTGAGCCAATCAGTTGTTTTGTGACAAGGTAGGGGTGGTATACAGATGATAGCCCTATTTGGTAAAAGATCAAGTCCATACTATGGCAAGAACAGCTCAAATAAGCAAAGAGAAATGACAGTCCATCATTACTTTAAGACACGAAGGTCAGTCAATCAGAAAAATGTCAAGATCTTTGAAAGTTTCTTCAAGTGCAGTCGCAAAAACCATCAAGCGCTATGATGAAACTGGCTCTCATGAGGACCGCCACAGGAAAGGAAGACCCAGAGTTACCTCTGCTGCAGAGGATAAGTTAATTAGAGTTAACTGCACCTCAGATTACAGCCCAAATAAATGCTTCACAGAGTTCAAGTAACAGACACACCTCAACATCAACTGCTCAGAGGAGACTGCGTAAATCGGGCCTTCATGGTCGAATTGCTGCAAAGAAACCACTACTAAAGGACACCAATAAGAAGAGACTTGCTTGGGCCAAGAAACACGAGCAATGGACATTATACTAGTGGAAATCTATCCTTTGGTCTGATTAGTCCAAATTTGAGATTTTTGGTTCCAACCGCCGTGTCTTTGTGAGACGCAGAGTAGGTGAACAGATGATCTCTGCGTGTGTGGTTCCCACCGTGATGCATGGAGGAGGAGGTGTGATGGTGTGGGGGTGTTTTGCTGGTGACACTGTCTGTGATTTATATAGAACCAGCATGGCTCCCACAGCATTCTGCAGCAATACACCATCCCATCTGGTTTGTGCTTAGTGGGACTATCATCTGTTTTAAACAGGACAATAACCCAAAACACACCTCCAGGCTGTGTAAGGGCTATTTGATCAAGAAGAAGAGTGATGGAGTGCTGCATCAGATGACCTGGCCTCCACAATCACCTGACCTCAACCCAACTGAGATGGTTTGGGATGAGCTGGACCGCAGAGTGAAGGAAAAGCAGCCAACAAGTGCTCAGCATATGTGGGAACTCCTTCAAGACTGTTGGAAAAGCATTCCTCATGAATCTGGTTGAGAGAATGCCAAGTGTGTGCAAAGCTGTCATCAAGGTGGCTACTTTGAAGAATAGAAAATATAAAATGTATTTTGATTTGTTTAACAGTTTTTTTGTTACTACATGATTCCATATGTGTTATTTAATAGTTTTGATGTCTGCACTATTATTCTACAATGTAGAAAACAGTAAAAATAAAGAAAAACCTTGAATGAGTAGGTGTGTCCAAACTTGACTGGTACTGTATACACACACACACACACACACACACACAAACACACACACACACACACACACACATACCACATACACACACACACACACACACACACACGCACACACACATACACACACACACACAAACACAACAACAACACTGTTTACCATAAAGGGAATCCCTGGACTAGCCATGACACTTGGGGTCCCAGCTAGCTAGCTCAGTAGCTAAAGCATTTGAACAGCTGCTATTGTTGTCTTTGGCTGTCTGCGTGTTGATATGGTGTTGGGTGGAAAATCACTATTCCCTGATCTGACTCTGAGAATGGCCTGTGTTTTGCAGCCCTATAAGGCTTAGGATGCCGACATCGGCCATGTTTCCCCTTGTGACCGCCAGCAGGAAATGCAAACGTGTGATTTATTTGAGTTTTCAAAAGGCTTAAAAAAATAATCATTTCCACTTTGAAATGTCAGACTTGATTTGCCCTAACAAAAAATGTATCAACCCCTACAAAAATGTCCATTAATTATAATCCACATAATAATTCACATTTCCTGTTGCTGCAGGATTATTTTCCTGCTGTAGCAAACTGGTTCAAATTAAGATCCTACATCTGTATGCTGTTGCACGTGGCCAGAATCACTTATCGACATGGTTCGCTATGATCTGCTACGACAGAGAGAGGATGTTTGGTGCATAAATTAATAATAATTTAATGAGGACTTATTAAGGACTTTCTTTTAAACTGGAGAAGCTAAATTAAAATCCTCAGAAAAGTTATCCCAATGCTTTGTTATGTAATTGTACTTAGACAGAGGTTATATGAGGCGGAATCGTTTTCATGTATACAACTTTCTCACAAGGAGTGGATACAAGGACACAACTAGCTTGAGGGGGATTGTCCACGAGTGGAGCACCAGTGTATGCCCACAAGGGATACACTGACTATTATTGTACATCAGATGATTAGAGTATGCTGGTCAAACCTCTGCTCATACACACATCCCTGAGGTCAAAGGTCCCCCAATTACAGAGCTCACTGGAACGCTATGCCAGGACTTCAGGGTGGTAATGCCCATGAAATCTACGAAGGGGCCGCCCAAGTTCCACAGGGGGAGTGAGGAAGTGAGGAAGGGGTTCAGGGGGCGGAGACGGTTGCGGGGCACAGCTGTGCACTGCTGCCTCATCAATCATCACATACTCTGCTTATTGGTCTGAGAACATCCACTTTGAGGAAACATGGGATGATATCATGAGGTAGTGGTAGTTGGACAGACAGGACTTAGCGGAACAGTAAGATAGCCAGGTGAAGGATGATCAAACAGACCATCAATATAACTACACAGAGAGAGAGAGAGAGAGAGAGAGAGAGAGAGAGAGAGAGAGAGAGAGAGAGAGAGAGAGAGAGAGAGAGAGTGAGCGAGAGAGAGAGATCTAATATAGCTGCACAGATATACCAATGTAATGACATTCTGGTAAAGACTTGGGGCAGTAGAGATACAGTAAAGTGATTGATAGATACTTAGGATTGTGAAGAAATAGTTTGAGACAGTTGACAGTTTGAGACATATACATACATACAGAGACCCCCAATAAGGGACCAAGATGCTGGACATAGAGGTAACAAATGATTGTGCACATGAGTGACACTTTCTCGCTGCTACTAAACTTATCACTAAACATGTTGCATGTTATTGGACAAATGATTGATTTCCAGTTATATTGCTTACACGGTTGTCCAACGTCATACATTTTATTGTTTTGGTATTTTCTCTTCGTAATGGAAGAGGTATCTACTATCTGCATAGTTCCTCTTGTTGACACAGATAACACTGCACTATGACTGACGTTTTATGCAAAAGACCATGAGATCGCCGGTAAAGATTACCGAGCCTTACCAGGAGTCAGGTGAGAAAAGCACTGTCATAAATCGAGAGAGAATCCATAAGACAGAATGGCCTTACAAGACATAAAGGAGGTTATGGGTTCTTCTCCAGCAGATAATCATGCCTTCATAAGGCTGTTGACATAATGACATAACACTGTTATAACAGGTCATAATAATTTACGACAACCAAACTGAGGTTTGGAGGATAACTTTACTACAGTATCTATCAAAGTTTAATTGCACAGGCAGAACATGTGTCAAGAATGCTGTAGGTGGGTGTAGTGGTGGAATCAAGCGCAGGACACCGAAGTATAGTCCAAAAGACTTTAGTTCAAATTCCAACAAGGAAAATACGAACAAAACTTGCCCGAAGGCGAAACTACGCACGAAGGCGACACAAACAAAAGGCGCACTAAACATGTGCGTAAACGCTCCAACACAGTGGAGTGAAGCTCAACCGAGCGAAAGCAAAACAAGCACAACACACGACAGAAATAATCACACACAAACACAGACACACCCAACGAGACTTAAATAGAACACTAATGAGGACTAACTAGACACAGGTGTACAACATCAAGACCAAACCAAACGAACATGAAACATAGATCGGTGGCAGCTAGTACTCCGGGGACGACGACCGCCAATGCCTGCCCGAACCAGGAGGAGGAGCAGCCTCGGCCGAAACCGTGACAGTACCCCCCCCTTGACGCGCGGCTCCAGCCGTGCGCCGACCCCGGCCTCGGGGACGACCAGGAGGACGCGGAGCAGGGCGCGCAGGATGGTCCCGGTGGAACTCCGACAGGAGAGATGGGTCTAGGATGTCCCTCCGCGGCACCCAGCACCGCTCCTCCGGGCCGTACCCCTCCCACTCCACGAGATACTGGAGACCCCCCATCCGGCGTCTGGAGTCCAAGATGGACCGAACGGTGTACGCCGGAGCCCCCTCGATGTCCAATGGGGGCGGAGGAGTCTCTCCTATCTCATTGTCCTGGAGTGGACCAGCTACCACCGGCCTGAGAAGAGACACATGGAACGAGGGGTTAATATTCTTATATTCAACAGGTAGATGTAACTTATAACACACCTCGTTCAATCTTCTCAGGACTTTAAAGGGCCCCACAAACCGCCGACCCAGCTTCCGGTAGGGCAGGCGGAGGGGTAGGTTTCTGGTAGAGAGCCAGACTCGATCTCCGGGTGCGTACACCGGCCCCTCACTGCGGTGGAGATCGGCGCTCGCCTTGTGACGACGGACGGCCCGCTGCAGGTGGACGTGGGCAGCGTTCCACGTCTCTTCCGAGCGCCTCATCCAATCATCCACCGCAGGGGCCTCGATCTGGCTCTGCTGCCACGGTGCCAGAACCGGCTGGTAACCTAATACACATTGGAAAGGGGTTCGGTTGGTAGAGGAGTGGCGGAGAGAATTCTGGGCCATCTCGGCCCAGGGAATGTAACGCGCCCACTCCTCAGGCCGGTCCTGGCAATACGACCTCAGAAACCTACCCACATCCTGGTTAACACGTTCTACCTGCCCGTTACTCTCCGGGTGGTACCCCGAGGTAAGGCTAACCGAGACCCCCAAACGCTCCATAAATGCTCTCCACACCCGGGAGGTAAACTGGGGGCCTCGATCAGACACTATATCCTCGGGGACCCCGTAATGCCGGAAGACGTGGGTAAATAGGGCCTCAGCAGTCTGTAGGGCAGTAGGAAGACCCGACATAGGGAGAAGACGACAGGCCTTAGAGAACCGGTCCACAACGACCAGGATGGTGGTATTCCCCTGAGAGAGGGGAAGGTCTGTTACAAAATCCACCGAGAGGTGGGACCATGGTCGTTGTGGAACGGGTAGGGGCTGTAACTTACCCCTGGGCAGATGTCGGGGCGCCTTACACTGGGCGCACACCGAGCAGGAGGAGACGTAAACCCTCACATCCCTAGCCAAAGTAGGCCACCAGTATTTAGTGCTAAGGCAATGCACTGTCCGGCCAATACCCGGATGTCCAGAGGAGGGTGACGTGTGAGCCCAGTAGATGAGTCGATCCCGAATCTCGAGCGGAACGTACCTCCGACCCTCAGGACATTGTGGAGGGCTGGGGTCTGTACGCAACGCTCGCTCGATCTCGGCATCGACCTCCCACACCACCGGTGCCACAAGGCAAGACTCCGGTAGTATGGGAGTAGGCTCAACGGACCTCTCCTCCGTGTCATACCGCCGGGACAGTGCATCTGCCTTACCATTCTGGGACCCAGGGATGTACGTGATTTTAAATACGAACCTGGTGAGAAACATACTCCATCGAGCCTGGCGAGGGTTCAGTCTCCTCGCTGCCCGGATGTACTCCAGGTTCCGATGGTCAGTCAAAATGAGGAAAGGGTGTTGAGCCCCCTCAAGCCAATGCCTCCACACCTTAAGGGCTTGAACTACAGCTAACAGCTCCCTGTCCCCAACGTCATAGTTACGCTCCGCCGGGCTGAGCTTTTTGGAGTAAAAAGCACAGGGGCGGAGTTTAGGTGGCGAGCCGGACCGTTGAGAGAGAACGGCCCCTATACCAGCCTCAGACGCGTCCACCTCAACCTGAAATGGAATTGTGGGATCCGGATGCGCCAGCACCGGAGCCGACGTAAACAGGTCCTTCAGTCTCCCAAAGGCCCTGTCCGCATCAGCTGACCACTGCAGGCGCACCGGACCCCCCTTCAGAAGGGACGTGATGGGAGCTGCCACCTGTCCAAAACCCCGGATAAACCTCCGGTAGTAATTCGCAAAGCCCAAGAACTGCTGCACCTCTTTTACAGCGGTTGGAGTTTGCCAATTACGCACAGCGGACACACGATCCACCTCCATTCTCACCCCTGACGCGGACAACCGATAACCCAAAAAGGAGACCGACTCCTGGAAAAACAGACATTTCTCTGCCTTGACATATAGGTCGTGCTCCAACAGCCTCCTCAATACACGTCGCACCAGGGTTATATGCTCGGCTCGGGTAGACGAGTACACCAGAATATCATCAATGTACACGACCACCCCTTGTCCCTGCATATCCCGGAAAATGTCATCTACGAAGGATTGGAAGACTGATGGAGCATTCATCAACCCATATGGCATGACAAGATACTCGAAATGACCTGACGTGGTACTAAACGCCGTTTTCCATTCATCGCCCTCCCTAATGCGCACCAAGTTATACGCGCTCCTGAGATCCAATTTTGTGAAAAACCGCGCCCCATGCAATGACTCCGTCATGGTCGCAATCAGAGGGAGTGGATAACTGTATTTCACAGTAATCTGATTGAGACCACGGTAATCAATGCACGGGCGCAACCCTCCATCTTTCTTTTTCACAAAAAAGAAACTCGAAGAGGCGGGGGAAATGGAAGGCCGAATGTATCCCTGTCTCAAAGATTCGGCTATGTAAGTCTCCATAGCTTTCCTCTCCTCTTGAGACAAAGGATACACATGGCTCCGTGGGAGCGCTGCTCCTGCCTGGAGATCAATCGCACAATCCCCCTGTCTATGGGGAGGCAACTGCGTCGCCCTAGTTTTGCTAAACACAAGAGCTAAATCCCCATATTCAGGCGGAATGTGCAGTGCGGGCACTTGGTTTGGACTTTCCACCGAAGTCGCCCCCACGGAAACACCCAGACATCGCCCCTCACACTGAGCAGACCACCCATCGAGAGCCCTCTGTTGCCACGAAATAGCAGGGTTATGGGTGCTTAACCAGGGAATCCCCAGCACCACTGGGTACGCAGGAGAGTCGATCAGATACAGCTGTATAGTCTCTTCATGACCCCCCTGCGCACACATCCTAAGTGGCGCTGTGACCTCCCTGATCAACCCCGACCCCAACGGGCGGCTATCTAAGGCATGTACGGGAAAAGGTTTGTCAACAGGTAGGAGAGGGATCCCTAACTCTAAACAAAACTTTCGATCAACAAAATTCCCAGCTGCGCCTGAATCTACTAGCGCCTTATGCTGGGAATGAGGTGCAACCTGTGGAAAACCAACAGGTATACAAAAGTGCGCAACAGAAAGCTCTGGGTAAGCGGGGCGTCTACTCACCTGGGAGGCCCCCCCAGTGCGTGGCCTGTTGTCCTCTCCCTCGGAGAACCCTCCCCAGCACCTGGCCGCAGTGTGCCCTCCACGACCGCACTTGGTGCAGGAGACAGGCCCCCTCGGGCTCTTCCTCCTCCGCTCTCTAGCGCCAGCGCCCCCGAGCTCCATGGGGCACGGCTCGGAGGCGCTGGAGGGTGAAATGGACGGACCCCCCTCGGAACGTCCGCGGGTAGCTAGCAGGTTATCCAGCCTGATGGACATGTCGACCAACTGGTCGAACGAGAGGCTGGTGTCCCTACAGGCCAGCTCCCGACGGACGTCCTCGCGAAGACTACATCTGTAGTGATCGACGAGAGCCCGCTCATTCCACCCTGCATCTGCCGCTAGAGTACGGAATTCTAGGGCGAACTCCTGGGCACTCCTCCTCCCCTGCCGGAGGAAGACCAGACGCTCCCCCGCCGCTTTCCCCTCCGGGGGATGGTCAAACACCGCCCTGAAGCGGCGGGAGAACTCGTCGTAGGTGATGGTATCCGCGTCGATCCTCCTCCACTCCGCGTTGGCCCATTCCAACGCCTTCCCGGAAAGGCAGGAGATCAGGGCGGACACGCTCTCATGTCCCGAGGGCGCCGGGTGCACGGTGGCCAGGTACAGCTCCACCTGGAGAAGGAATCCCTGACACCCGGCCGCGGTCCCATCGTAGGCCCTCGGGAGCGAGAGTCGAACTCCTCGGGGTTCCGGAACGGGAATGGGCTGACTGGCCGATGGTGCTGGCAGGGAGGATGGCGGTGGAGGAGTCCCCCAGCCTCGGATGGTGGTGATCACCTCCTGCAGTGCGGACCCCATCTGCAGGATCTGGTCACTTTGTTCACGGACCTTGTCCTCCAGCGTCGCCTGGGCTGCTGCGGTTCCTGCTGATTCCATTCTTTATGGTGTGTGATTCTGTCAAGAATGCTGTAGGTGGGTGTAGTGGTGGAATCAAGCGCAGGACACCGAAGTATAGTCCAAAAGACTTTAGTTCAAATTCCAACAAGGAAAATACGAACAAAACTTGCCCGAAGGCGAAACTACGCACGAAGGCGACACAAACAAAAGGCGCACTAAACATGTGCGTAAACGCTCCAACACAGTGGAGTGAAGCTCAACCGAGCGAAAGCAAAACAAGCACAACACACGACAGAAATAATCACACACAAACACAGACACACCCAACGAGACTTAAATAGAACACTAATGAGGACTAACTAGACACAGGTGTACAACATCAAGACCAAACCAAACGAACATGAAACATAGATCGGTGGCAGCTAGTACTCCGGGGACGACGACCGCCGATGCCTGCCCGAACCAGGAGGAGGAGCAGCTGTTGTAGAAACATTTTACTAGATAATTAACTCAAAAATATCTCTCAAGACATCAGAGCCTGTGAATTTAAGAATTTAGACTTTATTTAAAAAACAAAGCCGAGCCTTTTTCCAAAGAGACAAAGACTGTCCCTTTTTCGCCAAGAGCTCAATTTTATAGCCACATGTACAAACATTCCTAACTTTTTTTTAGTTCGTACCACCCTCTCATTCGATCATTCTATTGGCTGCGTGCCTAGGCCCCTTCTCAAAAGCCCCTTCTTAAAAAACTAATGTAAATGCAAACCAGATGTCTAGAACAACCCCATGGCCTCAGTTTAAAAACCCCTGTAAAATAACACATCATATCCTTAATGTCTATATTCATTATTTAAACATATATCTGGATTATAAAATATCAAACATGTTCATTCTGTTTCACCATTATCATTTCATAATACATTATACAACATTTATCATTCATCATCCTCTCCAGCCCCTGAGATGATGTGCATGTGGCCATGTGTCAGGTCATAAGGTCATAAACATAAAGAAACGCAAACACTAGCTCCATTGTTACTTCTATCTCCACAGCCATCACGTCATTCACATTCCTAAACCAGCTGCAGAAGTTTTCATGAAAAACACATAATTATCTCTGCTCTGAATTCAACTGGCTCTCAATCCATAAACACTCCAAGGCATATAGATTTTCAATTTTACAACAGATCCATGCTTATTACTAATATTATTATTTTACCTTTGCCTACACTTGCCTTCATGATACATAAAATAACACCACATATCCCCCCTTTGGGACATTATAATATTGTCCCATCAATACAAAAATTAATTACTCATATCACAAGTATTATAACAATCAAAATAATCAATATCCATATCTAATCAATTAATTGCCATGTCAACATCACTAAGCATTAATATTACAAGTTATTCAGATCAGTCAGTCCACTTATAATTTATAATCATAATCAAATGAATTACCCAAAACAACTTTAAAATGACAATTCTTAATTAGTCACCTTTGTTCCATCATTCAAGTTAAAACTCTCACCTTGGCCCATCAATACTGGCCGAATGTACATGTATGTTATAATAATTCTAGCATTACCTTCCTCATAACAAGAATTACATCAGATCAGTACCCTAATGCATTGTCCAAATTACTATAAATTTAGTAGTGTATAATACCTCCTTAATCAACATACTACCTCAACTAACACTCCTTCCTCTACCGGCACTCAATCTTCTGGCGTCTTCATTATTCTTCATTATGTTGTTCATAGTTCATCTTGAATTTCCAATAGCAATGTCCCAATTCCAATGTCACACCTGAACCACCACACCTCCACCCTCATCCTGTTTTGTCCATGTGCAACCCAGTATATTGCTTTGATTTGATGCAGAAGTGGGTCGGACAGGAACATCTTCAACGCCTTTGTTGTTTCCTCTTCAGCCAAGTAGAGGATTTTTGGTTTTTATTGAGGTTTACACCGTTCTGAGCCAATTGATCTCTGCAATGCATTACGACACCATCCGTTGTAACCTCAGGAAAGGACAGATCATAACAGTTCAGTTGAGTTAATTTCCAATCCAAAACATCCCTAGTAACATCATCTACATGACAAATCATTATGTTTCACATTCTCCCTTGAATTCTTCCCAAATTATATAACCCAATTGTTTTATTGTAACATTCCTATATTTTTCTCATACTCTATTTGACATTAAGTTTCCCTTTCCTTGTTCCTATTCTAACACTTGCTTATACTTCTCTCTTCTAATAACACTTTCCCCTGGAAATCTAACACCAAATACTACATCAAATTGGTTATCTAAGTCTTGGACTGTTCTCCTTATGTCTATGATTCACTTGTCTCTTTCTTTCATTATCTTAAGGTCACACTACCCCATGTGACTTCCCCATACTCTTTGTGCTGGTTTCTCACACACCAATACTATTTAACCCTAGTATTTTAATAGTGATCCCTTCCTGTATTTTTAGTTATGGTTCCTGCCTGTGCAAGAATCTACATTCTACTCCTTTCTATATCCCTTCTATGTCTTGTTCTTCTGCTCTTTATTATTATTATTATCAGTACTCCATTCCCCTTATTATCAGGTAACTAGTCAAGTACATAGAAATCAATGATAAGGATATCTGGTGCGTCTTGGAGATCTGGAATCTCTCAATCATCAGTTCCCTCACTCTGGTACAATGGTTAAGATGATACCCAATACTCCCCTCTATCCGTACCATCGTTGGTATAACCTGGACAACAATATGTAAGTCACTTCTGTTGTTAACCTTCCCCCATCACTAGGATCTCCGGATCAGCCAAAGTCCCTCTCAATCTATCAACATCGGTCTGTGAAAAGTGTCCTTCTATCAGCCTTCTCATAAGGAAACTCAGAGTTACTGCTGCAAAAACACAAGCACAGACACACACAAAAAACAACAATACTACCCAATGGCTGAGGTTGGAACACTCCTATAGTGGAAAACATTAATCTTAGTATCTGTCTCCACCAGTTTTACCATCATTAAGGCAGCCAACAACACCTGGTACTATAGTCTTTTGCCATCACATAGTCTCCAGGGCACAGAAAATACTCAGATTATCCTACTCAGTTGGACATAGCTATCTTCACCCATGAAAAGAAAATCTTAAGAACATTGTTAGTTTAGGTGAGACACAGTATGCTACTCATGTCCTCTCATCCGTCAAGAGAAGCCTTGAGATTATGAAGCACACCTGCTTCCAGCTTGTTGTAGTCCACGTATCTCATAGACAGACCACCTCTACACCATGCCTCCTATCACAAAAACAAAAATTATTTAACCTAACCCATAACACATTATTACTACTTTCACATCCTTAATACACCTTGCATATTTCCCCACAAAACCATAATAAACCATTAAAACCTCTAATAAATCCCAACTTCCCCCCTTGGACACATACATCACATCGTGATTTATGTGTACAAAAACAAAACAAAACAATATTGCCTATCAAACCTAAAATAATAACTAACCTTAAAATGACAACCCTTAAGCATATCTTTACTTAACTGTATTCCATAACACTATTCAATGAATACTTCTCATTCAGGACTAACTCTCTCACTACATCCTTATCCTGTTTAGACTAATTTATATATAGGATTTTTCCAACTTGTAAACTTCTTCACAATTATCCTTATTTTATCTAACCCCTTAATTCAGCATGCCTCTAGAATTCATAGTGCGGTTGATCAGATCACACTATAAAGCCAGGACAGATTTCAGAGGTCATTGAAATCATTCAATGAATTGTTTCATCCTATAGTATACTACTTCTAACAACCATCAAAACCTTTCATAAATGTTGTAATTCCTTATTACAGCTCTTTTCAAAATAAATCATACATATTTACTTACCCCTCAGTAAATAACCCCCTTACATGTGTATGCCCCTTTAAGATATTTCACTTCCATCCTGTCAAAAAACCCCAAATAGAAATAAAAATCCTATACAACTAACATTTCATACTAAGTAGTTTGTTTGTGGTTATTTGAACACCATATAGTAAAACAATAACCAAACAAAAATGGCCAGGCCTTATTTATTTTTGTAACTCCCTATGACAACCTAAAAATAAAACTACTTAATTTTACTAACTAGTTCCACCCTAGCCTACAGACTTTTCTAACCTCCCAATAAAGAAATCCCCATGTTCCTGGAAGAGAAAGTATACATGTCGTTAACATATAATCATCAATCCAAAGATAGTAATTACACACAAAACATCATAAACCTATAACCCCTTTTTAGTAATTTAAACGTCGCAAACTGTTGCATCGATGTTTTCTTTTTTTTTTCCCCAAATATAAACTTATTGTTTCATAATCCAAAACCCATAAAAAGATGTCTACTTAATCCATCAAGTCAACAGCAACAACTACCTCCCCAGGTTCAATGTACTATAAACAATTTATCATTATCTGAAGTAATAAAACATCATCATAACTCACTGCTGTTTAAACAAACAATATAATGTCATAATAAAATGATCAATTATCAAATATCGTTCCTTATTCAACTATCGAGACATGTTCTTCATTAGTTAATCGTCTCCACAAAGCAATACTACCTAATAACATATTCTCATTCTCCTAAATATAAACCAATAAAACATCAAATTCACCAATATGCTATTTCAATTACTATGTTATCCTATTCGACATAGATTGGTAGGACATCTTCCCTATAATGTTATCAATGAAACCAGTAATTCACATCAATAACATCAATGTAAAAGATTTGCTTTCTGTCCCCTACTGGATTCGAACCAGGGACCCTCTGCACACATTGACAACTTTCACCATAAAAGTACCATTACCCGTCGCTCCACCAGTGCCACACAAAGCATCTACTTCCAGTTCATAGAGCAAATGACATCACCCAACGAAAACCCACACTAGCTTTCACCGCTAACCAGCTAGCAATCTCCTGCCAATAACATTCAACGACCTCCCACAAACCACGCGATCCCCATACACCTAACGTAGCCCACAACGTCCATTATAGCGCTCTCATGTTTCAGCAAGTTTAACATCCACAGAGAAAAATTGGAAATTCTTCAATTTTTCCTAGCAGACGAAATAAAACCACTTTCAAACAGCATTCTGCATTTACCTCTATCATAGGGTTTAAAAACCCCACTCAACAACATTAACCATCCTAAATTGCCATAGTAACGTCATGTTTGGTTCAATATATCTATTACCATATAAGACATTCACTTCTCCATGCGTAGCAAACTATATCCTATTTCTCCTGTAATCAACTAAAATCATAGCCACACAATTAAACCATCACTCCGCCATTACAGAATGAATTAACTATCCTTGCTATGTAAGCTACAAGTAACACCAAACACTTGCTATAGTTTACCATCATATATTTAAATAATCAATTTATCCCAATCCAATGTATCTATAGACATATCCCACTATTGCCATTTGTTTAATCTAGCAAAACCTCATTCAATGACTAAAAATTACTACCACGTTGTCTCCTCTCCATTAACATTTTAGCAGATGCTCTCTTTCCAAACAACACTCAATTCGTGAGCTCATACATTCCTTTACTTATACTAGCCCCCCTTGGGAATCGAACACCCAACCCTGGCGTTGTAAGCACCGTGCTCTACCAACTGAGCTACAGCCACAGATAAGCGTATAGCGCCCTTTTCTGATAATGTTATAATTGTAGCCTATTGCATTACTTTTGTTTAAAATATACGTTTGTTTAGTCAACAAATCTAGAACCCACTATAAATGGGTGCTTATTCACTCAGCATAATAACCAAAGCTCTTTGCATCCCCTAGTTCACGTAATGAAAATACATTATGATTCTACAATTCACCAAATATTCGCATACACCACTGGTGACGCAAACCATAGAATAAAATAATAACAATTAGAATTTTGTCAAATAGATGTTTTCCATCCAACTATTCAAAATTTATTTAAATAACTATTTCAGCTCGATACAGTCAAACAAGTATGACTCTCTTTTTACCGGAAACTAATTCATGCTTTTAGTAAAATCTATTCACATCCCAACAATAGCTAAACTATACTTAGAAAACCTAGACTCTGTTCAGCGATGCAGAATCCATGCTTTATCGAAATGACAAGTTAATCCTCTTTTATTCCAATGATAATAGTCAGTAGTATTAGTATCTGGAACATACCACACTTTATCAGAAAATAGTTCTGTAGGACACAGTTCTCACACGCTCAACGTAATCAACTTAGCAGTCAACAAGTCAAACCCCACATTCATTGATTTGGAAACAGATCTAACAACCTAACCAAATGAATTATATATCTGCTTCTGAAATAATATATAGTTTATTATTATGCTTAATTCTACCACATGTCCTATGTACTCTCTCCCATTTCCACATCCACCTACGTTTTTGAACAAATCAACACCTATAATTTTATTATTTTACGTAGTCAATTTATCATAATACTGCATTACCTCTAACGTTTCTAAATATATCGTCCAAACATACCCTAACAGATGTATCAAAATACAATGCATAGACGTCATATGACCATACCAATAAACGTGACCTGTTCCTCCAACAGGATTTATTCTACCCCTCCTGGTAACGTGAATTTTCTACACTCAGTTGGTCAATGAATACCCACGCACCATTTATTCTTCTCTTTCCTAAGTGATTGGGCACACCCTTTCTCCATCAGACAGAAGCTTCAAACAACCTCAAATAGATTTCCCTTCCTTACAGAAAGACTATCTACTTACAGGATTTAATATTATATTCTCACTCACACAGATGAGCAGACCTACTCTATATATAACACTTTATCAAAATTTGGAAGCCCTTGTAGCTATTTAACCCGTTCACCTACTCAGGATGACCTAACTTTTTTTCCTGATAGACCCTACATAATATTGACATCATCACAACACAGGATGATTCACTACTTACCCGTACAGACCTCTAACAAAGAATTTATCATCAGAGCGGTATCCGTAAGTAATCTTGTCTGTTCAGGCCAATGGAATGCTAATTATAGCCCCCCAAAGCGGTATCCACAAGATTTCTATTTATACTACACTTTCCTAAGTGACCTGTCAATTCTGCCCTAATTTTTCTGTTACACTTCCTCAACACAGAAAAAGAAGCGGTATTACCCCAGGATTTCTGCCTACCTATGCAGTCCTCAAGACGATTAACGTCTAAAGCGGTATCTGCAGGACTTAACCTGTTATTGTCTGATCGCTCAACCAGCCGTACAACCACCCATGTCCAAATGACCCAGACAGAGCAATCAGCAAGATGAATCAACTGAATCAAATGAATCAAATCAATTGAACAGACGGTTCAGACAAACAACAGCAACATGTATTCTTAAATTCAAAAGCTCCTAGTGTCTAACTTTCTGGTTCTTAAATTTGGAGAGACCTACTTGGTATTTCTTTAGATGTTGCCGAGTCCCGGATCGGACCACACAAACTTTATACTATTTTAGTAAGAACTTCTTACCTTTTTAAAAGCGGCCGCTTTTGTTTGTATGGTCCGTCCAAGCCGTTTCACAACTGCAAATACATACCGTCACTGATCCCTATCAAGTCCCTTCGTGGTCGCCAATTATGTTGTAGAAACATTTTACTAGATAATTAACTCAAAAATATCTCTCAAGACATCAGAGCCTGTGAATTTAAGAATTTAGACTTTATTTAAAAAACAAAGCCGAGCCTTTTTCCAAAGAGACAAAGACTGTCCCTTTTTCGCCAAGAGCTCAATTTTATAGCCACATGTACAAACATTCCTAACTTTTTTTTAGTTCGTACCACCCTCTCATTCGATCATTCTATTGGCTGCGTGCCTAGGCCCCTTCTCAAAAGCCCCTTCTTAAAAAACTAATGTAAATGCAAACCAGATGTCTAGAACAACCCCATGGCCTCAGTTTAAAAACCCCTGTAAAATAACACATCATATCCTTAATGTCTATATTCATTATTTAAACATATATCTGGATTATAAAATATCAAACATGTTCATTCTGTTTCACCATTATCATTTCATAATACATTATACAACATTTATCATTCATCATCCTCTCCAGCCCCTGAGATGATGTGCATGTGGCCATGTGTCAGGTCATAAGGTCATAAACATAAAGAAACGCAAACACTAGCTCCATTGTTACTTCTATCTCCACAGCCATCACGTCATTCACATTCCTAAACCAGCTGCAGAAGTTTTCATGAAAAACACATAATTATCTCTGCTCTGAATTCAACTGGCTCTCAATCCATAAACACTCCAAGGCATATAGATTTTCAATTTTACAACAGATCCATGCTTATTACTAATATTATTATTTTACCTTTGCCTACACTTGCCTTCATGATACATAAAATAACACCACACAGCCTCGGCCGAAACCGTGACAACATGTTTATGATTATCGAGGGCATGGGTGGAATTGGAAAAATATCACTCTGGGAATGCACTCCTGTGAAATTTCCAGGCATTCTGCTAAAAATATATATTTATCTTCCGCCAGAGATTTTCACTTTGGAAACCACATTCCCTGGCGTTCCTCCCCAATGCCACCCCTCCCTCGGATTGTGCTATTGAAGAGGATGGTAGTGGGGAGGTTTATTGGGCGCTACCCCAGAGAAAATGTCAGCTCGTAATGTAGGCAGACACAGTGGGAATAAAACGTGGGCATATAGAGCGCAGTCAAGCTTGTCTTCTGGTTCCCAGGAGCACATGGAGAGGAGCCCTGCCCCCTGAGCCTCTCCACAGCTGCTGCTTGCACACTGAAATGAGAACTAATTAAGAAAGAGCCGACAGGAAGTCAACCATCGTGTTGCACTTTACGACTTCTCCTCTCATTCTCTGCTTAGGTCTCTCTCGCTTGGTCTCAGAATCTGTCGTCGTCCTCCTTACCTCTCTCTCTCTCTCTCTCTCTCTCTCTCTCTCTCGCTCTCGCTCTCGCTCTCGCTCTCGCTCTCTCTCGCTCTCGCTCTCTCTCGCTCTCGCTCTCGCTCTCTCTCTCGCTCTCTCTCTCGCTCTCTCTCTCTCTCTCGCTATGGCAGGCAAATACATATTTGGCTGCAAGAGGAGCCATTGCTCCTTCGCCCATGAGTATTTTTAGTTTTTCCTCTGGGTTTAATAAGTTAAAATTTGGAATAAATGTAGTCATTTCTGTGAATAATTAATCTCTTTGTGAGGAATGTTTATCACAGTAAAGGAGAAAGTGCATTTCTGTTTCTACCTCCCCTGTCGTGCAGTGACCACATATACGCTCCTCTTTGGGTAGCCATGTCTTTTTATGTCTGCCGGTTTCTATTGCCAATTGATGGTCACTCAGCCTGTACTTGGTAAGGATCTGTCTCTGCTTCGTATCTCTGACAGAGTAGAGATAATCAGCCAATTCATATTCTCTGTTTAGGGTCAGATAGCAATTTAGTCGGCTTTGGGATTTTGTTTTGTTTTTCCAATGTTGTAAATATGAGTCCTTTGATTGGTTCATGATTTTGTTCATTGGAATTCTTTCTTTTGAAGCAGTGCTGGTGTCAGCTTGGTTGGTTAGGTCCAACACCAGCTGACTGAGAGGGCTCGTTTCTGGGCTCAGCTCTTGGGTTTGAAGTGCTTTAAATTGCAGACTTGAATTTGGACTTTAATTTAGATGTAGCCAAAATTGTAATGATCTTTTCTGTATTTTCATTACTACTGGAAAGCGGCCCAATTCTGCCCTACATGCATTAGTTGGTGTATTTCTCTGGACTTGTAGAATTTTCCGACAGAATTCTGCATGTAGGGCTTCAATTGGATGTTTGTCCCATATTTTAAAGTCCAGTTTATTGAGTGGCCCCCAAACCTCACTTCCGTAAAGACCTATTGGTAGGATTACACTGTCAAATATTTTGGTCCAAATTCTAATTGGGATGTTGATTTTGAATAATTTCATTTTTATTGCATACAATGCTCTGCAGGCTTTTTCTTTGAGTGCATTCACTGCCATATTAAAGTTTCCTGATGCAGATATGGTCAGACCAAGGTATGTGTAATTTTTTGTGTGTTCAATTATGGTGTTGTTCAGGGTGAATTTATATTTATATCTGTTTTTTTTTGGGAAAATCATGATTTTAGTTTTTTTGAAATTTACTGCCAGGGCCCAATTATTGCAATATTGCTCTAGAATGTTAAGGTTCTACCAGACCAGGCCCATCACAACACAGCTCTACAAGACCAGGCCCAACACAGCACAGATTTACCAGACCAGGCCCACCACAACACAGCTCTACAAGACTGGGCCCAACACAGCACAGATTTACCAGACCAGACCCGCCTCAGGACAGCACGACCAGACCAGGCCCACCTCAGGACAGCATGACCAGACCCGTCCCATCACAACACAGCTCTACCAGACCCGGCCCATCACAACACAGCTCTACTAGACCCGGCCCATCACAACACAGCTCTACTAGACCCGGCCCATCACAGCACTGACCACTACTCCAGGGTCGGGCAGAACACTGTCCTTCAGAGAAGTACACCACATGATGCAGTCCACACCATGTATCATTCAGATCATCAGCCTACATATGCTGAGGTAACCTCTGGCAAAAGACACCTAGAACTATCAGAGATAGGAGAGGTGCGCCAACTACTGCATCTAATATGCAGACTACTGGGCTAGACAGACCCTTTAATTCACACGCACGCACACGCGCACAAACACAGGGTTGCAGATTGCATTGCATTGTACTTATTTTTTGGCTATCCTTTATTTTATTGGCACTGGTATTATAATAATAGTGATGTGTAATGGTGTGTGTGTATGTATATACAGTGGGGAGAACAAGTGTTTGATACACTGCCGATTTTGCAGGTTTTCCTACTTACAAAGCATGTAGAGGTCTGTAATTCTTATCATAGGTACACTTCAACTGTGAGAGACGGAATCTAAAACAAAATTCCAGAAAATCACATTGTATGATTTTTAAGTAATTCATTTGCATTTTATTGCATGACATAAGTATTTGATACATCAGAAAAGCAGAACTTAATATTTGGTACAAAAACCTTTGTTTGCAATTACAGAGATCATATGTTTCCTGTAGGTCTTCACCAGGTTTGCACACACTGCAGCAGGGATTTTGGCCCACTCCTCCATACAGACCTTCTCCAGATCCTTCAGGTTTCGGGGCTGTCGCTGGGCAATACGGACTTTCAGCTCCCTCCAAAGATTTCTATTGGGTTCAGGTCTGGAGACTGGTTAGGCCACTCCAGGACCTTGAGATGCTTCTTACGGAACCACTCCTTAGTTGCCCTGGCTGTGTGTTTCGGGTCGTTGTCATGCTGGAAGACCCAGCCACGACCCATCTTCAATGCTCTTACTGAGGGAAGGAGGTTGTTGGCCAAGATCTCGCGATACATGGCCCCATCCATCCTCCCCTCAATACGGTGTAGTCGTCCTGTCCCCTTTGCAGAAAAGCATCCCCAAAGAATGATGTTTCCACCTCCATGCTTCACGGTTGGGATGGTGTTCTTGGGGTTGTACTCATCCTTCTTCTTCCTCCAAACACGGCGAGTGGAGTTTAGACCAAAAAGCTCTATTTTTTGTCTCATCAGACCACATGACCTTCTCCCATTCCTCCTCTGGATCATCCAGATGGTCATTGGCAAACTTCAGACGGGCCTGGACATGCGCTGGCTTGAGCAGGGGGACCTTGCGTGCGCTGCAGGATTTTAATCCATGACGGCGTAGTGTGTTACTAATGGTTTTCTTTGAGACTGTGGTCCCAGCTCTCTTCAGGTCATTGACCAGGTCCTGCCGTGTAGTTCTGGGCTGATCCCTCACCTTCCTCATGATCATTGATGCCCCACGAGGTGAGATCTTGCATGGAGCCCCTGACCGAGGATGATTGACCGTCATCTTGAACTTCTTCCATTTTCTAATAATTGCGCCAACAGTTGTTGCCTTCTCACCAAGCTGCTTGCCTATTGTCCTGTAGCCCATCCCAGCCTTGTGCAGGTCTACAATTTTATCCCTGATGTCCTTACACAGCTCTCTGGTCTTGGCCATTGTGGAGAGGTTGGAGTCTGTTTGATTGAGTGTTTGGACAGGTGTCTTTTATACAGGTAACGAGTTCAAACAGGTGCAGTTAATACAGGTAATGAGTGGAGAACAAGGGGGCTTCTTAAAGAAAAACTAACAGGTCTGTGAGAGACGGAATTCTTACTGGTTGGTAGGTGATCAAATACTTATGTCATGCAATAAAATGGAAATTAATTACTTAAAAATCATACAATGTGATTTTCTGGATTTTTGTTTTAGATTCAGTCTCTCACAGTTGAAGTGTACCTATGATAAAAATTACAGACCTCTACATGCTTTGTAAGTAGGAAAACCTGCAAATACTTGTTCTCCCCACTGTATATGTCTGTATGTATGTATGCATGTATATATGTATGTATGTATGTATGTATGTATGTATGTATGTATGTATGTATGTATGTATGTATGTATGTATGTATGTATGTATGTATGTATGTATGTATGTATGTATGTATGTATGTATGTATGTATGTATGTATGTATCTATGTATGTATGTATGCATGTATGCATGTATGTATGTAGATGTATATATATTACTATTATTATTATTATTATTATTATTATTGGGGGGTTTTCAATGTACTTTACTCAAACCAGTGAATATCACTTATTATAAATGAGATCATTAACTATCAGCTCTTGGAATATCCAGGGCCTGTACTCTTCACATTTTGGTTATAAAACAACAAATCCAGAATTGATTAAAAACATCAAGGGACAGGACATCATAATCCTACTGGAAACATGGGGTCGTGGAGACATAGATACTCAGTGTCCCTCAGGCTATAGAGAAAGTTTACTACCATCAATCAAACATACATTTTTTAAACGGGGCCGAGACTCAGGTGGAATCATCATTTGGCATAAGCAGGACTTAGCACTGAATGAAATGAAAAAAGGTACTAATCATATTTGGTTAAAACTTAACAAAGGTACAATCTATTGTGACAATGATGTATACATATGTGCTATGTTGAAGACCTTCTTTGGTTGGTGATAGAAGTACCAAGTCATCAGCATATAGCAGGTATTTTACCTCTGTATCAAATAGTGTGAGTCCTGGGGCTGGAGAATGGTCCAACATGTCTGCTAATTAATTGATATAAATGTTGAAAATATTTGGACTCAAACTGCAGCCTTGTCTCACACCTCGACATTGTGAAAAGAATTCTGTTCTTTGGTTTTTGATTTTTATTGCACACTTGTTTTCTGTATACATACATTTTATTAAGTCATACACCTTACCACCAAGCCCACTTTGGAGAATGTTGTAGAATAGCCCTTCATGCCAAATAGAATCAAATGCTTTTTTAAAGTCAATAAAGCAAGCAAAGATTTTGCCCTCTTTTTTTTGGTGGACGTGTTTATTAATTAGTGTGTGTAAGGTGTATATATGGTCAGTAGTGCGATGGTTAGGGAGAAAGCCAATTTGACATTTACTTATTACATTTTTCTCTTGAAGAAAGGTTTGAATTCTTGAATTCAAAATGCTACAGAAAACCTTTCCCAAGTTGCTGTTTACGCAAATTCCCCTGTAATTATTGGGGTCTGATTTGTCTCCACTTTTGTGGATAGGGGAGATGAGCCCCTGGTTCCAGACATCAGGGAAGCAGCCAGAAGTTAAAACTATGTTGAACAATTTAAGCACAGCATTTTGCAACTCAATTTAAGCACAGCATTTAGCATTTTGCAATTTTATTGATTTTAGCTTTTCATTTAGTTCTTGTTGGATTATTGGGTCATCTAATGGATTTTGGGTTTTTTTAATGACCGATTCAAGGATGTTAAATTTTTCTTGAATTTCTAATTGGTTCTGTTGTAAGTCTTTTTGTGGGATGTTTTTGTATAGATTATCAAAATAAATTTTCCAAATTCCTTCATCTTGTATGGCTAATTCTTGTGGCTTTGTCATGCTTAAATTGTTCCACATGTCCCAGAACTGATTTTGGTCAATTGCACTTTCAATTTCATCAACTGTCTTGTTGGTATAATTCAATTTCTTGCGTCTTAGTGTATGTTTATACTGTTTCAGAGTTTCAAAGTATTCATAGCGTAGATCTGGGTTGTTTTGCTGCTTATGTTTTTCATTTGAAATTTGCCTTAGGTGTTTTCTAATTGTTTTACATTCGTTATCAAACCATTTTTCAGAAACATTGCATTTCTTTGGTTTTTTCAAATTTGCTTTCGATGCTGCTTTTTGGAAAATGCAATTTATGTTTTGAGTAGCCGAATTGACACCTTCTTTATTGTTTTGGTATTGTGAGTAATTGAAAAACTGTATAGAGTTCATCATTTCATTTGAGTTCAATGTTTCAATGAATCTCTCTGCACTGTTTTGAGCCCATCTGTACGATTGGTTCATGTTGTAGAGTATATTTGGCCGTTTTTTTGAATGAATATTTCTTCAGAAACACGTTGCTGTGTTGTGATGGGCCTGGTCTGGTAGAGCTGTGTTGTGATGGGCCTGGTCTAGTAGAGCTGTGTTGTGATGGGCCTGGTCTAGTAGAGCTGTGTTGTGATGGGACGGGTCTGGTCGTGCTGTCCTGAGGCGGGCCGGGTCTGGTCGTGCTGTCCTGAGGCGGGTCTGGTCTGGTAAATCTGTGCTGTGTTGGGCCCGGTCTTGTAGAGCTGTAATAAGCCGTGTCTGGCTCTTCTCTCCTGGGGATGGTGGGGGTACTGTTGTTTCAGAAGGTGGGGCAGGGGGGCTCTGCTGCTGGGGTGATGGGTGTGTGGGTCCCTGCCAAGTGTTGCATCCTTTAGGTCCTTAGCAAAAGTTCTGACACTGACCTGATCAAGATGTACATTATCGTATAAGTGTTCACATGTCAGAGTGGGATGGTGAGCCATTCTAATGTTGAGCAGTGAGGCACAGTCCACAGTGATCTGTTGATTTATTTTGTCGATCAACTGTCCTGGGAAGTCTTTTCTTGGTAGGAGGGGGGACACAACTATATTGGTTGTTGGGAACATAGCCTGTGCCCGTTCTGCTACTCTTCTCACTGCCCCAGATACATTTTCACCTTTGGCATGAAGGTCGTTTGTGCCAGTGTGGATGATGATGTTGTCGGGGGTGTCAATCCTGGTCTGACTGAGTAGCTGCATTGCACTGTCAGTTGTAGGACACCAGAACTTAGAACTTGGTGTCTAGGGAATAATCTTTCCTGGACTAAGAACTTCCCATTTGAATCAATAAGGATTGCAGTTGTGGGTGACTGTCTGGGTGGAGCAGACTGGGAGACTGGTATTCTGACCTGGGCTGGAGCAGACTGGGAGGCTGGTTGGCTGACCTGGGCTGGAGAAGACTGGGTGGCTGGTTGGCTGACCTGGGCTGGAGCAGACTTAGAGGCTGGTAGGTTGACCTGGGCTGGAGCACACTGTGCTGGAGCAGACTGGGAAGCAGGTAGGCTGACCTGGTCTAGAGCAGACTGGGACGCTGGTTGGCTGATCTGGGCTGGAGCAGACTGGTAGGCGGGTGCAGTGTCATCAGGCTGTGTGGTGGAGGCCATGCTGGTCTCAGGTTCTGCTTGTGTTGTACCAGGCTGGTGGACATGTTCTCTAGATGCAGAGGATATATTGACTAGCTGCTGGTTGAGGGTGTCAATGTACCTCTCTCTTTGTTCTAGCTCCTTTCTTGTTGTGCTCAGATGGTCTCTGAGGTCATCATTTGTCTGACTCAGTTTGTCTAATTTAGCAATAGATGCTCTGCTCTCCTCCCTGAACTGTTTCATCTCTTCTTTTAGTTTCTGGACAGTGTCCTCCCCTTGAAGCTTGTTCTCTCTGAGTTCTATGACCTCTGCTTCGACGAGAGAGAGGGTGTTGTGGAAACGTTGCATAGCAGGTGTTCTTGGTGTTGTAGGCATGTCCTTGGCTTTGTCTGCTGCAGGTGAGGTAGGTAGAGGGACACTTAGGGCTTCTTGCTGGGTTACAGAGACCGTTGGGGCCTGCTTTTTTCCATCTCCCTCTTTGACTTGTTCCTCAGTTTCTGAGATGAGTTCAGCTTCTGATTTTAGGGTAGCAAACATATTCTCAAAAGCCTGGAGGCTTGAATCATTGCCTTGTATCAATACAGTTCCATTATTATATACGTTTACTGTTTGATACGTGTTGCTCTGGTCAGCTTCTTCAAAAATGCTGATCTGACATCCTTGGCTGATGCCTCTCTTTTTTGAGAAAGGGAAATTGTTGCAAATAACTATTTTCCATATGTGCCCTCGTTTGGTATTAAATATTAAATTTGTTCTTGTTTTGCAACTGGTAAGATCTGCAAACAGGCATTCATGGTTCTGTCCCATCATCAAACCTTTTAAACTTTTCTTGGCTTTCTCCGTCTGGATGCCTGGTGGGTAAACAATTTCCATAGCAACGCTGTACACAATGTTGCAATAGAAACGTTGTTTCTTGTATTATTCTCTCTTGTGTCTTTTAGAGGACTGTTTTACTTTGATGTCCTTTGTCTTCTGTCCTTATTTTGTCTTATTTTGTCTTTCTTTTCTTCTGTTAACTAGATATTCTTTGTTAGCTAGCTAGCTTCTTCCAGGAGAGTCCCTAGCAACTGCTTAGCAACTGGTAAACAATTCAGCTAGCTAAGATAACTGTACAATTTTATGAAAAATAGTTACTTTTTCTAAAGCCTTTCTTCTTTGTTTGTTGCTTGTTTTGTCTCTTATTCAGTCTTGCAGTTTTCTTTTGTTTTTTTCCGATGTACTTAACTCTAAAAACCATATAAATCTCAATATTTGTAGGAGCTCATTTTTTCAGCAGCTGCTGCTCTATTTGGAATTCCGAGATCCTTCTCTCTCTCTCTCTCTCTCTCTCTCTCTCTCTCTCTCTCTCTCTCTCTCTCTCTCTCTCTCTCTCTCTCTCTCTCTCTCTCTCTCTCTCTCTCTCTCTCTCTCTCTCTCTCTCTCTCTCTCTCTCTCTCTCTACAGCTGACTAACCACAAACTTTGTAATTCCCTCGTGCCACCAACCTCTCTCCTCAACAGCTTGATGCTTGTGGGATGTTAGAAGCAGAAGGTGCACTGTTTCTGGTTGACGCACACACCATAAATCTCGACACAAATGAGGGGCACTACTCACAATATGTCACCCTGCTCAATTCGTGTGTGTGTATGTACATTTGTGTGTGAGTATGTGTGTGCATTTGTGTGTGTGTGTGTGTGTGTGTGTGTGAGCATACCCCCATGTGCAGTTTGGGTGTGCCTATTGCAGGCACAACAAATCAAAGCAAGCCCAACGGTGGCGGTTGGGGAGACAACAGATGCATAAGTGAACGTGAGCAGTGTTCACAGGGCACTGTGAGAGCTCATTACTGTAGTCTTTGGGCTGGAAAATATCTGTCTGTGGGGATTCATTATAAACATCCTGCTCTAGCAGCTCCTGCCACGCACTGCTGTAATGAGAGATCCTCTTCCTCATCCTCACTTTTCCTCACATCTTCATCTTATCTTATCTTCTCTCAGTGGTTTAAATTGGGCAGGTGAAGTCTGAAGCCTCAGTGGTCACCTGCAATGCAGTGGAAGTCTGTCTAGCTAGTGTTCTGCTAGCTTCGTTCGTTATCATTAGCATAACTAGTGTTATGTTGGTTAGTCTAATTCTCTGTGGAGTGGATACTGGTGAATCTGGCACTAAACCACTTAAGACCACATGATTTACATAGCATTAATATTAGATAGGCCTATTTATATCGCTCCATTTCTTAGTGTAAAATGTTTCTTGGCTAGTGTGCACTCAAAATGAATTCAACATGTTTAACTCATCAGCTCACACTTAAATACATTTGTTTGAAGCTTTGTAAAAGATGTTCATTGCAACAGTTTTGGTGGCTGCTGTGTCGTTATGTTTTATGCAGTTGTCTCATCCTGAGGAAACAGCTGTGCTGTTTTATCTTTGTCTGGGATTGTTTTAGAGACATTAAACACTGGACCGTTTATTTTATACTGTTTTTTCACACTGTTTTCATATACTGTATTCTTCACAAAGCTGTATTCTTTATAAAGCTCATTCTAATATACAGAATATACTACTGCACATTGCATTGGTTGACTTGTTTTGTCTGATTTTGTGGTTGTCTTTTTGCAGTGGTTGACTTGTTTTGTCTGATTTTGTGCTTGTCTTTTTGCAGTGGTTGACTTGTTTGGTCTGATTTTGTGGTTGACTTTTTGCAGTGCTTGACTTGTTTTGTCTGTGGTTATTTCACAGCAGCTGTGTGGCTTTGCTGTGGTGTTAGTGTTGTTTTAAGTGTTGATTGTATCAAGCTGTCTCTCCCTCTATCCCATAGGCCCGTATCCCCCGTGTAATCCGACGCAACCCCGACCAGCCGGCTCTAGCCGACCAGGCCAGCAGGGTGTCATTTGCCTCGGCTGAGAGTCTGGAAACCATGTCTGAGGCCGACGTTCCCCTCGGGTTCAACCGCATGAACCGCCTCCGCCAGAGCCTGCCCCTGGCACGCTCATCCAGCCAGGCCAAGCTTCGTGCGCCAGGTCAGAACAACATGGTCACATCATGGACATATCACGGTCATATTGACCACAGTCATAACAACCATCATCTGCACCAACTTTGTGGTTGCAGACAGGTTCACTCTAAAGAGAGTTTTATTCATATTCATAAGGAGAATGAGGATCACATTCGTGAGGAAGTTTCTCAAGTGTGTACGTGATTCTATTTAGAATTCGTAACTGATTGTCCCAAATTAATTTTGAAAAAGCCCCAGTAGACAAATTAGATTATTGTGATTGTGCCCTCTCTGCCCTCTGTCCTGTGTGTGTGTGTGTGTATGTTTGTTGATTTATTACAGTCAAATGAATCTCAATTTTCTCCTCTCCTCTCCTCTCCTCTCCTCTCCTCTCCTCTCCTCTCCTCTCCTCTCCTCTCCTCTCCTCTCCTCTCCTCTCCTCTCCTCTCCTCTCCTCTCCTCTCCTCTCCTCTCCTCTCCTCTCCTCTCCCCCTTCCTCCCTCCTTCTCCTCAGGCATTCTCTTCCTCCAGCTGGGCGAGGAGACGAGGCGGGTGCACCTGACCCACGAGCTGACCAGCCTGGACACCCTGAGAGCCCTCATTGTCCACATGTTTCCCCAGAGGCTCACCATGGCAATGCTCAGGTGGCTTTATCACACTTTACTAGAACGCTCTGTTATAAAGGCTGCATAACGCTGTCATAACAAAGACATAACAATGACATAGCCGGTGTCATAAACAGTCAAGACAACTGGTGTCACCATATGACAACTGGTGTCACCATATGGCAGCTGACTTTTAGCTAAGATAAAATCAGATTATTAGCTGACAAGCCAAAGATTAATTATATGAAATAAAACAAAAACAATTGTTATTAGGTAATTACCAAACAATAAGTGGCCTGTTGAATTGTAAGTGATCAGGTGTCAATGCCCATGTTCAGGTGCCCCAGCACGGCCCTGCTGATTAAGGATGAGGCCCGTAACGTCTTCTATGAGCTGGAGGACCCACGAGACGTCCAGGACCACTGTGTCATCAAGATCTACTGTAAGGAGCCTGTCTACGGCACCTACCCCGGACACCACAACCCACACCTGGCCAATGGAGACCTCCGGGTGAGTGTAGAAGGGGGGTGGGGGTTTGTCTGTCTGTCTCTGTCTCTGTCTCTCTCTGTCGCTCTCTCTCCCCCCCCCCCCCCCCCCCCCCCTCTGTCGGTCTGTCTCTCTCTCTCTGTCTGTCCATCTGTATGTGTGGGCCTTGCTCGCCATGAGGAGCGGTGAACCCTAAAGGGTTAGAGGACCTCAACAAGCTCTCTCCAGAATTGAGAGCAAATACTAAGCCCAAGTACTCCTTCACCAAAATAACATATTTGTAGCTACTCATGCGGTTCTGACATTGATATTATGTTGTTTATAAATTGAAAAATGTGTGGCTATTAATCAACCTACTGGAGCACAAATGAAACTCAGCCAGTCTCTATTAAATCATTCTGCATGAATGAGTAATATGATACTACAACAGTAGCACTGTTTTTGAATCCAGTCCCGAGCTTAGTGATGAGCTTGGAGAGGACTATGGTGTTGAATGCTGAGCTGTAGTCAATGAACAGCATTCTTACATAGGTATTCCTTTTGTCCAGGTGGGTGAGGGCGTGCAATAGATATTGCATCATCTGTGGATCTGTTGGGGCGGTATGCGAATTGGAGTGGGTCCAGGGTGTCTGTGATGATGCTGTTGATGTGAGCAATGACCAGCCTTTCAAAAAATGTCATGGCAATAGATGTGAGTGCTACAGGGCGATAGTCATTTAGGTAGGTTACCTTAGCGTTCTTGGGCACGGGGACTATGGTGGTCTGCTTGAAACAAGTTGGTATTACAGACTGGGTCCATGGCTTCTGGTTGGGGTATGTACAGTGGGGAGAACAAGTATTTGATACACTGCCGATTTTGCAGGTTTTCCAACTTACAAAGCATGTAGAGGTCTGTAATTTTTATCATAGGTACACTTCAACTGTGAGAGACAGAATCTAAAACAAAAATCCAGAAAATCACATTGTATGATTTTTAAGTAATTCATTTGCATTTTATTGCATGACATAAGTATTTGATCCCCTACCAACCAGTAAGAATTCCGGCTCTCACAGACCTGTTAGTTTTCCTTTAAGAAGCCCTCCTGTTCTCCACTCATTACCTGTATTAACTGCACCTGTTTGAACTCGTTACCTGTATAAAAGATACCTGTCCACACACTCAATCAAACAGACTCCAACCTCTCCACAATGGCCAAGACCAGAGAGCTGTGTAAGGACATCAGGGATACAATTGTAGACCTGCACAAGGCTGGGATGGGCTACAGGACAATAGGCAAGCAGCTTGGTGAGAAGGCAACAACTGTTGGCGCAATTATTAGAAAATGGAAGAAGTTCAAGATGACGGTCAATCACCCTCGGTCTGGGGCTCCATGCAAGATCTCACCTCGTGGGGATTCAATGATCATGAGGAAGGTGAGGGATCAGCCCAGAACTACACGGCAGGACCTGGTCAAAGACCTGAAGAGAGCTGGGACCACAGTCTCAAAGAAGACCATTAGTAACACACTACGCCGTCATGGATTAAAATCCTTCAGCGCACGCAAGGTCCCCCTGCTCAAGCCAGCGCATGTCCAGGCCTGTCTGAAGTTTGCCAATGACCATCTGGATGATCCAGAGGAGGAATGAGAGAAGGTCATGTGGTCTGATGAGACAAAAATAGAGCTTTTTGGTCTAAACTCTGCCGTGTTTGGAGGAAGAAGAAGGATGAGTACAACCCCAAGAACACCATCCCAACTGTGAAGCATGGAGGTGGAAACATCATTCTTTGGGGATGCTTTTCTGCAAAGAGGACAGGACAACTGCACCGTATTGAGGGGAGGATGGATGGGGCCATGTATCGCGAGATCATGGCCAACAACCTCCTTCATCCGTAAGAGCATTGAAGATGGGTCGTGTCTGGGTCTTCCAGCATGACAACGACCCGAAACACACAGCCAGGGCAACTAAGGAGTGGCTCCGTAAGAAGCATCTCAAGGTCCTGCAGTGGCCTAGCCAGTCTCCAGACCTGAACCCAATAGAAAATCTTTGGAGGGAGCTGAAAGTCCGTATTGCCCAGCGACAGCCCCGAAACCTGAAGGATCTGGAGAAGGTCTGTATGGAGGAGTGGGCCAAAATCCCTGCTGCAGTGTGTGCAAACCTGGTCAAGACCTACAGGAAACGTATGATCTCTGTAATTGCAAACAAAGGTTTCTGTACCAAATATTAAGTTCTGCTTTTCTGATGTATCAAATACTTATGTCATGCAATAAAATGCAAATGAATTACTTAAAAATCATACAATGTGATTTTCTGGATTTTTGTTTTAGATTCCGTCTCTCACAGTTGAAGTGTACCTATGATCAAAATTACAGACCTCTACATGCTTTGTAAGTAGGAAAACCTGCAAAATCGGCAGTGTATCAAATACTTGTTCTCCCCACTGTATGTACGGTCACTGTGGGGACGACATTGTCAATGCACTTATTGATGAAGCTGGTGACTGATGTGGTAAACTCCTCAATGTTATCGGATGAATCCCGGAACATATTCCAGTCTGTGCTAGCGAAACAGTCCTGTAGCTTAGCATCCACTTCATTAGACCACTTCTGTATTGAGCGCGTCACTGGTACCTCCTTTTTGAATTTTTGCTTGTAAGCATGAGGATAGAGTTATGGTCTGATTTGCCAAAGGGAGGGTGAGGGAGGGCCTTGAATGTATTTATGTGTGTGGAGTAAAAGTGATCTAGAGTTTTGTTGCCTCTAGTAGCACAGGTGACATGCTAGAAAAAATGAGGTAAAATGGATTTCAGTTTCCCTACATTAAAATCACTGGCCATGAGAAACGCCGCCTCTGAATTGTGCATTTTCTTGATTGCGTATGGCCCTATACAGCTCGTTGAGTGCGGCCTTAGTGCCGGGATAGATTTGTAGTGGTAAATAGACAGCTACGAAAAACATAGATGACAACTCTTGGTAAATAATATGGGCTGCAGCTTATCATGAGGTATTCTAACTCAGGAGAGCAAAAACTCTAAACTTCCTTAACATTAGAGCTCACACACCAGCTGTTGTTAACAAAGAGACACACCCCTCATCCCTTCATCTTACCCGAGTCTGCCATCCGGTCTTGATGACACATAGAAAATCCAGCAAGATGTGTATCCATGTCCTCATTCAGCCACGACTCTGTGAAACATAGGATATTACATAAGATCCCTCCTATCCCCCAGCAAATAAAACCCAAGGTGAAGTGGGCTGTACATGAGCCAGCAGAGCAGATTACAGACTGTAAACCATGACGGGACCACCGAGTAGCACTGCACAGAGACAGAGAGGAAGGAGGGACAAAATGGATGGATGACAGGGTTCAGTGGAGATTGATCGGCAGGTTGGTTGGTGGTGAGGAGACGGGTTAGAGTAGTGTGAGGAGATGCAGTAAAACTGTGCTGTGTCTGAGATGTCATGCTTCGCCCCTCGCTCGTCGGTCACATTTAGTGGGGTTATTTTCTTGTAGATATGGAGGCAGTGGCTAAACTACAGGATGTAGATGGTGGAGATGAAGGTGCTCCAGTCATTACTCCAGTGTGTGTGTGTAGAGCACAGGGGGTTCTAAGGTGCCACCAACCTCCTGTGGTGTGGAGTCCATGGGGGGCTGCTATTATACTTTAAGAGCCCAGGGGGTCATTATCTCAGGTTGGTTTTCAAGCTGCATCCAACTTGCTACAGTCTGGTAAATGACGAACATACACCTGGTGGGATATACACTGTATCGGCAGTATAGAACAGCAGCCTCTGGTAAGACAAGGGGTGGCGGTCCATGTATATTTGTAAACAACAGCTGGTGCACGATATCTAAGGAAGTCTCAAGGTTTTGCTCGCCAGAGGTAGAGTATCTCATGATAAGCTGTTAACCACACTATATACCAAGAGAGTTTTCATCTATATTCTTCGTAGCTGTCTATTTACCGCCACAAACCGATGCTGGCACTAAGACTGCACTCAATGAACTGTATACGGCCATAAGCAAACAGGAAAACGCTCATCCAAAGGCGGCACTCCTAGTGGCCGGGGACTTTAATGCAGGGAAACTTAAATCAGTTTTTCCTACCAGCATGTTAAATATGCAACCAGAGGGGAAAAAAAACTTTAGACCACCTTTACTCCACACACAGAGATGCGTACAAATCTCTCCCTTGCCCTCCATTTAGCAAATCTGACCATAATTCTATCCACCTGATTGCTGCTTACATGCAAAAACTAAAACAGGAAGCACCAGTGACTCGGTCAATACAAAAGTGGTCGGATGAAGCAGATGCTAAGCTACAGGACTGTTTTGCTAGCACAGACTGGAATATGTTCCGGGATTCTTCCGATGGCATTGAGGAGTACACCACATCAGTCACTGGCTTCATCAATAAGTGCATTGATGACGTCACCCCACAGTGACTGTACGTACATACCCCAACCAGAAGCCATGGATTACAGGCAACATTCGCACTGAGCTAAAGGGTAGAGCTGCCGCTTTCAAGGAGCGGGACTCTAACCTGGAAGCTTATAAGAAATACCGCTATGCCCTCCGACGAACCATCAAACAGGCAAAGCGTCAATACAGGACTAAGATCGAATCGTACTACACCGGCTCCAATGCTCGTCAGATTTGGCAGGGCTTGCAAACTATTACAGACTACAAAGGGAAGCACAGCCGTGAGCTGCCCATTGACACGAGCCTACCAGACAAGCTAAATTACTTCTATGCTCGCTTCGATGCAAGTAACACTGAAACATGCATGAGAGCATCAGCTGTTCCGGACGACTGTGTGATCATGCTCTCCGTAGCCGATGTGAGTAAGACCTTTAAACAGGTCAACATTCACAAGGCCGGATTACCAGGACGTGTTATCCGAGCATGCGCTGACCAACTGCCAAGTGTCTTCACTGACATTTTCAACCTCTCCCTGTCTGAGTCTGTAATACCAAAATGTTTCAAGCACACAACAATAGTCCCTGTGCCCAAGAACACTAAGGTAACCTGCCTAAATGACTACCGACCCGTAGCACTCACATCTGTAGCCATGAAGTGCTTTGAAAGGCTGGTCATGGCTCACATCAACACCAATGTCCCAGAAACCTTAGACCCACTCCAATTTGCATACCGCCCCAACAGATCCACAGATGATGCAATCTCTATTGCGCTCCACACTGCCCTTTCACAACTGGACAAAGGGAACACCTATGTGATAATGCTATTCATTGACTACAGCTTAGTGTTCAACACCATAGTGCCCTCAAAGCTCATCACTAAGCTAAAGACCCTGGGACTGAACACCTCCCTCTGCAACTGGATCCTGGACTTCCTGACGGGCCGCCCCCAGGTGGAAAGAATAGGTAACAACACATCCGCCATGCTGATCCTTAACCCGGGGGCCCCTAAGGGGTGCGTGCTCAGTCCCCTCCTGTACTCCCTGTTCACTCATGATTGTATGGCCAGGCACGACTCCAACACCATCATTAAGTTTGCCGATGACACAACAGTGGTAGGCCTGATCACTGACAACGACGAGACAGCCTATTGGGAGGAGGTCAGAGACCTGGCGCCAGGACAACAACCTCTCCCTCAACATGAACAAGACAAAGGAGATGATTGTGGACTACAGGAAAAAGAGGAGGACCGAGCACGCCCCCATTCTCATCGACGGGGCTGTAGTGGAGCAGGTTGAGAGCTTCAAGTTCCTTGGTGTCCACATCACCAACAAACTAACATGGTCCAAGCACACCAAGACAATCGTGAAGAGGGCACGACAAAACCTATTCCTCCTAAGGAGGCTGAAAAGATTTGACATAGGTCCTCAGATCCTCAAAAGGTTCTACAGCTGCACCATCGAGAGCATCCTGACTGGTTGCATCACTGCCTGGTATGGCAACTGCTCGGCCTCCGACTGCAAGGCACTACAGAGGATAGTGCGTACGGCCCAGTACATCACTGGGACCAAGCTTCCTGCCATCCAGGTCCTCTATACCAGGCGGTGTCAGAGGAAGGCCCTAAAAATTGTCAAAGACTCCAGCAATCCTAGTCATAGACTGTTCTCTCTGCCTCTGCACGGCAAGCGGTACCGGAGCACCAAGTCTAGGTCCAAGAGGCTTCTAAACAGCTTCTATCCCCAAGCCATAAGACTCCTGAACATCTAATGAAATGGCTACACAGACTTGCATTGTAAGGTATTCTATTCTATTCAACTTCACTCTATTCTATTCTGAGTATATCTATTCTTCCTCTCTTCCTCCAATGACAGAGGGAGATGGTGTACACGCCCCAGCAGGATTCTCCGCCCAACCGTCGCCTCAGCAATGCCCCCGCCTCCTCTTCCGCCTCGCCCCCCTCCAGCTCCCCGTCCCGCGTCCGTCTCCTCTACAGTGGCGGTGGCCGTCCATCCTCCTATGCCGGGCAACCTCACCTCCAGCATCATCCCCACACCCACTCTCTCCCCCACCCCCACCACCCCTCGCCCGGGGGCCAGAGTGCGGCCCACCTCCACCCGCAGCAGCATCACCCCCAGCAGCTCCAGCCCCAGCACCACCAGCTCCAGCACCATGCCCAGGCAAGCTTCTCCCCCAGTGCAATCCTGGAGCGGAGGGACGTGAAGCCCGATGAGGAGGTCCACGGTAGTGGCTCCAGGAGCATGGTGCTCCTGCGGGGCGATGGAGGGGGGATCTATGCCGACCCCTATTCCCTGGGCCAGGAAGGGGGTCGCCTTAGTCTGGCCGGCCCCCACACCCCTCTACCCCCGAGGGGGGATCCCTATGGCTCTCTCTACCGGCGAGGAGGAGGTGGCGGTGGAGGGGGCGGAGGAGGGTTGGGACCCGGCTCCGTGCGCTCCCTCACTTCCTACTCGGCGGCGGCTCTGCAGGGAGAGCTGATGGACAGCGGCATCCTATACAGGACTGGAGGCCCGCTGTACAATGATGCTGCCTATGCCGCGTCCATGTTGGCCATGGGCTTCCGGGTGCCACCCCCCTCATCCCCGCAGAAGATCCCTGACATGAGGGACTCGTATTCGGGCACCATGCCCGGCCGGGGCTCCCCTGGGAGGCAGACCCTGCGGAGGGACTCGGTGTCCTCCTCCGTGTTTGGGGAGAGTGCCAAAGCTAGAGGTCAGGGGTCAGGGTCAGATCAACTGTGTCTGATGGCTGGACCTGGAGGGGAGGGCGGCGGTTTCAGTTCAGCACCAGGTTTTAGTTCACCTCTACCAGGCAACGAGACCGAGACCAGGTGAGAGTGCCAATGTGTGTGTGTCTGTGTGTGTGTGTGTGTGTATGTATGTTTTGTGTGTCTGTGTTGGGTATTTTGTGAGTATCTAAACTGACTCATACCCTATGTGTATCACTGCTAAGGGGCCGCATGGAGGCCATGGAGAAACAGATAGCCAGTCTGACTGGTCTACTGCAGACTGTTCTGACCAGGGGACCAGAGGCAGATAGCCCGTAAGGCACACACACACACACACACACACACACACACACACACACACACACAACATACACACAGAGTGGGGACCTTTAAGTTATTTTGTTTTTTTCAGGGACAAGATTGAGACGGCCAGTGACTGCTCAGGGACAGACAGTAAGTATCAACTGAAAACAGAACAAATATACATTCACTTTCACTTTGTCCCATTGACTTGGCAATGTAAAGGGTAAGGGTTGCAGAGCATTGTAAATGTTCTGTAACTGAACTGCTCATTTGTGACCAAAGTGTGTATTCGCTTTTGTTAGTAATGGGTGCCATGCTTCTTGTACCTTATTTTAGCTGGACGGTTAAAAAAAAAGAAAGGTATCTTCTTATCCAAAGTCCTCATCTTCTTTCCCCTCTGTGTCCCTATGACAAATCCCTTCCCTTACAGTTGATGTCTCACGTGTGATGCACTTTGAGTTTTGTGAGGATTCTGTTTTGATTCTCCTATTCTTTATGTCTGCCTTCAGTGTCTGGATTCAGGACTGGGCTCAGAATATGTTTCCCACTCCCTACTGTTCATGCTGGACTGTCATTTTGCTTGTCTTGTTACAATCAGTAGTGGTACGGTTGCATAGTTGGTGTTTTGGATAGATCAATATGTATTTCTACTCCTGATACCATTCACACAGACCTGCAAAAAAGATGGTTAATTGCTGGAAGTCGTCTGTGTAAAGGGGATTTTGTGTTGTCAGATGAAAATACGGCTTTCCCTTTTTGAGCTATCTCTGCTCCAGACAGGCATTAAAAGGCAAGCCTTTAGTTAGACAATGCACTTAAACACACACTGTAACTGTCACAAGCCATATCCCAAAACAAGGTGTTCTTCTATAATTAGTTTGCCAAGCTCCAATTTCTCTGTCTCACAGGTTAGAAGTCTTCAAGGATGTCAGTTGAGCAGTATACTGCAATACATCTGCTCTTCCGTTTAAACTGTTACATTCTGTATGAACTTGTTTTTTAACCATCTCCTCTAAAAGGATAGCTAGTTCACATAAATTACAAAATCAATTTGAAGTTTCTTTGCCTGGGAAGTTATCAATACTAATGGCCTTATTTTGAGTCTTTTCAAAGCAATTTGATTATTTTCAACGTAAAGTAATACGTGATTTTGTAGTTTGGGTGAACTCCAAGTTTGTGAGTGCCTTAGTCTTATCAAACCAGTCCCTTTGATTTGTTATGCATGATAAAATGTGCCTGAGAAAATGCCATATAAACAAAGCCATATGTTCATTGTCATTTCAATGGACCCTTGTATCATTTCAACTCAAGCGTCAAAGAATTGCTTGCTCCAGGCTTGCTGTGGATGATCTGTTGTTACCCCTGAAATCTAGATGTATGTAAAGAAATACAGCTTTGTGTGTCCTAAAAACCTTCCCCACTCTGTTAATCATCATTACACCTGTTGTTCAATCCTTTAATTCCTCCCCCCTTTACGATGGATGATATAATTGGCTTCAGTGACAGTAGAATGCACAGTCATGAGACACTAATCCTGCTTTCTGATTGGCCAGCTCTGACGCCATCGGCTCCGTTGGCCCTGATGCCGCCCCCGCCCACAGGGTCCACCCAGTCACCGATAGTGTCGCGGCTGCAGATGCAGACCCACCTGCATGGCCTGCAGCAGAACACCAGCAGGCTGCGCATACAGCTGTCCCAGCTGCGCGACATCCAGGTACACACACACACGCACACACACACACACACATTCCTCAAGGCTCTAGTTGTTTATATATCAATGTGTAGATTGTGTATGTGTTTTTGTTTAACTATCCTTGTGGGTACCAGAAGTCCTTACAAGGATAGTAAAATAAGGAATATTCGAAGAAGTGGGGACATTTTGCTATTTTAGGCTTAGGGGTTAGGTTTAGGTTAGTGTTACAATTAGGGTTAGGGTTAGTGGTTACGAATAGGTTTAGGGTTAGGAGTGAGGCTTAGGTAAAGTTTTAGGGTTAAGGTTAGGGGTTTGGGTTTAAGGTTAGGCTTAGGGTTAAGGTTAGGGTTATGGTTAGGTTAAGGGTTAAGGTTAGGGTTAGGGTTAGATTTAGGGTTAGGGGATAGAGAAAATAGGATTTTAGATGGGAATCAATTATTTGGTCCCCACAAGGATAGCAATACAAAACTGTTTGTGTGTGTGTGTGAAAGTTTGCATTTGGCCTGCCTTTTGGTCTGTGTGTGTTTCATGTTTTGTGTGTGTAGACTTCTCGTTGTGCTTGTTTGACTTATGTTTGTTTGACGTATTGTCTAAGTGTGTATGTCCCAATAACATGTCTTTGTGTCGGTCCATGCCTCCCTCCCAGCTGGAGAACCAGGACTCGGTGCAGTCCCTGCTGAGGCAGACAGAGTCGGAGCTGAGCCTGATGATGCTGGACGCCATGCGGACCCAGGAGGACCCTCTGCAGAGGCAGCGCCTCCTAGTGGAGGAGGAGAGACTCAAGTACCTCAACCAGGAAGAGCTGCTCATCCAGCAGCTGCAGTGAGTTCAGCCTTTAAGTCAGGCTCAAGCTAGGGTCAGTGTGAATGAATAAATAATGCAGACTGATTCAGATAGTAAAAAGCTGAATGGTATATTTAGTGTTGAGCTGGAACAATGCAGTGGCTGCGTAACATGGCTACAAGACAAGTGACCACTGATTTTGGTCTTCACAGTGATCTGGAGAAGTCAGTGGAGGAACTCCAGAGGAACTCATCAGTCAACCATGGCCTGGTGACAGAGCAGGACGTGGAGCAGAAGAGCATGGAGCTTAGGTCTTTGGGAGAGACCCTCACAGAACTCAAGAGTAAGTATATCAATAGGAGATAATGATACAGGAAGATACAACAGTAAGGCACTGTTTGGATGGAATAAAATTAACCCTTCGTATAATTACCTTACTAGATAATTGCAACAAGGACCAAATCTGTTGCAGGTGATTAGGCAGGTGTACGTGCATAATATGAGTGTGTCTCATTAAGGAAGAGGTGCTAAACATGCAGATGTTGTCACGTCTAGCATCATAGCAGAAAACCACACAGTGGAACGAGATGCTTGTTTACCAACTTGTGATACCAGACTGGTTATGCACCTAAATACCCTGAAATCTTTCTCCATGTGGTAGCAGAACCACAGGGGTCAGAGAGTACAGTAAGCCCCGGCAGGGAGCATGACAGGAGACACAAAGACACTACATGCATGTTTTACATACAAACATGGATATACAGTATGCACCTTCCCTCTCTCATTGATTTAATGGTACTTTCCTCTCCTTCTCTGTCTCCATTTCTGTCTTTCTCCATCTCTGTCTTTCCCTCCCTCCCTCCCTCCATCCCTCCCTCCCTCCCTCCCTCCCTCCCTCCAGACCAGTTCCCCAGTCTGCAGAGTAAGATGCGGGTGGTGTTGAGGGTGGAGGTGGAGGCTGTCAAGTTCCTGAAAGAGGAGCCACACAGACTGGACACACTGCTGAAACGCTGTAACACCATGACCGACACACTGACCACACTACGAAGGTATGGTTCAACACAACAACTATGCTATATAAACATTGTTGTTATGTTGTTGTTATGTTGTTATAACATCATTGTTACGAGGGCTCCATTCAACTTGTGACTTGTTTTTTAAAGATAAGTACAAATTATACTCTTTCAATACAACGAGAAAGCATGTTCATATGAACAACTTTTTGCAGCAGATGGAAAATACAAATGTTTGATTGATTCCAGAAAGCAGGTCACCAGGTTTGATGCAATAGGGCCCTGACAATGCTGTGTGTGTTGTTAGTGTATTGTATACCGCCTGTACGTACAGAAAAGTGACCGAGGGCCTGTGGAAGGTCCAGGACGACATCTGCAGCCAGTCAGCCAAGCGAACTGAGGACAAAGGAAAGAACTCGGACCTCGACATCCTGACCAGTCCACCGCTCAGCCTCAATGACCTGGGTGGCAGTGCCAGCCATGCCAACTGGATGCCCATATCAGGCAGTGACCCGGACACCTCTGGACCTGAGCAGGATCCCCACCCTACGTCCAGCTACAGAAGCCGGGTCCTGGACGAGCTGCCGAGCCGTCGCGGTGCTGACAAATCAGTGTCCGTGGAGGTCAGACTGGTACGGAACATTCCTCCTGTGCTTTATTCATTCTATAAACTCCCCCTCACAATGCTAAATGTACAGATTTACGGGGGAATCTGTACATTTACCAGTGTGACCATTTTCTGGAAAATTTATAGATTTTCTGATTTTACACATTTCCTTTATCATGTACAGTATATCTGTGTACATGATATCCGCAATATATTTCCAAAAGACAATAATATTTGGGTTGACAAATATGTGTGCTTGTATAGGCTGCAGAGCGGGACTGGGAGGAGAAGCGGGCCAGTCTGACCCAGTTCAGTGCCCAGGACATCAACCGTCTGCTGGAGGAGACGCAAGCTGAGCTGATGAAGGCCATCCCAGACCTGGACTTCGCTGCCAGGCAGATCAACAAGCCCGCGGTGCCCCCCAAACCCCACCCCAAACCTCAGTTTACCATCCCTGTCACTACCTCCACCACCGCCTTTACAACCTCTAGTACCCTCACTACTATCAGTACTGAGCACCAGCTCAACAAGGTCCAGATCACTGCCCAGAAGCTGGAGGGGGGCTCACGTCGCGGATCTGGTGAGACTGAATACCACATCCACGTTGTGATATTTGTGTTTGAGTTATGACTGAGCTGTCCTATAAAGATATGATGCCATTGTCTGTTTTAGCGGAGCTGACCGTAACCAGGTATCGCACTGAGAAACCCTCTAAGTCTCCGCCTCCACCCCCTCCTCGCCGCAGCTTCCCATCAGCCCATGGGCTCACCACCAATCGCACTGGAGAAGTGATCGTCAACACCAAGAAGGTACAGTAAGAGAGAGATGGCTGGGAAAGATATACCTGCAAACCACATGAGGCTGCTGAGGGGAGGACGGCTCATGATAATGGCTGGAATGGAGTGACACATACGTTCCATTTATTCCATTCCAGCCATTACTATGAGCCCGTCCTCCCCAATTAAGGTGTCACCGGCCACCTGTGGTTCAAAGTATGAAAATACACAATCTGAATGTTTCTGAAGATACTTTGAGTTAGGCTATTTGGATGTATGGATGTTAAAAAGATGCGTCACATAGACAAGTCGCCAACCATGTTTTGTTTTTATAAGAAGCTGGAGCCAGAAGATGGAGAGGCTCCGAAGACTCTGGTCAAGCTGAGAAGGACACCGTCTGACACCCCCCGCCCCGCCTCCACTCCCCCTGTCATCGCCGCCTCAGCGATGAAAGACGAGGATGACGAAGAGAGGATCATTGCTGAACTAGAGGTAGGATTCCTTTTTTTCCTGAAGGTCAATTACAGTGTGTTACACTGCTGCAAAATGGTATGCCTTGAGTAGCTGCATTCGAAATGAGAATATGACATACAGTATTTATTGTGTTCATTGCAGTCGACGTTCGGTGTGCCTTAGCAATATGATAACATTGTCTCTGCGACACTCTCCCACACCACACCCCTCACCACCCACCTTCCACCACACATCACCTGCCAGATATTTCAACGAACCCCTGTCAAAGTGTCCCCTTCCCACTCACTGCCCAGCACACTACCGAGGCCCACCCCTGCAGCCCGTACCCTTCTATGCACCTCAGGCTCCTTGGGAAGAAAGGTAAACCTTAAGCCCCCCACAAGGCCCTCTCGTTTTGCAGTTCTAACTCTGCCTCCTGTCCCATCCCCCTCCTTCAGTCACTGCTGTTTCCTACATTTTACATTTACATTTTAATCATTTAGCAGACGCTCTTATCCAGAGCGACTTACAGTTAGCACATACATTATTTTATCGAACCCACAACCCTGGCGTTGCAAACGCCATGCTCTACCAACTGAGCTACATCCCCTGCCGGCCATTCCCTCCCGTACCCTGGACAACGCTGGGCCAATTGCGCGTCGCCCCATGGGTCTCCCGGTCGCAGCCGGCTACGACAGAGCCTGGATTCGAACCAGGATCTCTAGTGGCACAGCTAGCACTGCGATGCAGTGCCTTAGACCACTGCGCCACTCGGGAGACCATGATGGCCACTAACATGCCTGTTAGTGGCCATCATGGTCTGTTCCTAGACCATGCCTGTTCCTAGATGGCCACTAACATGCCTGTTCATCATGGAGATTCTCCTCTAATTCTGCTTGATGCAGCAGTTCGCTGGGCTGAAAACATGACAGAACGTAGTGCTTCTCTTGTCGAATTCAACCATCAATTGTCTAATTCCATTCTATCTAACTCCCCTGTCTAACTTCGCTAATTACTTCTTCCCTTGCTAATTCCACTGACTGCATTCTACACTCTGATCTGCATTCAGTATTCTAACTAAGCTGTGCTCTAATTCTCTAACAAACTAACTGTTATGAGAACTGACAGTTCTATTTGCTGGAGTGCCTATTGGAAGTAAATGTATATTGCATGGAGTGTGTTATGGTGGAATAATGTACAGATGTCGGATCTTAATTTGATCACTCTTTTCCCTGCGCAACAAGAAATTGAAATTTGCACAAAAAAAAACGATTTCTCTTTCTCTCCATGCGTGGACAGTCAAGTCATTTGGACCAGTGCCAGCTATCAGAATCCTCCTCCCTCTCTCGCTCGCTCAAAGACTATGTCCTACTGCTACTGTAGGCGTATAGGTCCTATTACTGCAACATTAAAATGTACAAACATTTATCTGAAATGCATCCATAGACATCAACAACTGTCATTTTTTATAGCTTAATAACACAATATACAGTTGAAGTCGGAAGTTTACATACACCTTAGCCAAATACATTTCAACTCAGTTTTTCACAATTCCTGACATTTAATCCTAGTAAAAATTCCCTGTCTTAGGTCAGTTGGGATCACCACTTTATTTTAAGAACGTGAAATGTCAGAATAATAGTAGAGAGAATGATTTATTTTATATTTTATTTATTTCATCACATTCCCAGTGGGTCAGAAGTTTATAGACACTCAATTAGTATTTGGTAGTATTACCTTTAAATTGTTTAACTTGGGTCAAACGTTTCGGGTAGCCTTCCACAAGCTTCCCACAATAAGTTGGGTGAATTTTGGCCCATTCCTCCTGACAGAGCTGGTGTAACTGAGTCAGGTTTGTAGGCCTCCTTGCTCGCCATGCTTTTTCAGTTCTGCCCACACCTTTTCTATAGGATTGAGGTCAGGGCTTTGTGTTGGCCACTCCAATACCTTGACTTTGTTGTCCTTAAGCCATTTTGCCACAACTTTGGAAGTATGCTTGGGGTCATTGTCCATTTGGAAGACCCATTTGCGACCAAGCTTTAACTTCCTGACTGATGTCTTGAGATGTTGCTTCAATATATCCACATAATTTTCCTTTCTCATGATGCCATCTATTTTGTAATGTGCACAAGTCCCTCCTGCAGCAAAGCACCCCCACAGCATGATGCTGCCACCCCCGTGCTTCACGGTTGGGATGGTGTTCTTCGGCTTACAAGCATCCCCCTTTTTCCTCCAAACATAACGATTGTCATTATGGCCAAACAGTTCTATTTTTGTTTCATCAGACCAGAGGACATTTCTCCAAAAAGTACGATCTTTGTCCCCATGTGCAGTTGCAAACCATAGTCTGGCTTTTTTTATGGCTGTTTTGGAGCAGTGGCTTCTTCTTTGCTGAGCGGCCTTTCAGGTTATGTCGATATAGGACTTGTTTTACTGTGGATATAGATACTTTTGTACCTGTTTCCTCCAGCATCTTCACAAGGTCCTTTGCTGTTGTTCTGGGATTGATTTGCACTTTTCTCACCAAAGTACGTTCATGGAGACAGAACGCGTCTCCTTCCTGAGCGGTATGATGGCTGTGTGGTTCCATGGTGTTTATACTTGCGTACTATTGTTTGTACAGATGAATGTGGTACCTTCAGGCGTTTGGAAATTGCTCCCAAGGATGAACCAGACTTGTGGAGGTCTACAATTCTTTTTCTGAGGTCTTGGCCGATTTCTTTAGATTTTCCCATGATGTCAAGCAAAGAGGCACTGAGTTTGAAGGTAGGCCTTGAAATACATCCACAGGTACACCTCCAATTGACTCAAATTATGTAAATTAGCCTATCAGAAGCTTGTAAGACCATGACATCATTTTCTGAAATTTTCCAAGCTGTTTAAAGGCACAGTCAACTTAGTGTACGTAAACTTCTGACCCACTGGAATTGTGATACAGTGAATTATAAGCCTTCTGCATGCACATATAGGCCTACCGTGTCGGTGTAGGTTCGATTCCAGCCCACGCCCTTCTGGCACAAATAACTCAATTCCCCCGATTTACTTGATTTAGTTACACATATCAAATATGGACAGTCCAGGGATATTTTACCCCCGATCTTGATAAGAAATGACAATACCAGACACTTATGTCCATTTTATTATAATCCACATAAGAATTCACACGAGACGCAATGTAGCCTACATAGGCTACTTGAACTGGCACCCAGTGGACCTGCAGTCTTAGGTACAATGTATATACGGTACTGCATTTTACGCAAACACCGCTTCCAGCTGCCCGCTGGCAGCTTTCTAAATATTTCTTCAGATATTAAAATCCTCCTGCTGCAGTATTATTTTCCTCCTGCGACAAAACGGGTCAAATTAAGATCCAACATTCAAGGTTCGCTGACAGACTAAGAAAAATGTCAGAACTCTCTTACTGCTCAAGTGATACATTTAGCTCTGTCAAGGTCTTGTTTGATACAAGTCTCAGCTCACTAGGGAAGCTGTCAAAACAGCTCACAGCCGGTTTCAGGTTAACAACTCTGTACTACCTGATCTGGTGGATTTGGAGCAGCTTACAAAACCCAAACCCTAACATGAAACTGAGGCAAAACTGATCAGCACGTAGGGATAGTTCTATATGACTATGTCTGCACCCAAAATGGCCATCCTATTTCCTATATTGTGCACTACTTAAGGCTCTAATCAAAAGAACTGCACTATATTGGGAATTGGGTGTCATCTCAGATTTGACCATAGCGCAAATAAGACTTAATGCTTTTGTCCTACCATAGAATGCCAGCAACTCACCAGGGGCATCCAAGGGACCCCAGTCGACTGTAGCGGCCAGACTGAAGCACCTCCAGCAGGGCAGCCTGGAGAGGCCCAAGACCAGGAAGCAGAAAGAGGACTTCCCCAAGATCCAGGGCCAGCAGCAGGTATTCCACTTCTAGAAGGCCCCTCCTCAGAGGAGTTTTCCTCCTCAGAACAGCTCTGGTGGCCTCCTGTGTCATTGACAACTGCCCCCTCTCACAGCTGTCTGGGGAAACTACTGGGCAATTTCAAGACTATACTGGGATACAATATGTTATCAGTGGACAATGTCAGGTGACAAAAAAAGGGGTGGGCTCATCCGAAATCACCAGTGTTGGGTGTTACATGCTTTGAATTTGAGCTGTGCCAAGTGGTTGGATCCAAAATGGATTGTGTACAGAGCGTGCTCTTTCCCAATGGTAGGCATTGATGTTTCTGAGGAGGCTAAAGTGGTGAGGATATTGTGCCCTAAATTAGCTGAGTGACACCTAAAACTGTACTCCTTGATAATGCCACGGAATAGTTTTACATCTCAATGTCGAACAGTGTTAATTTTGTCAGCCATTTTAGATGTAGTTTTATTCTTAGTCTTTTGACTAAAATACCTTTTAGTCTTAGTCCCATTCATTTTAGTCATTTCATCCTTTGTAGTTTTAGTTATTATCAGTCGACTAAAACATTTTAGTCACATTTTAGTCTGTGAATTTCCATTAAATCATTCATATTTACCTCCAACAATCATGTCCACATTAAGATAGCCTTGTCCAACTAGGCCTAATATCCCCTCATATAGCTGTCACATTGCTATTGTGGTGGATTGTAACCAATTCCAGCCATGGTTTACCATATAGGCTACAAAGCCTTGGCTTCAGGTTAAACAATTTAGACCTACAACTCTGATTTTCTCCCCGTCATAACCTTGTGATGTGGGTAAATAACAGTGATTCCCTTAAAACAGGAATCGGAACTTTCCAACAATGCCAGAATTATTACTGTACTCCTAATATTCAGCAAATAGCATTAGTAGTTCCAATCGGGAAAAAGCAACGGCATTTGCCGATCGTGAGAGCGGCAACACAGATTAATAACAGACCACGTGGTAATAGAGCTTCTGATGTGATCAAAGCAAAATTATACACTGGGTGGTTCGATCCCTGAATGCTGATTGGCTGACAGCCATCAGACCGTATACCACAGGTATGACAAAACATGTATTTCTACTGCTCTAATTACGTTGGTAACCAGTTTATAATAGCATATACCATATACCACACCTCCTCAGGCCTTATTGCTTAAATATCCTATATGAAAGTAAGAGAGAGTAAAACATTATTGGTACAATTGAAGTGTTCTGGCTATGCATCAGTTCAAAAGAAAGACGAGTGACTGAAGTGACCGCCTGATTGCTGTGTGTGTGGGAGAGCCGGGCAGATCAGCTCAATCAGCCAGCGCAACTGAAAGACCAATGAGAGGATTGCATTAAATTCTGCAAAGACATGCATGCTTATTGATTGGACAAAACAGAGCAAAGGGAGAGAAAAAGGAGTTTCATGTCAAATTGAAAGTCCATTAGTCCCACGTGGAATTCTCGTCTCGTTACATTTCCTTAAACTAAAATGAAAAGTCATTTGTGACAGTAATCGTTTTTTACAGGGCAGCTCGTCTCGTTATCGTCATTGGTTTTTCGTCAGGAAAAATAGGTTGTTGACTAATATTTTTTGTCATTGTTATTGCTGATGAAACTAACACTGACGTAGAACCGCTGACTTTTCTCCAAGCACATTATGATCCTACAGTACCACTGTTCTATAGCGCTGCTTCCTTTCCTCAAATCACTGAATCATTCTGTCTCCAGCTGAGTCATTTAAAACCACAGTCCAAAAGTGAGATGGTCAGGAGATGAAAAAGTATTTATACTCAGAATATTTGCCCTTGTTTCTCAGTGGAGATGAGAGTGTGGAAAAGGTAGGATAAGAAAAAGAAAGAAAGAAAGAAAGTGAGAATGAAAGTGAGAAAGACATAAGGAAAGAGAAGGACAGACTGACAGAAATAATGAAAGGCAAAGTAGAGCACACTGCCAATGTTTCTCTGGAGCAAATAAGACTGAAGCCCTCCTTTCTGAAGCCCCAGTCTTATCTGGTTCAGCAGGCACTCCAACCCAGTAGGCTAAGCTGAGCAACCCTGTCCCACCTCAGCCTACACTGTCCCTCTCAAAGGACCTTCTGGCAGCTCTGAAAGTCAGGTAGAGATAACACAGCCAACCACTCCGTCCCAGCTAGCACCTGTCCTGAGCCAGTCACCCCAATCCTCTCATTACCCTAACGGTGATAATCCACACTCCATTAGCTAACTCCAAGATAGAGGCCACTTCATTAACTCTAAGAAACAGGGCCCTTCATTTGGTGCTCTTTAGGCCTTAGGGGTTCTATTCACTGGTTATTGGAGTTTAAAAGGCTGCCTTTCGGACTGAAAAAACGCCCCCCAAATTTAGCCTTGGTTCAACTTGCTTAGGATGGCTGGATTGATGCACCTGTACATGCATCTTTGATCAGATCTTGAAGGATTTTACCTTATGTGGGGCAAATTAATCTCATCCACCACCAAAGCTGTAACCGCATCCATTTTGGTGAGGCACAATGTTTTCACCAGAGCACAAACCACACCTCACTCTTTGGGGTGAAGGCGAAAGAAGTCAGAAACCACTTGGTTGTCATACAAGTACAGAATACGGCCTCCCAGAGAGGTCAGTGATCTTCACAACAAGACCCATTAGTGAATACAGCAGTTAGCACACAGCTAACATGTCAACTAGGGTGACCACATTTAAAATACCCAAATGCGGGACAACAATACTATTTTGTGGGACATTCGCGGGACAGTGTAGCCTACGTTAATAAAAAAAATTACAAATATTGACACAATCATTTATTTATTTTTTTCATACCCTCAAACACTAAGTTAGGCATACTTAATTTAGGCATACCGGATTTCAAAATAGGCCATGTCATCATCACTGTCAATCATGAAAGATAATTCTTCACGTTTTACTAGTGAAATGTCCAAACTGTGTCTGCATGCCAATCATTTGATCTCAATTAGTTTCATGGGAATATGCTTTTAGATCTTCTTGAATTCTGTTTCGTGTGCAAATTAAAGCAGATGGGGTTAACAAAATATATAGCCTTCCTGTATTGTGCTTCAATCATTCAGTCAAAGCACATTCTGCCTAGTAGCCTACATTCACACGCTGTTGTGTTTTGGCCACATGACAACATTTGTTTTACTATTCAGCTAACCATCCTAAAATCGCATAAGAAATGAGGTGGTGTTTTTGGTGTAACAGTAATGTTATACTTAAGTCATAACGCCTGACAAGCCAGTGTTTGGAGGATATATTGCCATGGGTGTTGTTAGGCCTGAGGGCGTTATCACTTTTATACAGTGCCTAGCAAAAGTATTCATCCCCCTTGGCGTTTTTCCTATTTTGGTGCATTACAACCTGTAATTTAAATTGATTTTATTTGGATTTCATGTAATGGACATACACAAAATAGTCCAAATAGGTGAAGTGAAATGAAAAAAATTCTTAAAAATAAATAACCCAACCCTGATCTGTACTTCCCCACAACTTTGTCCCTGACCTGTTTGGAGAGCTCCTTGGTCTTCATGGTGCCGCTTGCTTGGTGGTGCCCCTTGCTTAGTGGTATTGCAGACTCTGGGGCCTTTCAGAACAGGTGTATATATACTGAGATCATGTGACAGATCATGTGACACTTAGATTGCACACAGGTGGACTTTAATTAACTAATTATGTGACTTCTGAAGGTAATTGGTTGCACCAGATCTTATTTAGGGGCTTCATAGCAAAGGTGGTGAATACAAATGCACGCACCACTTTTCCATTATTTATTCTTTAGAATCTTTTGAAACAAGTAATTTTTTTCATTTCACTTCACCAATTTGGTCTATTTTCACCCAAAAAATAAATTTAAATTACCGGTTGTAATGCAATAAAATAGAAAAAACGCCAAGGGGGATGCAAGGCACTGTATATTAAATGTCTGACCTGACATTTAGTTCAATGTATGGGGTTTGTAGCATACAGTAAAAAATAAATAAATAGGCAACTGGGTCAGTAAAATATAGTAAACTGTCTGTGCTCAAACAAACAAAAGACCTGTTCAATTTAAACTGTATGTTTAACATATGCAAATAATATGAATGAATATATGTTGGAGTCAGCTGAATATATTGGACAAACATTAATCTACTGTATGTGACCTGTATGTACAGTGTGGGTAAAATAAAACCACATGGGTAGGCTATTTTGTGTACTGTAATGCATCATGTTAGGTTAATTATTTCAACAATACATGACTGCTTCAGACATGAAACAACGAGGTCATTTTGAACCAATAGGATTTAACCAAGACCGTATCACAACGTAAACTTGTTTTTTCCTGATGGGATAATGTGCACAAGTTGAAAAATCACCAATGTTAAGATCAACAAGAAGTGAAGTCTGTGTGTGCACAACATATGAATGCCTAGGGGTTATCTGATCAAAAAGGCTTAGTTGGCATTATACTATTTGATACCTGAGGACATTGTGTGGACATGCACGCTACACAGCGCTAGCTACATTCACTGTTCCAATAGCTGTCCAGAAAGACTGTCAACAGGAAATGACCAGGCGCTATCCTCTTTATCTCTATTGAACAGGTGGACTTTTTGTGTGTCCCTGAATGGATGATTTTGGCATTAATGCAGATAAATATGAATTATCTGGGGAATGGAGGCTCTTGTGGGAGGTTCCCTTAATCTCTTGCGAGCGATGGCGCACCTGTCTCTTCATGTCCTTGTACAGGATATTCATGATACAGGCTCCAAGAGCCACAGATGTCCCGGTGTCCCTCACAAGATCATGTCCCTTTCGATTTGACTCAAGCTGATGTCAACTATACATTCCGATTCCTTTTTCAGACTACAAAGATTGCCAAAATTGCTGTACCACTTTTTGTCCCCATCTCTCCTTCCACAATTACCAATTGCCCCTCCCTTTCCCCACCTGAATGTACATACTGTATCTATGAATTCCATGCCCCTTGTAGACCAAAGCTGGTGTAGTCTTCCACTGCTCTTCATCCCACGCAGACTATCTCACTGTGAGCAGTGGGCCTCTCAAGGACACATGAGGAAAACATAGCCAGACAGGGCTGACATTGATCTAAATCTACATCAGCGCAACCAGCTCTCTTGGCATCCTTCAAGGCACGTCTCCCCTCTACTCTCCTCTGCTCTCTTCTCCTACCTCCCTTTGTCCATGGTCTCGGCTTAATAGGAGGTCTGCGTCGTTAATCTTGGGCGTTTGTCTTGTTTGTTCCCCTAACCCTTTTGCCCCGTTGAATGGTTGGACGTGTAAACAAATGTGGCAGTGGTGTGGGGGCCCATAGACATCTAATCGGAGGGGGAAATCTCTTGTTCTCTAAAGGCCATGGTAATTCATTAGCATTGGCATCAAATCGAGCTTAATGAGTCAATGAGACAGGCTCAGCGCCATTATTCCTCTCCTAGGGTTTGTTTGTTTGGGTCTCCATGGCTCTATGGCGAAGCCCCTGTAGGTGAAATTCAGATCAGTCCATTTAGTCTGGCAGGCAGCCCACTGTCTGGATAAAGAAAGCATCTTAACTGTTTCAGACAGCACGAATGTATTGAGAAAAAAAAATGTTTTGGGGAGAGCATTGTTTGGTTGATGCTAATGGCCAATCACAGCTTTTGATTTTAGCCCCCCTATATGTGTCCAAACTAGCCAGCAACCGAGGGCAAAAGTACAAACAAAAACGTAATCGACCAATCGCAGAGCAAGAAAGTATGCCTAAGATTAACAAGGGTGAAAGCAGAGTTCAGCCTTCACTTATAAAGATCATATAACATTATCCTCTTCTAAAAATGTAATAGGTACAGCATGCACTCTATTACCTAGTCCTCCATTACAGCTCCCCCATTACCTAGTCCATATTCCTATTCTCCTCTACGTCTTCCTCTGTTCTTCTTATCTCTCATTTCCTCTTCTCATTTCACCCCATCCTTTCCTCTCCCCTCCCAACTCCTCTTCCTCCTCTCCAATGTGGGAAGCTAAATCAGGACAGATTGCCCATCCTCAAGCCCTGACAGCAGTGCCGTACTAATCACAGCGTCACTTCCCCAGCTCTGCCTACGCTAAGCTTAGCGACAGCCACAAGGCTCTGATCTCCACACGAGCCTGACGACTGACACGCTGAACACAGCGTCCCCTGTGGCCAATCAGGGGAAATACAGAGGGCTGCAGCACTGGCTGTAGCATAGTACCACATGTGGCCAAATGGATGCATATGGAAGCTAGAAGATAGTCAATGACTAAGACAGTAGCGCTTGACTCGTCTGTCTGTATCTGGAAGGGGTCACCAGATGAGTGCAAAGAACTGGGAAACCAAATGTGATCTTAAACACTGTTAGAATACAAAGGAATAACCTGCAGACTGCCTTTTCACAGCCTCCCTATTGCATTAGGCTAGGTTTGGAGCTGAGATGGAGATCATGTGAGGGAAATTCTGTATTTTTCCAGGTCCAAGGGGAACTGCTTTAATCCTCTGCTAGCACAGTCAGTATACAGTGCTATGAAAAAGTATTTGCCCCCTTTCAAATTTTCTCTACTTTTGCATATTTGTGATACTGAATGTTATCAGATCTTCAACCAAAACCTAATATTAGATAAAGGGAACATAAGTGAACAAATAACACAACAATTACATATTTATTTCATAAACAAAGTTATGCAACACCCAATTCCCCTGTGTGAAAAAGTAATTGCCCCTTTAAATTCAATAACTGGTTGTGCCACCTTTAGCTGCAATGACTCCAACCAAATGCTTCCTGTAGTTGTTGATCAGTCTCTCACGTCGCTGTGGAGGAATTTTGGCCCACTCTTCCATGCAGAACTGCTTTAACTCAGTGACGTGTGGGTTTTCAAGCATGAACTGCTTGTTTCAAGTCCTGCCACAACATCTCAATTGGGATTAGGTCTGGACTTTGACTAGGCCATTCCAAAACTTCCAATTTGTTGCTTTTTAGCAATTTTCATGTAGACTTGATTGTGTGTTTTGGATCATTGTCTTGCTGCATGACCCAGCTGCGCTTCAGTTTCAGCTCACAGACAGATGGTCTGACATTCTCCTGTAGAATTCTCCGATACAGAGCAGAATTCATGGTTCCTTCTATTAAGGCAAGTCGTCCAGGTCCTGAGGCAGCAAAGCATCCCCAAACCATCACACCACCACCACCATGCTTGACCTTTGGTATGATGTTCTTACTGTGGAATGCAGAGTTTGGTTTTCACCAGGCATTACTGGAACCATGTCGTCCAAAAAGTTATACTTTTGAATCATCTGTCCATAGAACGTTCTTCCAAGAGTCTTGATGATCATCCAGGTGCTTTTTGGCAAACTTGAGTCAACTTTTTGGACGAGATGGGTCCCAAAAACAACAAGATTCAGCACAGGACCTCACTTCTGACACCAAATGTTGCAAATTGAATACATATTGATCCTGGAATCTCACAGTAAACACTAGTACTCTATCCATAATGTGAAAGGTTCTGGACGCATTAGCACAGTTTTATACACTAGCCAGCTTTATCATCATTGCCACTGCTTTATGAAAACTTCCATCCAGAGATTTTATGCGTGACAAAAAATTATAATATATATACCAGAAAATGCAAGTCAGATAATCCCACAGAAGGGTTATGTGCTCTCTGACATATTGCTGGAGGAAAGTGTCAACATTATGCCACGGAAACTCTCTGTACATTAATATATACCACTAGCACAAAAAATATACATTACTGGACATGATACAACGTTAAATCATAGACATTAATAGAATGTATTATTTATCTTAAACATGAAATGAGAGCTAATGAAAAGGAAGTCCATGTAATTAACCTCAGAATAATCTAAATCCTATCAGAGATACAGTATATTGTGAGAAAATAGTATACTACCTGATAGTTATTGTTTGCAGAGATTATATCATGTACAAAATCAAATCTTCATCTATGTTTTATATGATCAGGAATTTTTGTATTTTTATACTTGAAAAGAGGATTCATAACCACATTTTAGATACATGTATTCTGTAAATTAGTTTATGAATGTGTGTTTAGTTTTTTCTTGTCATTGTTTTGGTAACTACCTACCTAGACCATTGAACACATTGTTACTATAATTTCTTGTCATAGATTAGTTTGGTTCATGGCAGGATACAAAGAACACATGTAGTGAAAAATCTGGAACTTTTGGGAGTCTTGTTTGTGAAACAACAGACTCTCCCAATATAAATAAATGAGGAAGGGTTGTCAACTACTTAAAGTAGCATTCCACTCAACTGGCACGGATGGAGGGAGAGCACATTTCCTCATCCCTCTTTACAAGTACTCACTGATGACTACCCACAACTCTCTTCTTCTATTGTAATTAATAGTACAAAAAATATACTATGTCCAATATGGTTTCATGATGAATGTATGGTTGTTGGAGGTCGTCTGTGGGTGTTATAAATCATGTACATAGACCGAAAATATATTACTTATATGGATTCTTATGTGAATTTCTTTTTTTGTTGTTGAGAGGAACGTAATCCAAACAGCATGCACATACTGTACATTCCCGGAATTTGCACGCTGGGACGACGAAGGTTTCTGTTACTTCTGTGAATAACTCTACTGTATAACTCTCAGTGTATGTTAGATCAAACATGGTACAGGACAATAGATTTTGTATCATGTGCAACAAGGTCGGTCAAGACCCATTTTACTGTCAACGTTAATGTAAAAAGAAAATAGATTAAAAATATTGAAGAGCAACTATTGTTATTCTGAGAGTGATGCTTGCTGTGTGAGATTTGTGTTGTTTATGAGTACTGAGGAATAATGGTACAGTAACATAGTATGAATGTTAAAGACCAACTAACAGTGCAAATGCTATGCCAATTCTACGTATTGAAAGAACTGTTGCTGCTTTTTGTGAGAAAATCAACTATGGTACTTAACAGACCGCTGCTTTTGTACCTTCCTGTTGTGTTTTTGTGAGAATAAAAGTGATCCTCTTGTACACGAAAGGATTCGATTTAAATTAATTCCGTGTCTGAAAAGAACTCTAAACCAATTTCATGTCTCATGACTTCTGATGTTATAAATAAAGTATCAGACAATCACAGTATAAAATATTTATTAGTTCACACCCAAAATAGTGAAACAAAGAAAGGGTTATCCATACACCTTTATATTAAAAATAATTTTAATACAGTACAAATCTTGTTCTAAGCTCCGTCCTGAGCTGTATTCCTACTAGTCCTAGGGCAGATAGACAGACAGACAGGTCATCATGCTTTTACACCAGATACGGCAGTTATTGGGATTGACAGTTTGCAGCCGTCTGAGTACCCCAAATAGAATAAGCTATTAATATGACATACAAATGTTGGGTCTTGTCTAGCTTTCACTGATTGTTATGTACACAGTCCCAGTGTTCAACCTGCCATATACGTGTCCAAAAGCTCTAAAGAAGATTGTAGAGAATGATGGTGATTCTCATTTAAATCATGCCGTTGAACTGTAAAGTCCATCCACGGCCAAGCCCTTAATCCTTTAGCAGTATGTAGAAATAGGAAGTGTTTACAGTGAAATAGAGTGTATTTACTGTAGGTGTTTGTTGGGGATCAGAGAAATATTAGGAAACAGCACCTCACAGTCTAATATACCTAAAGCTCTACTTAGAGAGCAGGCAGTCAACCGTGAGGTTTGCTGTGGGCTGACCAACAGCTAGAACCAATCACCTGCCATGCTGAGTTAAGTCTAGGGGAGATATTTCAAGTTTGTGTGCACTCTATATCCATTAAATGAGAGTGATTATTTGAATGGAGCGTGTGTGTGTGTGCGTGCGTGTGTAGTGTTTCACAGGGAAATATCGGAAGAGACTAGGAGCTTTTGCCCGGGCTTCCACTTGGCGCTGACTCGGGACCCGTCTGTCCGTCTGTACGGCTGGTTCCTCAGGTCTAGTATGGGAGATGATGGATAGCAACAACACCGTGAGACCACAACTTGGAACAGGTCTGGTCTAAACATGCTTTGGTACTGACACCTCCACACAACCACAGACAGACAGACAGACAGACAACTGCACCAAGAGACAGAGAGAAACAGATATATCCACAGACAGAGAAACACAGTGCTGCACAGGAGACATAGACACCTCCAGAGAGAGCGAAAGACAGACCTAAACACTTCTGAGGGGATTATGTGGGGCTCTCATCACTGAAGCCGGAGTCGCAGAAGAGGCGAGAGGAGCGCTTGCCAGAGCGAGCCGTGAAGGGCACAGCCTTTAGAGCTGAAAACCCCAGAGAGAGAGAGAGAGATAAGGAAAGAAAGAGAGGAGAGGGTGAAGGAGAGATATAACCAAGGGTGAAGGAGATATATAACCAAAGGTGAGGAGAGATATAACCAAGGGTGAGGAGAGATATAACCAAGGGTGAGGAGAGATATAACCAAGGGTGAGATATAACCAAGGGTGAAGGAGAGATATAACCAAGGGTGAGGCGAGATATAACCAAGGGTGAGGAGGGATATAACCAAGGGTGAGGAGAGATATATGCCCAGGGGAATGAGTGGGAATGACATGAAAAAAGGAGTGAAAAAGGGAGTGAATGGAGAAGATGAAAGGGTATGAGTAGACGTGACAGAAACAACAGGATGATGCAGCCGGTAGTGGACATTGCATGATGATAGTTAGTTATAATGTATTTGTGAAAATGGAGCATGGCGAAAAATGGCCTACATTGTTTTAGTTGAAAAACATGCATTATAATACTGTACATTTCTACAAGAGTATATCACAGCTACCGCTTTAGTTTAATTTCAGAATTACATATTCATTATATTAGACATACACAGCAGACATAAATTGTACTGGAGACCTTGATCTATTACCCCCAACCCCTGACCCTACAAGGCCCACCTGTGATGATGTCCTCGATGGCTCCATCCTTGCCCTCCCGGACCAGGGGGGTCACCTGCCGCCTCTTCAGCTCCGCTATCAGGTCCATCTGGGGCAGCTTGGGCATCATAGGTACCTGCTGGGGTCAAAAGGCAGCCAAAAGGAGTTGGGGTCAAAATCAAAATTATACATGTTTTGAGTGTAAACGGAGTAGGTCAACTCTCTTATTGCTCCTGCATGGTTGATAATGTGTCAACGACTACCTTCTGTGGTATTTCAGGCTTAGCTGATGTCGGCGGTGGCCCTGTCCTCCCTTCGCTGGACAACACATCCTGCTTTTTCCTCTGCTCATTCTCCTGCTCTGCTTGCTGCCGGGACGAATAAAATGACATGTATGTATGGTACACTGTCACATTAGTACAACAGTTACTATTTGATGTGTAGCAAAGAGCCCAGCACCGTCTACTATGTCGATACATTAACGTACTTACGCTTTTAAAGTCGGCTATATGACAGGAATGAATGATTGAATACATTTAATCAATCAATAAATGTAATTAGTCAATGTGGTGACTAACCTTATAGGCCTTGATGAACCTCACGAAGATGGGGAAGAACATGGAGGGAGGTGTGGTTTTAGGGTACTCTCCAAAGTACTCCACTACTGATTCATACACATCCTAACATGAGAAAAAATAATCAGACCTTCATTATACTGTACCTCATTGCTTTCAGTAGCAGTAGTACTCATATAGTACTTATATAAATATTATCACGCTCTCCTAAAATCATTTATTCTAGTGTCATAAATACATTACTAGGTTAGCCCCATTTAGTAGGCTGTACATTTAGCCATTTTTCATTGTACAATATATATTTAGTAGGGAGAATTGACCTTGGCAGTCTTGCCATCTTCTACTACAGAGTCCAGCAGGTCATTGTTGCTGGTGAGGAACTCCTGCAGCACAGGGTTGTCTTCCTGTATGGCAAACTCCTTCCGGGTCACCTCCATGGCCCTCTCCAGGGCACGCACGTCCTGCAGAATGCTATCCAGGGACACCACAGCAGCTTTGTCCATGAAGTGCAGCTCGCTGTGGAAGGCTTGGAGCTCAGGGTATTTCTCCTGGATGATGCTCACTATGAAGTGCAGCAGAGTCTGTCTCCGGTCTGTGGACTTAGTGTCTAAGAGCTAGATTGAACCAGAGCCATATTTTTAGAGGAAACCAATGGAGAAAATGATACAATGTGAAAAGGTTAGCCTGATCCCACACCTGTATTTGCTTTATGACAGTGGTAGTCAGAGGAAAATACACTGTGATCAAGAACAAAGGGTGTCCAATCCGGATGATACAGTTGTTACTCGTCTCCAATGGAATCAATTTAGAAGTTAATTGATGATTTGGGTAACTGGGCCTGTAATTAATTATCTTCAGCAATAATTCGAGTTGAGAGACATGCTCCACCTTAGTGTTCTAGTCATTCAGTCACTGTGGCCGATTCAGAGAAGGCCTGTCAGAATCGGTTATCTCTGGATCTCTCACTGATGTGGAGTTCCATTTGAATAATTACTGTAGATAATCAATTAGATGCTGTGCTAAAACGACATTCTGCTAACCCAAGTGAATTTTCTGGACTAGGGTTGGAGTACAAAAGCAATGTGCCTCGTCGTCGGAAAAATAACACAAAATGAGCCTCTAAGATTTGGTTGATAAATACTGTATGTCTGCTTGAAGTCTTTCTCACCAAGTCGAGACTCTGCAGGCGGAACCCATAGGCCGCTCCTCTATTGCTGCTGTTCATGTAGTTTCCAAAGGCTAGGATGATCTTAGGGACAGAAGAGGCATTCCAAAGTTACACACCAATGCTGTGTAATCATACACATCTAACCAATTTAACACAAACCATCCATGCAGTATATCAAAAGAGCTGTCTCCTACAGTACCTCAAGGATCTTCTTCAGCTTGCTAGAGGACTTGATTGACATTGAGGCAGCGATGATTGCGTTGAGTTGCTGTTGGAGAGATGGGAACATACAGTATTATGGTGAATTATGGTATTATGGTGAAGCTTTTCGCACCCAACTACTATACATGAAAAAAACGTTGAAATAACATTGAAACCATTTTGAAATAACATTGAAATTATAAAATATTTTCTACTGACCGGCTGGATGAGCTGGATGCTTTCGGGGAAGTTGCCCATGAAGGTTAGTGTTCTGATGCGCTGGGTCAGCCGTGGGATCTTGCCAAAGCACACCATGAAGCGGTCCTCCTCGGGGAGCTCGTCCAGGGGCCTCCCATCTCGCTCGTAGTTCTGGATGAGCTTGGCTTCGTACTCTGAGGGGATGAAACGCTCCAGCAGCTCCAGGAAGTCCAGGCTCAGAACTTCCTGGTTATACCTGTAGGGGGCACAGTCAGTGCATTCAACTAGATGTAGTCTTACAATATCTAGTCTTACGCACAAATGACATGTAGTATTTTTCTTATAACAAGTTGATAACAGACACATACGTCTCTATAGCTGTGCAGATGTCTGAGGTCGCCATGCCTCCCTTGCGCAGGGTGATGGCCAGGTTCTTGGCTCTGTTGGGCTCCAGTAGGGACACTTTGCTGGGGGCCTTCTGGGCCACCTTCGCTCTCAGAGTCCCCACGTCAGCCGGGGCTGTCTGGGCCTTGGTCTTAAACTGCTCCTCAAAGGCATCCATGTTCAACTCCTAGGACATGGAGGGGAGAGGTGGATAAATAATGCATGAGCTTTTGGTAATAGCCAAACTCAGTGAGAATGATTTACAGTTAAACAGCAGGAAGACTGGCCGTTGATACCGCAGGCTATTTTGTCATATGGCGGGAGACAGATCAGACGGAGGGAGCGAGAGCGAGAAATACAAAGGATTTCAGGAATACAGAAGATAGAGAAACTTGAGAGCGGCTGAGACAGAGAGGAAGAGGGATTGAAAGACTGGAATGAGCAGAAACAGAAACAGCAGCCACAGACAGATGAGGACATATTGAGATGAAAAAGAATACAGATTGTGAGCAGATAGCTAGCAGGGTACTGTGGTCTCACCCCCAACACGTTCTCATCATCCAGCTCATTGAAGATGGTTCCAGCCACCTGGTTGGGTTTGAGGGCCTGCCAGTTGAATGAAGGCATACGGTACTTAGTCTGAATGGACTTCTTGTTTCTGTTACCTGTCCAGAAAAGGGACACATTACTTTTGGCAGAACTTTTCATTATGTAAGTACCTTTCTGAGGGCCAGTCCCTGTTAGTGGGGATCAATGAAGTGAACGTTTTGTCATTAGAACCACGACTGACAGAACTATCTTGACCTATCGCATGTTAGCTTACCAGTGTGTCCGTCAGGCATACCCCCAAATGGTGGGGGCATTCCAACGCTTGGAGGTGGTGGGGCTATACCACCCCCTGGAAGAGGGGGGGGCAGAGGAGGTGGTGCCGTCGAGCATGGAGGGGGAGGAGGAGGAGGAGGAGGTGGAGGAGGAGGGGGAGGAGGAGCTTGTGCCGTGACCTCTGTTGCACCAGGTAATGGAGGAGCAGGGGGTGGGGGCAGAACTACAGATGTGGGAGGGGCCACAGGACCATCAACAGTCGTGATTTGTTCTGTGGAAGCAGGGAAATATGAAAAAAGGTAACATTTTTGGTGATGAATTTCATTCCATAAACCAAAATAAATTAATATTTCTGACATGGTTTTTGAGACCATGTGTGTGGCTTGCAGCTCACCTGTTTCAGCATGGATGGAAACAGGAAGGATGAAAGGGACCACATGGAGGTCCAGGTGTCCCGAGGACGAGCGCTCCATTTGAATCAGCCCCTGGTCCACAAGCCCCTGAACTTTCTCCTCCAGCTCCGCCAAGGCATGGGCCGAACGATCTCTATCCCTCTCTCTTTCCGTCTCTCGTTCTATCTCTCTCTCGATCTCCCTCTGTTGTAGAATGGTCACCTGGGCACAGGACTCACGCAGACTCTCCTGTTACACAGACACACATGTCCATGTGTTAGCCCTCTGAGCTATAGCGTAGGCATAAGCTTGGGAGCTAACGCAAGTCTTCTTTGTGTATGTCATGGACTGTAATTAGATGATAGGCCTACCTTTAGGAGCTCCACCTCTTTGGTGGTCTGGATGAGATGTTTCTCCAACTCTGACACTGTCTCCAACGCCTCCCTCTCACTCTCTTGCAATCTGCTGCTTATCTATAATACACACACACGCACACACACACACACACACATTTATATACAGTCGTACAGACACGTAAAAAAAAACACACAGTACATACAATCTACTTATTATAAACCTTCAAACACAATGTGCACAAGAAAGCGTGAACAAGTTCACCCAGGTGCAACACATCAAAATAAAGTTGACATAGCGGATGTGTGTTCTTGTACACATTCTTGTTTGTACACAATGGACGTATGGTCACCTGTGCATTGTGGTCCTGCAGCTCCTCCATGTGTTCCAACAGGGCGTTCTTGGTCTCTGCATCCTCCAGCAGAGCCCCCACATCAAACACGTTATCCAGGTAGGCCTGAATCTGCACCAGCAGCCTGTCACTCTCTGTGAACTTTAACCTCTGCACATGACAGAGGAACACATACACACATATACAAAGACAAATATAGAGATACATTACTATTTTTCTATGTAATTATGTGCACACACACGCATCATTTGTTTACCTTCAAATCTAGTCTCCTATGACAACAAAAACATAAACAATAGAATGATGTGTCTTTGGGTTTTTGGTTATGATAAGGAAAGACAGTTGTACTAATGCAATCTCATAAGGTATTTTATAAGTTATATTATTCACAAATAAGGGGGTATATTTTTATATTTTCTGAAAATATCTCACCATGTTTCACGGTAAAGTCTACACCTGTTGTATTCAGCCGGCGCATGTGACAAATGCAATTTGATTTGATGTATCAGTGGTAAGGGGCAACTTCTCTCTGTGATTCAGTATCACTCACCTCCAGATAGTCATCCAGGCCATGGTGGCTAAACTCATACTGCAGATGGACCCTGAAGTTCATGTTCTCTACTGAGTGGACCACGATGTTGATGAACTGCATGCACGCCACCTGGTGGACATAAACAGTAGGAGACGGCGTCAGGTTTACATCTACTGTAACTTGCTAATCAAGTCTGAGCATTTTCTCTTCTGTGGAGATGGACCTAATAAACATGAATTGTGCAATTTGGAGTCAGATTTACCATGAAGTCAATGTTGCTGTCTTCATTGCAGAAATACTCCATCAGCTTCTCGAAGCGGCTCCTCTCTCCACATACCTTATCAACGACATGGATTGAAGGGGAAAAGGTTTTCGACTAGGCACATAATTCGGCACCGCAACACCACAAATATGCACAGGGGGGCAGTGTATCCTTAAATACAGCTTCTTGTACCCCACGCAAACGATATTTCACTTTATGTCTTTCTCCAGTTCTCTCTACCGCACCGCAATGTTTTCGCAAATGACTTCTAAAATGGAAGTTAGCTGACTTCAATCATGAAAGCTATAATGTCAGCATCACTCGGCCATACAAAGGTGGGTCAGAATAGTCTCATAAGTAGTGTGTTTGAAAATGAAATATATCAGTTAGACTGTTCTACAGTGTGATATCCAATAGCTGTACCCTTTTGAACATGCGTGATACGTCTTTAAGGTTTAATGCCGCCTCCCCCCAGCCCACTCATGTCCACTAAATAATACAGGCTTGCTCCTCAACCTGCCAGCCTGTACCCAAACAATGCCCACGCTCTGCCACTGTGGGCAACAGGAGCCAGCCTGGTACAGTACTCCGCCTTTCCGCCTCCACTTCTACACTCCTCCACCATGTGCTATCTATCAACTCTCGCTCGTTCCCTCCCTCCCTCCCTCCATCTGTCTCTCACCCACACAGTTTCTCCGTGCTATCCCAAAACGAGTGCCACTTTTGATGCCAGCACTGCAACTGATACTAGGTTACTACTCTAAGGTGTTGCTTAAACAGTGTGTGTGATTAGGATATGAGATAGGATATGAGAAGGCGAGAGCTCTGGATACTGCAATTATGGATGACTTTTATCGAGCTAATTTGAAAGTGTTGAAAGGTCAATCCCTCTTCGAAATAAACTTTGCAAGCATTGTTTAAGCGATGCCTATCGCTGAGTGGCACATTATAGGGCTTTAAAAAGACGGACTGTAAGCAGTGATTACCAGTCATTCAGGGCAGGTGGAGCAGAGCCCCACCTGTTTTGAGCCCCACCTGTTTACAGTAGCTGTTGCCTGCTTTGAATGTTATTTTGGCATTAAATCATGTCACATATCAGTTTGCAAACAATGTAAAAACACATTTATTGAGTGAATAAAGCCGCATACAAACATGGTCGCTTTCTTGAGTAAGGCAGCTCCAAAATGCAGGTGTTTCAGCCTAGCTCAGTGCTTTCTGTGGTGGTGGGGTAGCCAGCGGAACATACAGAGCATAGGCGTTGGTAATCTTCTCTAGTTGTGCTGTGATTGGCTCAGTGTTCTGTCACTCATGGGGACACTACGTCGCCGCAGAATCTACAGGGCGAGTTAGGCAGTTCAAGCCCCCTTGGATGCTGCCATAGATTGACATTAGAAGTGCCCATCCAAGAAGGCTCAAGGTCATTGGCCACAGATAAAATGGCGTCAAATCACGTTATATCTACCATAGCTTTGATTGGACTGATCATGTCAACATCATACTTTCAAATCATACTAGTCATCATCATGAATCACGTGCAAATCCTTTTCAATCCTTGTCACATTAAGAGAAATTATAGATAAAACGTATCTGTGCTCATCAGCCATTGGACATAAACACTACACAACAAGTCAGATCGCAAATTTAACAATGAGTGGTTTGGAAAGAATCAGTGACTAACTGCAAGCGTTGCAAAGCAATCACTATTTTCCTTCCTCTGCCTGCTATTCGGTGGAGAGGGTGTGTGGTCCAAGTCTGGGTTTAAGGATTTAAAACATCTGTCTGAAAGGGTCTCGTTTCAAAGCTTAAAATGATAAACATAGTCCATGGGCCAGAAAAGGTTGAGTACATTGGCCATGCTGTCAATCCAGCATGACTTCTGCCGTGTTCAAAACAACTGGAAACTCGGAACTGGGAAATCTCAGACTTCAGTGAGTTCAAGACAACTGGGAACTCCGACTGGGAAAATAAGTTTTGAACGGTCATCCAACTCGGAATTCCAAGTCGGGAACTCAGGCCTCTTTCTAGAGCTCCGACCTGAAGATCTTTGACGTCATGATTCAACCTTGTTTTTTTCCTGAGTTCCCAGTTGTCTTTTAAACTCACGGACCAGGCAAGGAGGGCATTAATCAGAGAGGCAACAAAGAGACCAAAGATAACCCTGAAGGAGCTGCAAAGCTCCACAGCGGAGATTGGAGTATCTGTCCATAGGACCACTTTAAGCCGTACACTCCACAGAGCTGGGCTTTATGGAAGAGTTGCCAGAAAAAAAGCCATTGCTTAAAGAAAAAAATAAGCAAACACGTTTGGTGTTCGCCAAAAGCCATGTGGGAGACTCCCCAAACATATGGAAGAAGGTACTCTGGTCAGATGAGAGTAAAATTGAGCTTTTTGGCCATCAAGGAAAACGCTATGTCTGGCGCAAACCCAACACCTCATCACCCGAGAACACCATCCCCACAGTGAAGCATGGTGGTGGGAGCATCATGCTGTGGGGATGTTTTTCATTGGCATGGACTGGGAAACTGGTCAGAATTTAAGGAATGATGGATGGCGCTAAATACAGGGGAATTCTTGAGGGAAACCTGTTTGGGTCTTCCAGAGATTTGAGACTGGGACAGAGGTTCACCTTCCAGCAGGACAATGACCCTAAGCATACTGCTAAAGCAACACTTGAGTGGTTTAAGGGGAAACATTGAAATGTCTTGGAATGGCCTAGTCAAAGCCCAGACCTCAATCCAATTGAGAATCTGTGGTATGACTTAAAGATTGCTGTACACCAGCGGAACCCATCCAACTTGAAGGAGCTGGAGCAGTTTTGCCTTGAAGAATGAGCAAAAATCCCTGTGGCTAGATGTGCCAAGCTTATAGAGACATACCCCAAGAGACTTGCAGCTGTAATTTCTGCGAAAGATGGCTCTACAAAGTATTGACTTTGGGCGGGGGTGAATAGTTATAGTTATGTAAGTTTTCTGTATTTTTTGTCTTATTTCTTGTTTGTTTCACAATAAAAAATATTTAGCATCTTCAAAGTGGTAGGCATATTGTGTAAATCAAATGTGACAAACCCACCAAAAATCGATTATAATTCCAGGTTGTAAAGCAACAAAATAGGAAAAATGCCAAGGGGGGTGAATACTTTCGCAAGCCACTGTATGTATACTGTAGCTAAGAAAGTAATACTAAGTGTATGTTGTGTAGTAAGCTGTTAGTAGCCCATGTGCTTCACCCTAATAATTTGGTCCCTTTCCCCCTCAGAACTTAGCCTACTGTTCTAACTTGGTGGTGCACATGTAGCCTATTGCCTGTTTTAGAGAAATGTCATCGTCAAATATTGTAAGAGCTTTCTTTGTCTGCTTATATGCCCCCTTTAATTTATCCTACGGTTCTGACTTGATGTACATGGAGAAAACTGTAAGAACAGCCCATGTTCTGAATTCTGTCGCTGTACATTTCAAAAGTGCTGAACAAATAGGTATATCGGCTACTCGCTCATTAATGTCTTAATCGAAATTACAGCTTGCCTCTTATCTGCTCATCGTTCCCTTATGCCATAGTTTATACATCTCAATTGTTATAGGCCTATTACTTATAGAGGTCTATCTCATTAGAATCTTATTAATCATTTTAGGCAATGTTGGAATGATTTCATTGTTTTGCTTACCTTGTGTATTATAATTACAGTAGCTCATGCGTTTTTCTTCACGAGGAGGGGATACTATATAATGTTGTTGGGTCTGTAACCATGTTTGCCAGTGAATATATTTGCTTTCAACAAAAAGTTCAGTAATAGACCCATGTAATTCCAGTTGATATTGTGAGGGTTGTTTTGTTTGCGCAAAGCGCTGTCTGTGTGTCAGTATATTGTCTATAAAAGAGAATCCTTGTGATTGTATTTTCCTTCCTTTTTAGACCACTTAGGCTTAATAAAATACTTAAAATGGATAGGCTAACCGAGTGTCTCTCTCTCTCTCTCTCTCTCTCTCTCTCTCTCTCTCTCTCTGTCTGTCTGTCTGTCTGTCTGTCTGTCTGTCTGTCTGTCTGTCTGTCTGTCTGTCTGTCTGTCTGTCTGTCTGTCTGTCTCTTTCTCTCTCTCTCTCTCTCTCTCTCTCTCTCTCTCTCTGTCTGTCTGTCTCTCTTTCTCTCTCTCTCTCTCTCTCTCTGTGTGGTGACTTAAAAAATAGTAAAGTTAACGCCTCAACATCTTGCTGAATTTATCTGAACTACTGTAACATCTATCTGAATTTGTGTCGGTGTCCATTTTAGTGTGTCGCAGCTTGTTTGCTTGCACTTGCTTATATTTAGAGCTCAGTATTGATGATATAAGAACAAACATGATGAATTTACTGAACATGAATGTAATAATGTTTGTGTATGGTTCAAAAGTCAAAACTAATTTTGGCGTTTGTTATTATTGAAGGAGAATGCGGTTCTTATCGACTTACACAAATCCACAAGGAGTCAGTTGTAACCACATTTGTTTAAGCAAATCAGCCATGTCAGCTATGGTTTTTAAAAATGCATTAAATTAGGCTGAATGAACTGTTTCGCTGCCAGACAAGGCTCCGCTGATAGCCAGGTGTAGCGGTGGTAAGGATTCACTCCATGGTGCTGAAAATAAAGCTCTGCTGTTGGGACAGCTTTATGTAGGCCCTAACCGTTTGTCACCGTTATAGTGCAATTCATGTATTGTTTAGTGTTGTGTTGTGGCTTTGCTGGCATGCACTAAAATCGCCACTGACTGGAAGTAACCAACGCTGATATACCATGTGTTCTGAGACTTCCTCATGCCACCAGACATACGTCAGAGGAAACAAGTGAATGTCAGACATTTTGATAGAACACCTTTTGCTACTGAAAAAGTAGTCTGCTCTGGTCAATGTCCATGTAATTAACCGCTCTAGGGAGAGGTTTCTCATAACTACTGGACTAGGATAATTATACTAATCAGGACTTCGAAGACAAAACTGACCACAGATCAGTGCTTAGGGGCAACTGTCCCTAAATACCACAGGTTGCAGTGGTTCATCTAATGCTAAGACCTAGCTTTTCCGTCCTTGCCCATTGCTAATAATACCCAGGTCTACATCACAACGTCTGGCTAGCCCTATCCACGGGGGTCTTTATCTGTTAGCAACAGTTGGTCCCTTGACAGACAGTGGGGAGAAGTCCAAAGAAAGGTTAAACTGTCACGTCGCCAACAACTGTTACGAATTTTTGTGCCCCCACCCCCTCCTGCACCTTCACCCCCTCCTGCTTATAGCGGACAACTGCCATGACAGCTGCCAGGGGGGACGTTGGGTGATATCTTTGGATGGGGGTTGATAGGTTGACTTGGCGTGTGCAGTGTTCACAAGGAAATCAAGACGACTGATGGCCACATCCTAACTTTTTTCAGATCTCTGCATATAAGTCATTATTTGTGCGTTGATGTCAATGGGAGATTTGGGAAACTGGGAGTCTCTATGACCCTCAAACTCAACTCTGGACCCCGAAGACAGTTCCAATGCGTTTTTTCATTGTTCCCCTCTAATAAGGGACTGATTTAGACCTGGGAAACGAGGTGCGTGCAATTAATTATCAGGTAGAAAAGAAAACCAGCAGGCTCCGGAGCTTTTGTTGAATACCCCTGCTGTATGACATGCAACATGATGGGAGACTTCAGAAGGGTGTAGGGTTTGACAGGAAGTGTTGGTGAAGAGACTGTCGTCATGGATACCCCTCTTACCTCTTTGAAGTTGTCAAAAGCGGAGAGGATGATGTCATGACCGCCCCTCACTAGACATACAGCAGCCAACAGCTCCAGCACTAAAGCTTTGGTCCTGAGGGGTACAAGTGTATATTATACACACACACACACACACACACACACACACACACACACACACACACACACACACACACACACACACACACACACACACACACACACACACACACACACACACACACACACACACACACACACGCACACACTAATAACACTGGTCCTCACCTGGGGTTCCTGTTGTTGAGGCTGAGGGTGATCTCGTTCACACAACACGGGTGGGTCATCACCAGGTTAAACCCAGACTAAACACACACGTACACACCGTTGTCAGTCATCGCCATCGTCAGTCACACTTCATATACTGCAGTGTAGACTTGATCCATACTGACACAAAGCCTGTCAACTGTCGCTTTTTTGATGGACAGTGCTTTACAGCGTAGGAGGGAAGCATAAAGTTATTGGTGTGTAAAACACCAAGCAATGACGCTGAAATAAATGTTACTCCTCCTAGCTAACTCTATTGAGTCACGCTGTTTTAACAGTAGAGATAAAGGTGGATAGGCCTACCTGGCTAAGTGTTATAGGTGAATAAAGGTTCAGTAGGGTTTACATGGGGAGGTGCAGTATGTACCTGGTAGTTCATGATGGCACGTAGACACATGATGCAGAGGTGAACGTCGTCTTTCTGACTGACGAGGCGTGAGTTCCTCATCGCTTTCCTGTTGTGGAGAGGGTTGAATCTGCCGGGTGAGAAACGTAGCTGTTATTTAATGTTATTACAAATGCATAACGCAACAATACCATGTTATAAGAGGTTATTACATAACATTATAGCTGTAGTGACACACCTCCAACTCTTATGAGTTTTGAAATACATACACATTATAAACTTGCACAAATTACACACAGGGTGGACATTTTATAGTTATTCAAACTGCGAGGGCTTTGAATAACTATAAAATGTCCACCCTGTGTGTAATTTGTGCAAGTTTATAATGTGTATGTATTTCAAAACTCATAAGAGATAAAATTAGCCCTGTCCCCACAACGTAATGTGTTTTAAGGCTGAATGGGACTCGTTTTTGTCTATGATGATGCAATCAATGAATGAAGCAATGAAGCTTCCATTGCCAGATCCACATGTAAATAGTCATGTTAATATTCACTTCGAAATATTTTTGGTTAAAATTACATCTGAGTGATTGAAAGAGAGAGAGGGGCAAGTAGATATTATAGACACCAGCGAAAGAGAAAAAACAGGCAGAAAGAGAAGACTACAGAGGTGATAAACGAGATTCTTACACACTCCTCTTGGAAGCATCAATGACAGGCAGGCAGTGCCCCAAAATGGATCCTCCCAGATATCTGTTGATAGGTGGAATGTCTGATGGTTTTGCCCTAGGCAGACATTGCTCACATGTTTACAACATAGACTAGAATGCTGAGAGGGAGGAAGGCTGCTTCCAACGTTTACCCTACGAAACAGTTGGTGTGACAGGAATGTGGCTCCTCCAGATGAAAAAGAGTATAGAGGATAGAGGTGTGTGTGTGTGTGTGTGTGTCTGTGTGTGTGTGTGTGCGCGCGCGCATCTGTCTGTCTGTCTGTCTGTCTGTTTACATGTGTGTGTACGTGTGTGTGTGCATGTGCATGTGCACATCTTTCTGTATGTTTATCTGTTTGTCTGTCTGTTTACATGTGTGTGTACATGTGTATGTGTGTATGTGTGTGTGTGTGTGCGTGTGTGTGTGCGTGTGTGAGTGTGTGAGTGTGCGCATCTGTCTGTCTGTGTCTGTCTGTCTGTTTACGTGTGTGTGTGTGTGTATGTGTGTGTGTGTGTGTGTGAGTGTGTGTGTGTGTGTGTGTGTGTGTGTGTGTGTGTGTGTGTGTGTATGTATGTATGTGTGTGTGTGTGTGTGTGTATGTATGTGGTGTGTGTGTGTGTGTGTGTGTGTGTGTGTGTGTGTGTGTGTGTGTGTGTGTGTGTGTGTGTGTGTGTGTGTGTGTGTGTGTGTGTGTGTGTGTGTGTGTGTGTGTGTGTGTGTGTGTATGTGTGTGACAGCTTGGGACAGACTAGGCCACCTTGACGGGACAGGTTAAGCTACAGTATGTGCTTAGCAGTACCAGCTGCACCAAGATTCTCATAAGGTTACGGCCAACCAGAAACTTTCCCAGACATTTTGAGAACATTTTCAAGCAGACAAAACTGAGATCACACTCGTTCCGGGAATTCGAAACACAGTGCAAAGGATTTATATTACATAAGAAGAAGCATTGTCCCAGGTTTGATTATGGCATACGCTTTGTTCCATGGCAAGGAATGTCATTGAACCATGCTATAATGTAATCTACATCAAAGTGTATCCGGTCGTCAACGCCCATGGACCACATGTTTTCATTAAACATTTCAACAGGGACACCACCATATCATTTGAATGAGATAGAAGCAGGGTGACAGAGAGTGGATCGTATCCCCTGAATCTGATCCAATGAATCTGTCAGACCTGTCTTATATCAAAGTGCTGGCCTGCCTCGACATCCCATAATACTGTAAAGTAGTGATAAAAGTGTGTGTGTGTCTGTGTCAGCCTGACACCCGCTGCACTGATCCAACCGTGCAGTAACGTCAATCACAGACATCCACAGAGATCAATCTACAGACACATCAACTCCCATTGGGGTAGGGGAAGTGGTCATGGTGTGTGTCACAGTGTGTGTGTGGGTACGGGAGGACTGGGAGTCATTGTTCTTTCCTCACAAGTAACGCCCATGAATCTTGGGTGCAAGAACTACAAGTGTAGTCCAACCTCGGTCCCATCCAACAGACAGACTTTTATGCACTCATTGCAGCGCCATACTTCTCACCAGTTCCTGGTGACACTCACCTCACAGTAAAGGAACGAGCCACTTTAGAAGCACCATGGATTGGAGAGTTACCGGCACTCCTCGTGAAGTCCTCCACAGATTTGTCCGGTGTGGCTGTCCCGTTGTCCAAACTGTCCATGTCATAGCTGAGGGTCCAGAGTACAGATGTAGGATCTTAATTTGATCACTTTTATATTGCTGAGAATTTACATACATTCACTGAAAACCGGCATTCACTGAAAACCCGTTATATTAACAGTATTGCACTTTTCATGTACAGTGAGGGAAAAAAGTATTTGATCCCCTGCTGATTTTGTATGTTTGCCCACTGACAAAGAAATGATCAGTCTATAATTTTAATGGTAGGTTTATTTGAACAGTGAGAGACAGAATAACAACAAAAAATTCCAGAAAAACGCATGTCAAAAATGTTATAAATTGATTTGCATTTTAATGAGGGAAATAAGTATTTGACCCCTCTGCAAAACATGACTTAGTACTTGGTGGCAAAACCCTTGTTGGCAATCACAGAGGTCAGACGTTTCTTGTAGTTGGCCACCAGGTTTGCACACATCTCTTTGCAGATCTTCTCCAAGTCATTAAGGTTTCGAGCCTGATGTTTGGCAACTCGAACCTTCAGCTCCCTCCACAGATTTTCTATGGTATTAAGCTCTGGAGACTGGCTAGGCCACTCCAGGACCTTAATGTGCTTCTTCTTGAGCCACTCCTTTGTTGTCTTGGCCGTGTGTTTTGGGTCATTGTCATGCTGGAATACCCATCCACGACCCATTTTCAATGCCCTGGCTGAGGGAAGGAGGTTCTCACCCAAGATTTGATGGTACATGGCCCCGTCCATCGTCCCTTTGATGCGGTGAAGTTGTCCTGTCTCCTTAGCAGAAAAACACCCCCAAAGCATAATGTTTCCACCTCCATGTTTGACGGTGGGGATGGTGTTCTTGGGGTCATAGGCAGCATTCCTCCTCCTCCAAACACGGCGAGTTGAGTTGATGCCAAAGAGCTCCATTTTGGTCTCATCTGACCACAACACTTTCACCCAGTTCTCCTCTGAATCATTCAGATGTTCATTGGCAAACTTCAGACGTCCCTGTATATGTGCTTTCTTGAGCAGGGGGATCTTGCGGGCACTGCAGGATTTCAGTCCTTCACGGCGTAGTGTGTTACAAATTGTTTTCTTGGTGACTATGGTCCCAGCTGCCTTGAGATCATTGACAAGATCCTCCCGTGTAGTTCTGGGCTGATTCCTCACCGTTCTCATGATCATTGCAACTCCACGAGGTGAGATCTTGCATGGAGCCCCAGGCTGAGGGAGATTGACAGTTCTTTTGTGTTTCTTCCATTTGCGAATAATCGCACCAACTGTTGTCACCTTCTCACCAAGCTGCTTGGTGATGGTCTTGTAGCCCATTCCAGCCTTGTGTACGTCTACAATCTTGTCCCTGACATCCTTGGAGAGCTCTTTGGTCTTGGCCATGGTGGAGAGTTTGGAATCTAATTGATTGATTGCTTCTGTGGACAGGTGTCTTTTATACAGGTAACAAGCTGAGGTTAGGAGCACTCCCTTTTAGAGTGTGCTCTAATCTTAGCTCATTCCCTGTATAAAAGACACCTGGGAGTCAGACATCTTTCTGATTGAGAGGGGGTCAAATACTTATTTATTGCAAATCAATTTATAACATTTTTGACATGCGTTTTTCTGGATTTTTTTGTTGTTATTCTGTCTCTCACTGTTCAAATAAACGTACCATTAAAATTATAGACTGATCATTTCTTTGTCAGTGGGCAAACGTACAAAATCAGCAGGGGATCAAATACTTTTTTCCCTCACTGTAGCCTACTTTTGGCCATCCAATAGCTTAACCACCTATCAAGCAACATTCAAATTCTGTTGCTGCAGGATTATTTTGCTGTGACAATATAGGTCAAATTAAGATCATACATCTGAATAAGGGATTTGGACATGAATGGGAGAGATGAAACGATACTATCAATATGGAATATTAAAGTTATGTTAAATGTTCAATCTAAAGCCCTAGGATATTTTTCACTACTAATGGGTCCCAAGAAAAAGAAGGAAAGACCCAGAACCCCCATAAAGAACCACATCAGGATGGACACCCAAGGTCAAAACCTTGCCTTTTCCTCTCAGATTGTCTTATCCATATATAGATGTGAAGGACTGCTACTCACTTGACGGCACATTGGGCGAAGGACACATAGTCAACCAGGACATCCAGGCCACGGTTCTCCTCACTGAGGAACTCCTGAGCCCAGCTGGAGAGGAGGGGAACAGGATAGGATGGGAAACAGGAGGGGGAAAGGATAGTAAGACCCAATTGGCACACCTTAAAACAATTAACAATTACTGGTTTTTGCTAGCCACCATGCTTCTACATCTGCATTGCTTGCTCTTTGGGGTTTTAGGCTGGGTTTCTGTATAAGCACTTTGTGACATATGCTGATGTAAAAAGGGCTTTATACATTTTATTGATTGATTGATTAACCACAGCTGCACAATGTTTATCTACACTGTACAACCCCCATACAATACACCAATCAGACTTTACAGCAGGCAAAAGTCACTACAACCACAATCAGACACACATTACAACATCCAGTCATAACAATATTGTCATGACTCTCCTGACAGTGGGTCAAAGGACCCATCAGCTAGGCAAATGTTTGAAGAGGGGAATGGGGGCTGTGGCGGTCTTGACACTTTAACACTGGGTTGTAAATTTAATCAGGAGAGAAATCTCTCCCTGGCTCTCTAGTATTGAGATAATAATGCCTTTGTCTAGAGAGAGAGTTTTGCCGCCAAAACCTTTTTCCCTAAAAAGTGAACATTGGAACATTTATTTCTATCATCCGAATGTTAAGAATGGTCAGTGGGAATCTAAAGAATAATCATGTCATATTGTTTATTATTTTGTGATGTCATTAAGGATGGTGTAACACAATAACTGTAACTTGGAAAGTGTACACATTCTATTTGTCAAGTTTACATCTAAATGTATAAAATATATGATTAAGTATGAGAGTATTTTGGTGACGATAGGAATGTGATTTTAGTCTTCTAATGAGATCATTGTTTTTCATATAAACTTTTGCCCAGCCAGTAACCACGCCCCAAGGGAACACAGACATTGTGTCGGCGTGATGGAACGCCCCCTTTTTACCCGAGAATAGAAAGACTTCGTAACGAAATTCACATTAGACCAGAAAGCTTAAAATGGTTAGACCAGAAAGAAGTGAGACGGTGGTCTACACGTCTGAAAATGGTTGGAACGTTGAACCTCAACACGAGGTGAAGAAGATACACTCACTAGACCAGAACATTGGCAGTCTGCAGGTGGACGTGTAAAGTGATCTAGAACTTTGACTAACCACACTAGGTGGGAAGAAGAACATCCCATCTCAGACAATCACGGGTGCATCTGAGTATCTGTCCTATTTGAACCCTCCACTCCAAGCCAGGACAACTAAGGACATTGTGACCTCTGGTGGACAACAAGAGCCTTACACTCATCGGCACCTTCCCCATAGGAGTGATTGGTTTCAACAGAGAGACGACGAACAAAGACAGACACGTAAATACATTCATGAATTCTTCTCCGAATGGGCAGTGGTTAGGGTGCTAAGTATTCTGATTACTGTGAGCGTAGTTTCCAAATGTATGTACGATACGTTTGACTCTCTTTGTCCCTCTCTCCCACCTTCTATACCTACCCCTCCCTTTCCAAGCAGTCATGCTGTTGTTAGTACGCTAGGGACCTTTTCACAGTACACAACTGGAAATTTGGTCTATCCAGGTGATAGTAACCACAAGTAAAACAGTAAAACAACAATCTCACTCGACGAAACGGTGAAAGATCATTCCCACACTTAACAACAAGCAATTCTGGTGCATAGTTTACAACAACAACAATTACTTACATCTGACTGAAGCTGCCCAATAGCATCTAACCCTGACTCTAGACCCTGCAAGCCTAAATCCAGCATCTTATGGTTTGCTAATGAATATCCAATAATTCTATCGTATTTCAGTGCTCTCACGCAATGCCCTTTTACAGGATTAGCATTTTGTTGGTAGAGTTTATAATGGTTTTATCATTATAAATAAGCTAATTGATCCCACCTCCTCTCCCCTGTAACTAGTCCCCAGGTCGTTGCTGTAAATGAGAATGTGTTTTCAGTCAACTTACCTGGTAAAATAAGGGTTAAAAAATATAAAAACGACCAATAGATTGGAGTAAGTGGAAAAGTTGGGTAAGGGAGTGGGTCTTACCCGATATGATTGGTCCTCAGGGAAATTTCCAGCTCTCTCAAGACCTGTGTGGACTCCTGGACACGCCTCTTGAACTGTCATAACACAAACAACAACATAGCTTTTGCAAATTCATTTTATATCGGTGATTACTTCAAGGAATTATGTTTTTGAAAGTATCTGAGCAGGGTCATAGCCCAGACTGGCCTCGTTCAGGACTGTAATGGTACAGTACCTTACGACTAACCCCTCCCTGGTCAAGATAACTTCTGAGCTTCAGCAAGTAAGCAGAGGGTGGATTCTTCACTTGGAACCGTTCCTGTAGGAAGCAGAGCAGACAGACAGACAGACAAAGAGAGACAGAGAGAAAGAGAGAGAGAGAGAGAGAGAGAGAGAGAGAGAGAGAGAGAGAGAGAGAGAGAGAGAGAGAGAGAGAGAGAGATGGTAGATTGTATCTAATTATGTTGATTGCATGGGTGCACTGTGGGAGAAAGGGACCAGAGGGCAAAACTCAACAGAGACTTCACAGCCTTGATGATTACACTGCTTCATTTATGCTAACATAACCAATGATATATCCGTTGATGAGGCTGAACCAATGTTGGGACATGTATATGCATGTCAGGATGCCAATCTACAGTGCCTTGCAAAAGTATTCATCCCCCTTGGCATTTTTCCTATTTTGTTGCATTACAACCTGTAATTTAAATTGATTTTTATTTGGATTTCAGGTAATGGACATACACAAAATAGTCCAAATTGGTGAAGTGAAATGAAAAAAATAACTTGTTTAGATAACCCTGAAGGAGCTGCAAAGCTCCACAGCGGAGATTGGAGTATCTGTCCATAGGACCACTTTAAGCCGTACACTCCACAGAGCTGGGCTTTATGGAAGAGTGGCCAGAAAAAAGACATTGCTTAAAGAGAAAAATAAGCAAACACATTTGGTGTTCGCCAAAAGGCATGTGGGAGACTCCCCAAACATATAGAAGAAGGTACTCTGGTCAGAAGAGACAAAAATTGAGCTTTCTGGCCATCAAGGAAAACGCTATGTCTGGCGAAAACACAACACCTCTCATCACCCCGAGAACACCATCCCCACAGTGAAGCATGGTGGTGGCAGCATCATGCTGTGGGGATGTTTTTCATCGGCAGGGACTGGGAAACTGGTCAGAATTGAAGGAATGGTGGATGGCGCTAAATACAGGGACATTCTTGAGGGAAACCTGTTTCAGTCTTCCAGAGATTTGAGACTGGGACGGAGGTTCACCTTCCAGCAGGACAATGACCCTAAGCATACTGCTAAAGCAACACTCGAGTGGTTTAAGGGGAAACATTGAAATGTCTTGGAATGGCCTAGTCAAAGCCCAGACCTCAATCCAATTGAGAATCTGTGGTATGACTTAAAGATTGCTGTACACCAGTGGAACCCATCCAACTTGAAGGAGCTGGAGCAGTTTTGCCTTGAAGAATGAGCAAAAATCCCAGTGGCTAGATGTGCCAAGCTTATAGAGACATACCCCAAGAGACTTGCAGCTGTAATTGCTGCAAAAGGTGGCTCTACAGAGTATTGACTTTGGGGGGGGGGGGGGGGGGGTGAAGAGTTATGCACGCTCAAGTTTTCTGTTATTTTTTTTGTCTTATTTCTTGTTTGTTTCACAATAAAACATATTTTGCAACTTCAAAGTGGTAGGCATGTTGTGTAAATAAAATGATACAAAGCCCCAAAAAATCCATTTGATTTCCAGGTTGCAACGCAACAAAATAGGAAAAAATGCCAAGGGGTGTGAATACTTTCGCAAGCCACTGTATCAATTGATGCCAGGTCAGAGTTGAGGCAGAGGGCCTTTGATAACAATGGCTCTAACTCTGCTAGAATAAGGGAAGGGACAACATTGAACCATTGCAGGTCTGTGCTGCAGTGACAGTGACAGGTGTCCTGTGTGTCACTCCCCTCCGAGCCTCAGGAAGTTATCTGCCTCGTCACCGTTGCCACAGCAACCTACAATATTGATGAGGTTGCCAGCAGGACACAGTGTGTGTGTGTGTTTGTGTGTGTGTGTGTGGTGGTTGTTTCTTGCGTGCGCACGTACATGTGTGTGTGAACAACCACTCTCATTGCGTTAGTGTGTCAATGGGGTGCTTTCCTAGAACCAAGGACACACTGACAAAAATAAACACGACAACTCAATGCTGCTATACGACGGTCTGCAAATCAGGGATTCAATCATTACAACGTAGTATTCTCTAAAGATGTTTCATGTAACCTCACTCTGAAATAGTGGTGTAAAATACTTAAGTAAAAATACTTTAAAGTACTACTTAAGTCGTTTTTGGGGGTACCTGTACTTTACTTTACTATTTAAATGTTTGACTACTTTTACTTTTACTTCTCTACATTCCTAAAGAAAATAATGTACTTTTTACTCCAAACGTTTTCCCTAACACCCAAAGGTACTCGTTACATTTTAAATGCTTAGGAGGACAGGAAAATAAGTCAAATTCACGCATTTATCAAGAGAACATCCCTGGTCATCCCTACTGCTTCTGATCTGATGGACTCGCTAAACACAAATCCTTTGTTTGTAAATTATGTCTGAGTGTTGGAGTGTGCCCTGGATATCCATACATTTAAAAACCAGTGGCGTCTGGTTTGCTTAATATAAGGAATTTTAAAATAATTTATACTTTTACTTTTGATACTTAAGTACATTTTAGCAATAACATTTACTTATGATACTTAAGTATATTTAAAATCAAATACTTTTAGACTTCAACTCAAGTTGTAAATTATGTCTGAGTGTTGGAGTGTGCCCTGGATATCCATACATTTAAAAACCAGTGGCGTCTGGTTTGCTTAATATAAGGAATTTTAAAATAATTTATACTTTTACTTTTGATACTTAAGTACATTTTAGCAATAACATTTACTTATGATACTTAAGTATATTTAAAATCAAATACTTTTAGACTTCAACTCAAGTAGTATTTTACTGGGTGACTTTGACTTTTAGTCGATCACCACATTCTTTTGGAGAGACTGGAAACCCAAATTGGTCTACACGGACAAGTTCTGGCCTGGTTTAGATCTTACCTGTCGGAAAGATATCAGTTTGTCTCTGTGAATGGTCTGTCCTCCGACAAATCAACTGTACATTTCGGTGTTCCTCAAGGTTCCGTTTTAGGACCACTATTGTTTTCACTATATATTTTACCTCTTGGGGATGTTATTCGAAAACATAATGTTAACTTTCACTGCTATGCGGATGACACACAGCTGTACATTTCAATGAAACATGGTGAAGCCCCAAAATTGCCCTCGCTAGAAGCCTGTGTTTCAGACATAAGGAAGTGGATGGCTGAAAACTTTTTACTTTTAAACTCGGACAAAACAGAGATGCTTGTTCTAGGTCCCAAGAAACAAAGAGATCTTCTGTTAAATCTGACAATTCATCTTGATGGTTGTAAAGTCGTCTCAAATAAAACTGTGAAGGACCTCGGCGTTACTCTTGACCCTGATCTCTCTTTTGACGAACATATCAAGACTGTTTCAAGGACAGCTTTTTTCCATCTACGTAACATTGCAAAAATCAGAAATTTTCTGTCCAAAAATGATGCAGAAAAATTAATCCATGCATTTGTTACTTCTAGGTTAGACTACTGCAATGCTCTATTTTCCGGCTACCCGGATAAAGCACTAAATAAACTTCAGTTAGTGCTAAATACGGCTGCTAGAATCCTGACTAGAACCAAGAAATTTGATCATATTACTCCAGTGCTAGCTTCCCTACACTGGCTTCCTGTTAAGGCAAGGGCTGATTTCAAGGTTTTACTGTTAACCTATAAAGCGTTACATGGGCTTGCTCCTACCTATCTTTCCGAGTTGGTCCTGCCGTACATACCAATACGTACGCTACGGTCACAAGACGCAGGCCTCCTAATTGTCCCTAGAATTTCTAAGCAAACAGCGGGAGGCAGGGCTTTCTCCTATAGATCTCCATTTTTATGGAACAGTCTGCCTACCCATGTGAGAGACGCAGACTCGGTCTCAACCTTTAAGTCTTTACTGAAGACTTATCTCTTCAGTAGGTCATATGATTGAGTGTAGTCTGGCCCAGGAGTGTGAAGGTGAACGGAAAGGCTCTGGAGCAACGAACAGCCCTTGCTGTCTCTGCCAGGCCGGTTCCCCTCTCCACTGGGGTTCTCTGCCTCTAACCCTGTTGCAGGGGCTGAGTCACTGGCTTGCTGGTGCTCTTTCATGCCGTCCCTGGGAGGGGTGCGTCACTTGAGTGGGTTGAGTTACTGACGTGATCTTCCTGTCTGGGTTGGCGCCCCCCCTTGGTTTGTGCTGTGGTGGAGACCTCTGTGGGCTATACTCGGCCTTGTCTCAGGATTGTAAGTTGGTGGTTGAGGATATCCCTCTAGTGGTGCGGGGGCTGTGCTTTGGCAGAGTGGGTGGGGTTATATCCTTCCTGTTTGGCCCTGTCCGGGGGTTTCTTCGGATGGGGCCACAGTGTCTCCGGACCGCTCCTGTCTCAGCCTCCAGTATTTATGCTGCAGTAGTTTATGTGTCGGGGGGCTGGGGTTAGTTGGTTATACCTGGAGTACTTCTCCTGTCTTATCCAGTGTCCTGTGTGAATTTAAGTATGCTCTCTCTAATTCTCTCGTTCTCTCTTTCTCTCTGAGAACCTGAGCCCTAGGACCATACGTCAGGACTACCGGGCATGATGACACCTTGCTGTCCCCAGTCCGCCTGGCCTTGCTGCTATTCCAGTTTCAACTGTTCTGCCTGCGGTTACGAAACCCCTACCTGTCCCAGACCTGCTGTTTTCAACTCTTAATGATCGGCTATGAAAAGCCAACTGAGAGACCTGAGCCCTAGGACCATACGTCGGGACTACCGGCCGTGGTGACTCCTTGCTGTCCCCAGTCCGCCTGGCCTTGCTGCTATTCCAGTTTCAACTGTTCTGCCTGCGGTTATGGAACCCCTACCTGTCCCAGACCTGCTGTTTTCAACTCTTAATGATCGGCTATGAAAAGCCAACTGAGATTTATTCCTGATTATTATTTGACCATGCTTGTCACTTATGAACATTTTTGAACATCTTGGCATGGTTCTGTTATAATCTTCACCCGGCACAGCCAGAAGAGGACTGGCCACCCCTCATAGCCTGGTTCCTCTCTAGGTTTCTTCCTAGGTTTTCGCCTTTCTAGGGAGTTTTTCCTAGCCACCGTGCTTCTACACCTGCATTACTAGCTGTTTGGGGTTTTAGGCTGGGTTTCTGTACAGCACTTCGAGATATTAGCTGATGTAAGAAGGGCTATATAAAATAAAATTGATTGAAAATTGATTGAGTAATTTTCAATTAAGATATCTTTACTTTTAGTCAAGTGTGACAATTGGGTCGTTTTTCCCTCCACTGCTCTGAAGTTCCCCTAGGAACTATGATTACATCCTGTTACTGTAATGTTATCTACAGTAGGTGTTATTGACACAGTACGGTAGTGTTGTATGGTGCAGTGGAGTTGGAGTCCCACCTGATCACAGACCAGTTCCCACTTCTTCTCATTGTCATACTGACACAGGATCTTCACCTTGTCTGGAGGCAGATTCATGGAGTTCTACGGAGAGAGAGAGAGAGAGAGAGAGAGAGAGAGAGAGAGAGAGAGAGAGAGAGAGAGAGAGAGAGAGAGAGAGAGAGAGAGAGAGAGAGAGAGAGAGAGAGAGAGAGAGAGAGAGAGAGAGAGAGAGAGAGAGAGAGAGAGAGAGAGAGAGAGAGAGAGAGAGAGAGAGAGAGAGAGAGAGGATTCATATGTCAGAAAAAAGTTTGATTCCATATGGTGTTGATCAAAACATGAATTTTGATAAGCAATGATGGCAAATTATGTTTTGTCGCAACAGTTTCTACTGGAGCAATTATGATGAGTTGACTTGATGTGCTTCAAAACATCATGTGATGAGCGTATCTTATCACCTTTTCTTACTGCAACTGAAAACTAGACACAAATGACTGGGTGGCATTTAGCTTGCTGATATGCTGCAGATATACAGGTAACTGACTGCCGAAAAAAAGGAAACACCAACATAAAGTGTCTTAATAGGGCTTTGGGTCACCATGAGCCAGAACTAAACTAAGACCGTTGCTGAAACAAAGAAGGTTCTGCCAAGTTGTTCTGCCGAGTTGTTCGAGGAAGGAAAGAGAGGAAGGGTCCAAAAATCAATTTCAATTACAGGTAGTAATGTAACAAAATAGGAAAAACGCCAAGGCGGATGAATACTTTTGCAAGGCACTGTACCTAGATGGTAATGCGCCGTCACAATCTTCACTCTCTCTCTCTCCCACTACTCTCTCCTCTTCTATCCTATCATCTCTCCCTTCTACCAAATCCTTCCCCCTCCTGTCTCCTGATTCTGGCTCTTCGACCCTACTCTCCTCTCTTTCCGCATCCTATGACTCGCACTGTCCCCTTTCCTCCCGGCCGGCTCACCCTCCCCTCCTGCTCCGTGGCTGAGTGAATCATTGTGAGTTTACAGAACAGGGCTGCGGGGAGCTGAGCAAAAATAGCGGAAAACTAAAGTTCCAGAGGACCCTATTATCCTTTCACTCCCTCTCTACTTTCTCTTCCTCTGTATCTGCTGCTAAAGCCACTTTCTATCACTTTACATTTCAAGCTTCTGCCTCTAACCCTAGGAAACTCTTTTCCACCTCTTCCTTCCTTAATCCTCCTCTCCCTCTCTGCAGTCGACTTTCTCAACCACTTTGAAAAGAAGGTTGACTACATCCACTCCTCATTCACTCAGCCTATTGAGTCCACTGGTCCCACTCACACAGAACTACCCTACGCCTTGACCTCTTTCTCCCGTCTCTCTCCAGATAAAATCATGTAACTAGTGAGGTCTAGTGAGGTCTGGCCGCCCGACAACCTGCCCGCTCGACCCCGTCCCCTCCTCCCTTCTCCAGACCATCTCTGGAGACCTTATATCTGTATCCCTTTCTTTTCATTCCAAAACACTTGAGTGTGCTGTCGCTGATCAACTCTCTCATTATCTCTCTCAGAACTATCTTCTTGACCCTAACCAGTCAAGCTACAAGACGGTCATTTAACCGAGACAGCTCTTTGTGTCACGGAGGCTCTCCGCACTGCTAAAGCTGACGCTCTCTCCTGTTTTCATCTTCCTAGATTTATCTGCTGCCTTCAACACTGTGAACCATCAGATCCACCTCTCCACCCTCTCAGGGCAGGGCGTCTCAGGCTCTGCACACTCTTGGATTGCATCCTACCTGGCATGCCGCTCCTACCAGGTGACGTGGAGAGGATCTGTCCCCCAGGGGTCTGTTCTAGGCCCTCTCCTCTTCTCTCTATACACCAAGTCACTTGGCTCCGTCATATCCTCAGACGGTCTCCCATCATTGCTATGCGGATGACACAACTATTTTTGTCCTTCCCCTCTTCTGACACTGAAGTGGCGACACACATCTGTGCGTGCCTGGCAGATATCTTAGCTTGGATGTTGGCCCACCACCTCAACCTCAACCTCAACAAAACGGAGCTGCTCTTCCTCCCGGGGAAGGCCTGCCCGCTCAAAGACCTCTCCATGGTTGACAACTCCAGTGTTGCCCTCCCAGAGTGCAAAGAACCTTGGCGTAACCCTGGGCAACACCCTGTCGTTCTTTGCAATCATCAAAGCAGTGACTCGCTCCAGCAGGTTCATACTCTGCAACATCCATAGAGTACGACCTTTCCTCACACAGGAAGTGGCGCAGATTCTAATCCAGGCACTTGTCATCTCCCGTCTGAACTACTGCAACTCGCTGTTGACTGGGCTCCCCGCTAGTGCCATCAAACCCCTGCAACTTAACCAGAACACTGCAGCTTGCCTGGTTTTCAACCTTCCCAAGTTCTCCCATGTCACCCCGCTCCTCCGCACACTCCACTGGCTTCCAGTCGAAGCTCCCATCCACTACAAAACCATGGTGCTTGCCTACGAAGCAGCAAGAGGAACTGCCCCTCCCTACCTTCATGCTATGCTTAAACCCTACACCCCAACCCGAGCACTCCATTCTGCCACCTCTGGTCTCTTGGCCCTCCCACCCCTATGGTAGGGCAGCTCCCGCTCAGCCAAGTCCAAGCTCTTCTCTGTCCTGGCACCCCAATGGTTGAACCAGCTTCCCCCTGAAGCTAGGACAGCAGAGCCCCTGCCCATCTTCCGAAAGCACCTGAAACCGTACCTCTTCAAAGAATATTGTAAACAATCCCCATCCAGAACCAACACTTGCACTTGACAATCGCCACCCCCCTTTTTCTAGCTCTGACTTTGCTAATAATTACTTTATTGAGGAAAAGTGTACTAACTATACCTTTTGATATGTGGTTGTCCCACCTAGCTATCTTGAGATTAATGCACTAACTGTAAGTCGCTCTGGATAAGAGCATCTGCTAAATGAAGTAAATGTGACTGAGACGGCCATGGCATATGGTTTACATCGTTTTCATGCTAATCAAAACATTCAGTGACCACTCGTGCCCTGTGGATGGGGGTATTGTCATCCTATGGAGGCATAGCCAAGGTCGACAAAATAATGGCCTGCCCAGCAGTTTTATACATGACCCTTAGCATGATGGGATGTTAACTGCTTAATTAACTCAGGAACTAGACCTGTGTGGAAGCACCTGCTTTAAATATACTTTGTATCCCTCATTTACGCAAGTGTTTCCATTATTTTGGCAGTTACCTGTATGTATTTGTGAACACTGCAAATCATAGATGGTATGAGTCACCTGAAAATCCTGACCATATGAATAGGCCATGTGAATAGACAGGCACACAATGTCCCTTGAATGCACAGTGCAGCCAGTTGCTATGACAAGCTCGTCAATAATGCATCAGCACCTCAATGATTTCATTAAGCATCACTCGGCGGGGACAATCCTGCTCCTATACAGTCGCCCCTGTCACGGCCCCTGTGACTCAGAGGTCAATTTCACTACCGACAGGCGACCCTAACTGCTGCCAGATAGTGTTCCTGTTACACCCGGGGGCCTGGTGCTGTTGCCACAACATGGGAGAGTGTGCATTTCTAAACAGACTTGGTTATAGGTCTAACCGGATTTTTTAAGAGGGTGGTATGGAGAGACAGGGGAAGGGGGAACAGTTAGAGAGAGTATGCATCACTGTCTGATGGAAATCTAATCTCCAAAACAGAAACTTTTCAGGAAATTGAATAAATTCTCATATTTTCCTATTAACGATCACACATTTAGGAAACATTAGAAGCTATTTTGAACACATTTTCTTGGTCCTAGTCATGAAATGTTCCGAATATATTGAGGGAAGTTACTGCTTTCAATAAATACAAAATAAAACAAAAGGGCAAAGATTTAGTTACGAGGTTTTCGTCAGACAGTGGCGATAGGTGACATAATTCTGACGTCATCTTGTCAGAACTTTCACTCACACACATTTTTTAAAAGGTATTGGAGAGTCAGGTAGCTACAGAGCTACAGAGATGGTCTGCATGTAAACATTATTACATTGTTCACCATACTACAGTCGTGGTCAAAAGTTTTGAGAATGACACAAATACTAATTTTCACAAAGTCTGCTGCCTCAGTTTTGATGATGTCAATTTGCATATACTCCGGAATGTCATGAAGAGTGATCAGATTAATTGCAATTAATTGCAAAGTCCCTCTTTGCTATGAAAATTAACTTAATCCCAAAAAAACTTTTCCACTGCATTTCAGCCCTGCCACAAAAGGACCAGCTGCCATCATGTCAGTGATTCTCTCGTTAACACAGGTGAGAGTGTTGACGAGGACAAGGCTGGAGATCACTCTGTCATGCTGATTGAGTTAGAATAACAGACTGGAAGCTTTAACAGGAGGGTGGTGCTTGAAATCATTGTTCTTCCTCTGTTAACCATGGTTACCTGCAAGGAAACACGTGCCATCATCATTGCTTTGCACAAAAAGGGCTTCACAGTCAAGGATATTGCTGCTAGTAAGATTGCACCTAAATCAACCATTTATCGGATCATCAAGAACTTCAAGGAGAGAGGTTCAATTGTTGTGAAGAAGGCGTCAGGGCGCCCAAGAAAGTCCAGCAAGCGCCAGGACCGTCTCCTAAAGTTGACTCAGCTGCAGGATTGGGGCACCACCAGTGCAGAGCTTGCTCAGGAATGGCAGCAGGCAGGTGTGAGTGCAACTGCATGCACAGTGAGGTGAAGACTTTTGGAGGAGGGCCTGGTGTCAAGAAGGGCAGCAAAGAAGCAACTTCTCTCATGGAAAAACATCAGGGACAGACTGATATTCTGCAAAAGGTACAGGGATTTGACTGCTGAGGACTGGGGTAAAGTCATTTTCTCTGATGAATCCCCTTTCCGATTGTTTGGGGCATCCGGAAAACACCTTGTCCGGAGAAGACAAGGTGAGCGCTACCATCAGTCCTGTATCATGCCAACATTAAAGCATCCTGAGACCATTCATGTGTGGGGTTGCTTCTCAGCCAAGGGAGTGGGCTCACTCACAATTTTGCCTAAGAACACAGCCATGAATAAAGAATGGTACCAACACATCCTCAGAGAGCAACTTATCCCAACCATCCAAGAACAGGTGCATGATAGAGCACCTTGCCATAAGGCAAAAGTGATAACTAAGTGGCTCAGGGAACAAAACGTCGACATTTTGGGTCCATGGCCAGGAAACTCCCCAGACCTTAATCCCATTAAGAACTTGTGGTCGATCCTCAAGAGGCGGGTGGACAAACAAAAACCCACAAATTCTGACAAACTCCAATCATTGATTATGCAAGAATGGGCTGCCATCAGTCAGGATGTGGCCCAGAAGTTAATTGACAGCATGCCAGGGCGGATTGCAGAGGTCTTGAAAAAGAAGGGTCAACAATGCAGATATTGACTCTTTGCATTAACTTAATGTAATTTTTTATAAAAGCCTTTGACACTTATGGAATGCTTGTAATTAGTTGGTAGAGTATGGTGCTTGCAACGCCAGGGTTGTGGGTTCGTTTCCCACGGGGACCAGTACGAAAATGTATGCACTCACTAACTGTAAGTCGCTCTGGATAAGAGTGTCTGCTAAATGACTAAAATGTAAAATGTAAATGTAATTATACTTCAGTATACCATAGTAACATCTGACAAAAATATCTCATAACACTGAAGCAGCGAACTTTCTCAAAACTTTTGACCACGACTGTACATGTATAAAGCCTATGGTTTATTGTATGTATTCACTCATGTAAAAGGATGAACAGTGTATTTAAACGTAAAAACTGTTTACATTATAGGTGTTTATAAACAGATTGTAAGCCGACTTTTAGAATGAAGTCAGACGTGAAACAGTCCCCATTCACACTGATATCGAACCTCAAAAGCCATAACTTAATGTGTTGTTGTTTTACTGCCTACAGTACAGAACAGAAACAGTGTCAACACAAAGCTTTACTTTAAGCAGTTAGACAAGGTGAAAGACAACATAGTACCCATTCATAAAGGAATCATTGTTCATTGCGGTTACATAGGTGCTTAACTATTTCATTTGTTTTGTTAAACAGTATTTACTGTAAACTGGTTCTCCATCTCCAACACATTACCTCTACTCTTGCATAAACTTCCTATTTCATGCTACCTAGACTAAGCCTTTACTTTGCAGTCACAATAGCAGGTGACCAGGAATACCCCTACCACTACTTCTAGCCTGGTCCCAGATCAGTTTGTGCTGTTAGTCACAATGACCATTGAGTGACCAAACAGATCTGGGATCAGGCTGGAATACTTTATCCTTCTCTGAGCAGAGCCAACCGGTTCTTGTTGGTGAGGTTGGCATCTACTTGAAGAATGGAAAAACCTGCATTCACTGAAATATTCATTATGTTTTCATGTATTTATTCAGCAGCAGAGGTCAGACCAAACGGACACGTTTTGGCGGCAGCCTTCGTCAGCGTGAGGTTGGCATCTGCCATGACAAGTCAAGTTATGTGCATGATAATAAATTGCAGACGGTGGAACTGTCCGCTGACAGGCCACAGTCTCTTGCGGACTCTTTCTAACTCCCAACATTACCTCTGGTGACAGTGAGAGTTATGAATGAGAGGCGAGGCAGATGGGATCCTTCACCCCGAGACACACGCACACATGCACGCACGCACACCTCCCCATAGACTCCATGTTCATTAACATACCCACACTGTCATGTATTATTGTTGGGCCTATGGCTTCAACTGCCCGCCCCAACCAAAACACCTCGCTCCTCACACACGCATCTTGCTGTACTAATTATAGCCCAACACAGCCCTGCCACCCAGGGAAGCTGGGCTAGGCGACAAGAGACTCACATATCTATCTCTTTACCTCACCAACCCACTCCTCCTCCTCGTTCCCCTCTTCTTCCTCCCCTTCCTCCTCCTCCTCCTCCTCCTCCTCCTCCTCCTGTGGTCTGTACGTTTCTGTAACTCTGTTTAAACGTCAGCCCACACCACTAGAGACATTTTGTACTTCACAAGGTCACTCTGTTAACTTTTAAGTAGCCTCCAAAGCAATACATGTTTCTCTCAGGATTGATACTTGTTTCCTTTACATACAAAAACTTCCTGGACAAGCCCAGACAAGCCCAGACAACAGTCAGGAAAGCCTGTGGTCTCAGTGGCACAACTCACACAAGTAGTCAGACATGAGCTAATGCTGAAGGCTATTGACCTTTTTGGTTTTGATTAATCCCCCATTGTTTCTAGCAAGCTACTTGGTGTCTTGAAGCGACCCCAAGTTTTGTAACCGCTATCTACACATCAGCTCAGTCAGTTAAAAGTAATTTGTGTCACACACGGGGGATGGGGGGAATGGGTGCACAACTAATAGCAAACAGCATCCTAAATCAATGGTACAGCCAGCGCTCTGATAAATCAGGCTTGATAAATTATGTTGGATCAATAAACTGGGATTAGAGTTGCCTGATGGCTAGTCCTGTACAGGGGCATGCAGAGGAGAAACCTACTAGAGTTGTACTGTAGTTTATCTGTACAGTAGGGGCATTATGGGATCTAAGTCACATGTAATTTCTTTCTCATTTATATCATGAAGCTAGATTTACATATGTGAGACGTGCATCTGTGTATGTGGTCAAAATCTGGAAAATACCCTAAGTAATTATCTGTAAAAAAAAAATATATATATACTGTATATGCATACCTGTACATACTACAGTACTGTAGACACATTTACCATTACATTGATAGGACCACCTGTCACTTTAAGAGTTCTATGTTCAAAGACAGTAGTGATGGGACAAACTGCACTAATCTCTAATTAGATTCTACTGATTAGACCTCCACCCTACTCTCCTTCCTCACATATACAGGACACATGCTCCTACACAGGGACACAAACATACACAGCCATGCCCCATAAAGTACCACTGCCATTGAAACACCATCTTGTTTCACTGGTGTGATTGCTTATAGTATCAAATTGCTTTCATTGTCATAACCAAGTAAATGGGACACTCAGACATTAGGCTACACTTCCAATTGTATCATTCACTTTAAATAGACTAATCAGCTCTAGATCCGTAACTCTCTAAGGACACTGTCTATCTCGGCTATCAGGAGGCCTCAAGAAGTGTGGTCCAGGCTGCCATGTCAAGTAGCCTGGGAGCATATCGCTTCCTTCTGGTTAATTATTGTAAGCTGCTATGTTTAACAGAGGCCCACTCAGGAGGATCAGTCAGGGCAGTTAGCTCTTATCTGTCTCTGATCTACATATGGCAGTTTGGCAGTTGGGGAAAAGGGAATAGTCGGCGTGTTAGAGGTGACATTCCCCCAAAGGGATATACACTCTTAGAAAAAAGGGTTCCAAAAGGGTTCTTCGGATGTCCCCACATGTGGAAAGGGTTCTTCAGATGTCCCCTATGTGGAAAGGGTTCTACATGTAACATGGAACCCAAAATTGTTCTACCTGGAACCAAAAAGGGTTCTTCAAAGGGTTCTCCTATGTGGACAGCCGAAGAACCCTTTTAGGGCCTTTTTTTCTAAGGCGAGATATGAAGGAGAGCCTGAAGAGTGGCGTGGCGAACGAGAATTCTACTTTTCAATTCACATTACATTCTTAACTTACCTTTCATTGTGGCTGGCAACGCGACATTCTTGATCCACAGCTCAAATGAAATATCAGAGTAGCAACTAGCCAGTAGAGTAAGCACAGACTTTTCAACAATGACAGAAACGTTTCTTCTAAAACATATTGCACTATTGAATAATGCAACCAAACCATAATACATTCTTGAATAATGTAACAATTCACAAGCATGTATGTGCAGACAATTAAAAGGTTTATCTTCTCATCTCAAGGCAAAAGCACAGAGTTCGTTGCTAGAACAGCATGTCTTCATCAAGTAACGTTAGCCTATCAAAAATGAACGAATAACCCTCTCATACGAATACAAAAGTACAGTAGGCCTACCGTACAACATTACAACAAACCAGGATTCATTTTGATCAATATCATGCAAATCATTACATGTGTTAAAAGCAAATTGCGAGTGAAAACCTAAGTATAAGTGAATTCACCGCAACGAGCTGTTTTATATGGAAGCCCATACCCAGTGATGTAGTGGTGCCTGGAGAAGTGGGTATACTCAAATTTTGCTAAAATGTACTCTGAATGACCTAAAATGATAAATCCAATATTGGTCTTTCACAGTCAGGCCAACCCAAGCTGTACTGTGCAGTAGGCTAATAGTAGGTCTATTATTGAGACAGATAAATTAGACTGTCAACTGAGTCAGAAATTCACAGGTTTGGATGTTCTATGTCCACAACAATGCTTAAACCACATCAGGAGACCACCTTTGAGGTCTGGGAAAATCTAAGAAAATATAAATATTTTTTATTCAAGTGTGCAGGCACCTAGCACTGTTGTTTGGTTACCAGTATTTCTGTAGCACACATGAGATGGAGTTTGCAAAACAAATTTATTTATGCAAATAATTATGATATCATTCTGCCAGGTAGGCAAAGGCTACTTTGTAGCTAGTTAACATAAAATGTAGGTATTTGGGAGCCGTTCCAGCTACCAGAAGACGGTTAGGCCTATCAGCATCTAGCTATATTTTTCCTGTTCCATAGTTGTTTGAAACCTGGATGTTTTGCTTCATATTATGAGGCATGCCAAGCCAAAATCCGACCATAGAAATGTTGAGGGAAATATTTTAAAACACTTCCTCATATGCGCTCTCCTGACTGTTCTATTGGTTTTCAAATCATCCTTCTTTCATTGTCTAGCAGCTAAAGGCATTATCCTACCCACTGGGGACAGACATGAATTCAAAGTTTGTTGCAAGTTGGTTCAATGTAATTTCATTGAAATGGCATGTAAACAACGTTGTTTCAACCAGTGTGTGCCCAGTGGGAAGTCATATTAGCAACCCATGATAGTTGTTGCATCTTTAGATCTCCCCATTTTGCAATTTTCTAATGGATATTTATATCTCTGTCCATTAAACAGGTCGCATGTGTGGTGCGCATTTTAGAACATGTTTTCCCCCAAATTGCATTTTGGAACCTTCGCGCGTATACCTACCACCATGTGCACAATGCTGTGCTTAAAATAAGAAATAATAGTTTGTTAACATTTTAAGCTAAACATTCTGATCTGTTCCATCAGCCGTATTAATTGATATGGCGTATACCTCCACTACACTACTTTGATACGCCTCAGTGGGGATTAAGAAGTGAGTATTCACAATGCCAACTGAAAAAAAGTGGGTATACGGCCTATATACCCACTATATACCCTCCACTACACCACTGCCCATACCCGCCACCCAAAGAATTATATTAAATAACTTGCCTCGTGATTTGTCAACGTGCACAATTAGTCTGTGCTTCAGTCTGATCAACTGTAGCCTACTGATATCAACCACAGCTGCAGGTAGCCTGGAGAAGCCTATGCGATCTGATCCCATCTGGGCCTGGCCAGGGGAAATGTAACGTCATGTTTTTATAGCCTAAGCTATGTATTAATAGCCTAAAATAGGCAATTTATTTGTGTTCAGAGAAAATATTAACGTGATCAAATTTGGTTTATTTTCACACTTCGGGTGACTAGGCTACCTAGGCCTTTTTAATCCAAAATGATTGACTGGAATGAATCAATCAACACAATAGAGATGACATACTGTATGAGTATCTTTTCAATTACAGATGCAAAAAGGCCTACATGATGCAACCCTGCATACAGCGAGCTTAGTTTTTGTCCAATCGCAGTTGTGGTCTCTTTGTCTGTGTAAAGGGTTTTCATGTTTTCATCCTCCCTAGGGACAGGAGTTTTTCCAGGAGTTGTTCTTTTTTTACCATATGACCTGATTAGAAAAATAATCTGGTCCCATCAAATGAAAAAACATATTCTATTTGTATGATCTAAAAAATGTTGGTGGTGGGGATGGCCTTCCATAGTTTTACATGGCTCAGTACAGCGACAATTTCAGAGTTTAACAGGTTGTTACCTGCAATTTCAGGTAAAAACTCAATTTTTAAAAGTATCAAATATTAGGAAAATGTCTATACATTTCACCTATTCAAAAACATTGCTCTGCTATTACCATTTATACTGTAGGAGTGTTGGCTCAATGAGACAATTCTGTTCATACAACCCTGCTTCAAGGGGAGCAACTGTCAGGCGAGTGTCGTGCGCTACCTCCGGTGATAGCGGTCGAGACGTAGCAAGTACGCAAGTTTACATTTGAGTAATATGTGTAGCCAAAGGTATTTTTACGAAATGTCTAGTATGTGTGAAGAGGCTCTAAGAGTGTACTAGAGAAAGGGGGGTCAAAGGTGAGAATGAGAACCTGCATTGCATGCTATTTGTTAAACTAGGCCTAATAAAACTAATAGCAAATTACTTTGACATACAGTATGTACAGTGTCTAGAGTAACCATGGAAATGAATATGCTGTCAAATTCTAGCCTTGAATTCAGGTGGAGGAGCTGCGACTTTGTAATATTTACTGTCTCTACTCAGTCTTGATGTGCTGTACCTGGCAACCAAACTGCCTTTAGGGGGCTTTAGTGACAAAGGTCCTTTGTATGAGGTTCTGTAATGGAAACTTGGATTGACTCCCACCTATGTACAGTCTGGGGAGTCATCTTGGCTCTCTGATAACCTATCACCTGTCTCCTCAGTGGAGCAGAAAAGAACATGACCGTCAGTTTCTCAGAGGTGCCCTAAAATGTCATACACGCATGTGTACACAAACATGCTCAAAGTAAATTCACACACTTGTGAGAAAATCCAAACCCACAGGTAGGCTGCATCCTAATAATGTTTTCATGCACTCAAATACAGACTGGCATGCATTCGCAGGCGCACACTCGTACACACGCTCATCTACAGAACACGAATCCACAGATGCACATTTACACATCCACCCACCACCCCACTGGCCACTGGGAAATTTGCAAAGTGATATGCAAAGTGCAGAGGAGAGCTGCTCAATGTAAATTTGAATAGGGAGAGTGAACAGAGTTGAGCCAAGGCTTCCCTTTAAGCACCTTGTTATTGGAACCACTTACAGTATATCCTGCAGATGTCTGTAGTTTAGATGCTAAACTGCTTCAGCTTCAGCACTTAACACTATCAGCACTGCATCATTATGTAACATATAGGTTGTTCATAGAATATTAATCCAGAGCGAGCATGGTGGGTGTGACGCGTGCACACACACACACACACACACGCATGCAGGTGCACACAGGAACACACACACACACAAACACCCACATACACACATACCTGCAAGTGCCACCCTTATAGGTGATTGACATCTGACACTGGTATAGTTTAATAGTTTCTAATCTATTAACACTGGGACAGGCTGTCCCCTGGTGCAGACTGGGCCGTGATAGTTCTACAGCCGCACTTAACGTCTTCATCTGTAGATCTAGATGTACAGGGTTCCCTGCATACCAACCAGCCTGCTCGGAATGCAGCCAGAGTAGGACGTTTGGCACATCAGAGATTTGCTATGCACACTCAGCATTAGATGAAGAGGGGGTGGGTCCGTGGGTGTCGGGTAAGGGTGTGTGTGGAGGGGAGGGGGGTGTGATGTAGGGGGACGATCTGTCTTTAGTGTTCTCTCCACGATAGAGTGATATAGCAAAAAAGGGCACATTCTCGTACAGAGGAACATGTGTGCTTATGTGTACTAATATGATGTTGAATCCTATAGCACATGTAACACGCGCATACATGCTTATACGCATGTTATAACACGCACGCACACACACACACACACACATACACACACACACACACACACACACACACAGGGAAGTCCACCCTGGTTTGACAGCACATCAGCTGGCTCCGGATGTATGCAAAGCCCTTGAGCCTTGACACCTGCCAAGTTGATTCATTACAACAACAACTCTAGACCTCACTCCAGACCAGTGTTTTATTCCTAGCTGGCCCCCCATACTGCCCTAGCTGCCCCCTACTGCCCTAGCTGCCCCCCCCCCATGCTGCCCTAGCTGCCCCCTCCTTACTGCCCTAGCTGCCCCCTACTGCCCTAGCTGCCCCCCATACTGCCCTAGCTGCCCCCATACTACCCTAGCTTCCCCCTACTGCCCTAGCTGCCCCCTACTGCCCTAGCTGCCCCCCTTACTGCCCTAGCTGCCCCCCTTACTGCCCTAGCTGCCCCCCTACTGCCCTAGCTGCCCCCCCATACTGCCCTAGATGCCCCCCATACTACCCTAGCTTCTCCCTTACTGCCCTAGCTGCCCCCTACTGCCCTAGCTGCCCCCCATACTGCCCTAGCTGCCCCCCCCCCACTGTCCTAGCTGGTCCCTGTACTTCCCTAGCTGCCCCCCCATACTGCCCTAGCTGCCCCCCATACTGCCCTAGCTGCCCCCCCCCCACTGCCCTAGCTGGTCCCCGTACTGCCCTAGCTGCCCCACCATACTGCCCTAGCTGCCCCCCATACTGCCCTAGCTGCCCCCCATACTGCCCTAGCTGCCCCCCCCCCACTGCCCTAGCTGGTCCCCATACTGCCCTAGCTGCCCCCCGTACTGCCCTAGCTGCCCCCCATACTACCCTAGCTTCCCCCTTACTGCCCTAGCTGCCCCCTACTGCCCTAGCTGCCCCCCATACTGCCCTAGCTGCCCCCCCCCACTGCCCTAGCTGGTCCCCGTACTGCCCTAGCCCCCCCACCCCCCACCTCTAGATATCCCTCCCTGCCTCTGAATCATGAAAACCAATGAGTTAGACATGAACTGTACGGTTAGAGTACACTGCCTGTAAATCATATAGCAATTCAATCATGTATGGAGTGATGACATTCAATAATATACCCACCACATATTAAACCTCAGTAGGAATCTGCTCATATCCCAGGTATGAGTTATGGAGCAAAACAATGCATTTATTCAACTGCCTATTTAACAGTTTATGTAAATTATGGACTTCTATGAATTACCAGGCAAGGTGTTCTATAACGTACACTCTTTCATTTGATTGGAGTCATATTAAGTTATAGAGCAAACTTGGGCTGGGAGTTGCCTGTGCACAAGAAAAAGGCTTTTGGGTGAATTCTCAGTGTAGCCTACAAACAGTCTTCACTGGAACTGAGGGTAGAAGATAGGCAGTACATGCATGTAAATGAAAGCAAATTAGGTAATTTCCATGTAAAAGGACCCATTAGCACCAACGTGAAGTTCGTAGGAACATGTCGAATTGGGTCTCAAATGAAAGCTGAGTCTATGTTGTGTAGATTTTCAACCATTTTCCAGCCTAAAAATTAGGAGTAAGCAAAGGCTTTGATTTCTGGTCAAACAGATGGAAAAGGGGTCTTAGAAAACCTCTACCAGAAAAAGTCTTAAAAGGCATTAGAAATACATCAAAACACAGTATTGCTGAAGTAAAGACCCCTACCAACTAATATCAATACTTACAGTATTTTTATTTTTAGAGAAAATGTTCAGCCTTCTGTAAATTTAAGAAACGTATCTTTATGATATTTTCCAATTTCTCTCCCTCATGACGAGGGAGGATAATGAAAGTTCGCAGAAGTAATAGCTACGTGAGAATGCTATTAATTGACTACAGCTCAGCATTCAACACCATAGTGCCCTCTAAGCTCATCACTAAGCTAAGGATCCTGGGACTAAACACCTCCCTCTGCAACTGGATCCTGGACTTCCTGACGGGCCGCCCCCAGGTGGTAAGGGTAGGTAACAACACATCTGCCACACTGATCCTCAACACGGGGGCCCCTCAGGGGTGCGTGCTCAGTCCCCTCCTGTACTCTCTGTTCACCCATGACTGCATGGCCAGGCACGACTCCAACACCATCATTAAGTTTGCCGACGACACAACAGTGGTAGGCCTGATCACCGACAACGATGATACAGCCTATAGGGAGGAGGTCAGAGACCTGGCCGTGTGGTGCCAGGACAACAACCTCTCCCTCAATGTGACCAAGACAAAGGAGATGATTGTGGACTACAGGAAAAAAAAGAGGACTGAGCACGCCCCCATTCTCATCGACGGGGCTGTAGTGGAACAGGTTGAGAGCTTCAAGTTCCTTGGTGTCCACATCACCAACGAACTATCATGGTCCAAACACACCAAGACAGTCGTGAAGAGGGCACGACAAAGCCTATTCCCCCTCAGGAGACTGAAAAGATTTGGCATGGGTCCTCAGATCCTCAAAAAATTCTACAGCTGCACCATCGAGAGCATCCTGACTGGTTGCATCACCGCCTGGTATGGCAACTGCTTGGCCTCCGACCGCAAGGCACTACAGAGGGTAGTGCGTACGGCCCAGTACATCACTGGGGCCAAGCTTCCTGCCATCCAGGACCTCTATACCAGGCGGTGTCAGAGGAAGGCCCTCAAAATTGTCAAAGACTCCAGCCACCCTAGTCATAGACTGTTCTCCCTTCTACCGCATGGCAAGCGGTACCGGAGTGCCAAGTCTAGGTCCAAAAGACTTCTCAACAGCTTCTACCCCCAAGCCATAAGACTCCTGAACAGCTAATCATGGCTACCCGGACTATTTGCACTGCCCCCCCCACCCCATCCTTTTTACGCTGCTGCTACTCTGTTAATTATTTATGCATAGTCACTTTAAATCTACCCACATGTACATATTACTTCAACTATCTCAACTAGCCGGTGCCCCCGCACATTGACTCTGCACCGGTACCCCCCTGTATATATAGCCCCCCTACTGTTATTTTATTTTACTTTTTTTCTCAACACTTTTTTTTTGTTGTTTTATTTTTACTTTTTTTGTTAAAAATAAATGCACTGTTAGTTAAGGGCTGTAAGCAAGCATTTCACTGTAATGTCTGCACCTGTTGTATTCGGCGCATGTGACCAATACAATTTGATTTGATTTGATTTGATTTGATTTGATTTGATCAATTAGTTATAGTATTTTTTACTGATATCCATTTTGTTTATGAATGAATAAGTAATTAAAACTTAAAATTCCGTTACCAAAATCGGAAGCAGAATTTCTGCAATTGAATTGGCTACAATGGGAAATCATAGTAGTCACAATCCACAGTTGTGTTCACAAGTTTGGACAGCACAGTACAGTACAGCACAGCACAGCACAGCAGAGTACAGTAAAGGAAAGTAGACTATAGTTCAGTACAGTACACAGTAGAGCACACTAGAGTTGAGTACACTATAATATACTGTATTATACTGTCTTGAACTTTACTCTGTTCTGTTCTGTGCTGTGCTGTGCTGTGCTGTACTGTACTCTACTGAGCTCTACTGTGCTGTACTTTGATGTCCAAACTTCTGAAACATTTGATTGGTTCAGATTTGGTCTGGTCCAAACCAACCAAATTTGGTCTTGTTTGGGGGCAGAGCGCATTAAAATAATAGCCAGTGTGTAGAATAATACCCAAATATGCAAAGGAGGATATTGCATATTTATACCTTTGTGTATCTATTTAGGATACATCACCATGAAGAGAATGACATTCATATCCATAATTATGCATTTCTATGTAGTACATGATGAAATTCCATTACCGCAATTTCGTTACCAGGTGTAAATCCACTTCACTTACTGTAGTTCAATAACCAAAATAGTTTTTTCAAAGTCAATGTGTCATGTCATAGCTGACACCCCATTCTTTCTGCAGACATCATTGAATCTTAATTCGGAGCAGATATTTAAGTGTTTGGAAAACGTGGACACAAAAAACTGAGGGAGATTTTACAGAAATTCTGTTACCGAACTTTGCATCTGCACAGTTCTTCCAGTAAATGTGTTTTTGTAAAATGTTCAGTGTCAATTGTTAAAAGTAGTCATTGTGCATAGAGTTGTATGGTTTGTTGAACTTAGAAATGAATTGCCCATGAACAATCAAATATTTGGGTTGTTCCACCAATTCGGTGCCTTTGAGAGGTGTAACTTGGTAAAACAATATTTGTAACATTCTGTCATAAAGAGCACATGTTCAACTTCATAAAAAACATGTTTTCCCATTTAAAGTGCCAAATAAAGTAACAGGGTTGATCGTAACAGGGTTGATCGTAACAGCGTTGACCGTAACAGGGTTCATGATTTCATTTTAAATCAGCCATGAATCCCCTTGTGACAGGGAGATTAGAAGCTTATTGTGTGCAACAGGGAGTGGCAACTGAATGCAAGTTTCACAAAAAAAACAGAAATTGTTAAAACATTTCGCGCCTGTCTATCTATGGTTAACAGGGTTGACGTGTTTTGCTCAACCCACTCAACACCAGCAAATGGCCAAAAAGAGTAGAACCAGCTTACCTGCTTCTACACTATGATTTGACCATTAGATGTTCAATGTTTATTTTGAAAATATTTAAAAAGGAATAGTTTCACCATTATAAAAAGAGAGTTCAGTTCACGTAACAGTTTTGACCTTAAAATGAGGGACAGATGTAAATGAATCACTAATCACATGAAATAAATAATAATCTTCAGATTATAAAAAAACATGTTAGGGTTAAGTGGGTTAAAATCTTCCTGAAAGTCACAGTGGGTGCACGGAGGGACATGTCAAAATGCTGAATGTTGGCACTTTAGCAAGTCTTTATTCATATTAAAAATCACATTGATTGAATTCTCCATGTGGTCTATATTACAGGCTTTTAAAATGCAATATTGGTGCACAATTTCAACTTAAAATACAGTATCAAAGGGACGCAAAAGGCACTCATTTTGTGGAACAACACAGCTTTATCCAAGCAAATCAAACGTGGTTGACAGAGACCAATGGGTAAGAAGCACATACCGGTAGTTAAGCGTATAGCCTTGTTCCACATAGTTCTGAGTTCTTCTCACAAGGTATCTACCTCTCTCCAAAGCCGAATCCCAAATCGAACCTAGCCATTATACCCCCTATGCACTTGTGGGGTTCTGAGAGAATTGGATAGAAGTATGCTAAGCAATATTGTGAATACTTTCTCTCAACAAGCCAAAAAAGGCAAAAAAATAAAATGAAGAAAAAAGTGTTATTTTCCTGAAGATAATAAGCAGTGTAAGCATGTCTCCTACATGGTGAGTCACTTGGCTAACAAGCTAAAGGCCACATATCATCCTCATGTGGTGGTATGACTCAGGTAATAGAGATAAGTTCCTGACAAAGATCTGACTGTGACCAGAATGACACACACATTCCTCTCAGCAACACCATTTTCAGATATAATTTCTGTCCAGTAAGTTAATCGCATTCTACACTGCTTTGAATTACAGGACCAGACATTGATTTCGACCGAGTAACACTAACCATGAGACTGACATGTATCAATATCATAGTATGAATGTCAGTGTCATCTGGCAGCTGCAATTGCACATTGATTGACATGTGCACGAACCAACTACTGTGCTACTAGTAATTGATCACTGATGTAATGTCTATGAATAAGTCTAGTTAACCAAGTTAGCCTATATCAGAATGTTAAACTGACATTGTGGGTAGGTTTTCTAAGGACACAAAGTCAGGCAGCTGTCTTCTCTTTTGCCATCTATTTGGTTCTATATCTATGACGCAAATCTACAGGGCAAACAAATAGGTCTGGAATGAGGATGCGGCAGTCATCGTCAATCTAATACTCATCGCACTCTAATGCACCTGTAAAGGAGATAGATGTGTGAGAGATTAAAAAGAAGAATGCATGAAATGTAATAGGCCTGTCATGGCACTGACCACACTGGGCAACATATCAAACATAGCTGAGATATCAGGGAGAAATATGTAGACTCAATTGGTTTTTGGCTGTCAACACCAGTTGTTCAGTCACAGCCTGGCCCTATAAGATGATTTTACAGACCGAGGATGTCCCGACTTCCGCCGAGGCTGCCTCCCCTCCTTGTTCGGGCAGGCTTCAGCGTTCGTCGTCACTGGCTTACTAGCCACTGCCGCTCCATTATTCATCATTCCATTTGTCTTGTCTTGTCAATCACACACACCTGGTTCTTATCCCCTCATTAGTCAGTGTATAAGTGTTCCATCTGCCCCCTTTGTCCTTGTGGGTGATTGTTTATTTGTGAGAGTTGTGTAGCTCGGTGGAGCTACTCGTACATTGTTATTGCCGGGGTAGATATTTCCCCTGTGCCTGTTATTGTTGGAGCTACCGTTACCTTGTATTGCCAGGGTAGATTTTCCCCTGTACCTGTTTTGTTTGTCGCTATCCAGCGCTATTTGTGTACGACGGAATAAACTCTGCATTTGGTGATTCCCCTCCTGCGCCTGACTCCTTCTATCACACTCATCACAGATGACCAATAGGCCCAGTGAAGGGAGTGAGAGGAAATGCAAGTTATGGAGTCGAGGAATGTCCAACTTGTCATCAATCAAGGAATTATCATCGAGTAATAGTGTTAGGTGGTTAGGAGGTGAATGGCTGGATTTACTGTTAATTTTACTGTGGTGATTTTGATGGAGCCATCTTTTAAAAAGTGGATTGTCTAATGATGTAATACTACAGTAGTAGATATAACAAACCAAAACTAAAGTTATGAAAGTGAAATTGTACAACTAATTGGGATTAGGAGATTCATGAATAACTTTTCACTGCAAACTTGAATAAAAAAATAAACCGTATGTCACAGGCTTAAAGTTAATGTGGTGTAATATTTGTATATGGCTAACTTTTATTATACCGTTTCCACTGCAAATATGGATTAGAACTTCCTCTTTATCCATTCCCAACTGACCATACAACGAACTCAATACTACTGTAAACCAGAGAATAAAGGAATTCTTATTTATCTTTCCACAGTCACTTTATGTACCCTGCTCGTTGATAAGCCTGTCCTGGGGATGTGCACATTTTCAAAATGTTCAGCATTCTTTGTTTCTTTGTATTGTGTTGTATTGTGTAGTTTCTGTATAGGAGTGTGTAAAAGAGAATGTGTGTGTGTGTGTGTGTGTGTGTGTGTGTGTGTGTGTGTGTGTGTGTGTGACTCACCAGCACCACATTGAAGCGCTCCTCTAACTCCTCCTCGGCAGGCATGGGAAGCTTGGGCCCCGCCGCCTGTTTCTGGGGGGTCCCTGAGCCTGGGGGGGCCGACACTGTCTTCCCCTCCTTCCCCATTGGAAACTCCATACTCCCAGCCGCATTGCCCATGATTGCACAGAGCCAGGTACTCCACAGCTACTTCCACATAGACACGAACCCTAGTAATCCCACAGGAGTCCAGTCCGACTCCACAGTAAAGACAGCACTGGAACTCAAATGTTGTGGTGAACAAAACTTATCCTTCCACTACTTTTCCTGTTGAGATGAGACTCCATGTGGCATTGACTGGCAACCGTTGAGAACAGGGGAAGCAGGCCAGCCCAAAGAATCATCTTCTCCAATGTTCCTACTCCTTCATCCTCTCAGACAGGGGAAGTGGTGATGCAAAATGACTCAGACCCGTCAGTAATGTCCCTGTGCGCCATGAACAACCTTCAAGAGATAGAGGGAGAGTGAAAGAGAAAGACGGTGGAGAAAGGAGAGTTTGAGCGTGACCTTCCTAGTCCTACCACAACTGCAGAGAAGCCTCAAACAGAAAAAGAAAGAATGAAAAGTGAGAAGAAAAAACCTTTTTTTTAAACGGTAGAGCTCCTGCGTCGTTCTGTGAAGGAGAGGTGCAAAAACTCCTATGCAGTGTACCCTAGTTCCTGAGTGGCAGCAATAGCTGGCAAAGAGACCTGGGGGGTCTTATAGGTAGGAGGTGGGGGCAAATCTCTTCTGGCTGGTGTCCACACACGATGCTGGGGATGACCGGTCTCTTGGTAGTCATAACGGAGGAGGAGAGAAGAGGACAAGGAGGCAGAGGTCCACAGCCAACTACTCTATCATCCCAAGCAGGGACAGACAGAGAGGCGAGGCAACAGCAGCATAGGCAGCTCTTCCAGAGAGAGAGAGAGAGGGAGGGAAAGAGAGGGAGTGGAGAGTGATGGTGTTTCCTTGGTCCTAGTGCCTCCATGTACAGTTACAGTCGACTTCTCAAACCCAGAGACTCTGTGGTGTGTTTTATTACAGAGACCGAGGAAGAAGAACATAATGAGATGGAGAGAAAACATCCTTCCCTTCAATGACAAACAGTTGTCTTCAATGCAAATGTCTTACAGTGGGTGCTACAAGTCCAGCATTGACTCTTTAACATTTCCAAAAGGTCAGAGTCCTGTATAAACTTCTATTCAATTTATTTTGTGATTTTAGCCTACATGTGAGCTGAATAAAATAACAAGGGAATGTTCTGTTGCAGTAATAAGTTGAAGCCTGCCTTGCCAGAGGTTCAATGGAGGTACTGCATTACTTCTACAGCTTCTACAGGTCCCATGTGGCTCAGTTGGTAGAGCATGGCGCTTGCAATGCCACGGTTGTGGGTTTGATTCCCACGGGGGACCAGTATGAAAAAGTATGCACTCACTACTGTAAGTCGCTCTGGATAAGAGCATCTGCTAAATTACTAAAATGTAAATGTAAGCTTGTTGAACATGATCTAATTTGGATCAAAGCCTTATTTAGACTAGTGTATTACATCATTGGAAATCTCATAATGCCCAAAGTCTATAAAAACAGCCCCATGATGTGAGGTTAGCTAATGTGTAACTCAAAACAGGATCAAGGTTTAATCAGAGTCATAAGTTCTATAGCAGTGACATAACTGTTGATACCTGTACTAGGTGCTGCTCATGGTAGGGATAGGGCAGCTAATGATCCAGGCATTGGGACCTGGCTTACCACTATAGTGACTGGTGTGTTACTGAAAGGCGTATTACTTGGAAGCAATGTGATGACATTGATTCAACGTGGAAAACTAATTGGATTTGAAAAAAGTCATCAACGTTAGAGAATTTTGTCATTTTTTCACCCAACCTTAAACCTAAATCCAATGACATGATGGCATTTTGGGCAACTGAATAAGACTTGGGGGAACACAGCCTGTAGCGGTGCGTGGGTAAAATCACTGGGGAAGCCAAGCCAGGAAAAAAAAGCCATATTACAACCTATGTGTTGTGATAATTGCGTTGTTGTAATCACCTATGCTTAGTCTAATACAGTGACAACTAAAAGATACCAAAAACTATTTAGTCCAATCAATGTAAGCTAAATATGATGAGGCTGTCCATGGTAGTGATTTCCGTGTGTGTGTGTGTGTGTGTGTGTGTGTGTGTGTGTGTGTGTGTGTGTGTGTGTGTGCGTGCAAGTACAAAAAATATGTTCACTCACCCAATGCCATCCGCCTCTTTCATGTTGCTTAAACGGTCCATGACTGTCATACAGTACACACTTTTAGTTTTTGTTATCATAGGCTACCTGGCTAAAATACTTGCTCTCTAGCCTAACTAGGGACAATTTTACAAGCTAGCCACCGGAGGATAACAGCACAACGAGATGCAACAATTCTAGTTTTCTGTCAATTATGTTTGGTTTCTAATTCAGAGATTCAAGAATTCAGATTCAGAGATTCAGAGTGTTTACTAGTCAAACGTACAGGGTTGCAGGTGTGATTGCAGGGTACAGTGAACATCTTGCAGGACTAATTGCAGGACTAATTGCAATAAAGTAATGAAAATTGTAATAAATATAGAAATACAGAAATAGAAATAGCACTACATCGTAACAACTGTAGCAGTGATTAATAAATAAATGTCCATTGGGGTGGAGGCAGAGTAAAGACTGGAGAGAATGTCCATACTGGGAGTAGCAGAAGGGAGGGGGAGCAGGTAGCTGAATAGTGGTGGCTATTTGTTATGATGTGATTGGTGTGAAGCCAAATCCAAACTGGCTTTCCTTGACACTTTTTATTTGGTGCGCCAGGTCCATTCACAGCTGAGCTCACTCAGTTTAGCTCAACGCTGATTGGCTATCATACGTTTTTTTTGTAAATATCAAGGGAGGCCAAATGCTGGCTGGCTTCCCTTACATTCAATGCTATGGGCAGCAACAATGTCATACTCTTTTTGACCAAACAGCATAAATGGGCTACACATACATAGACAGAGGGTCACTGTTTCGTTCGCTTGGACGTTTTTTCCATTGAGATACATTACAATCAGCCTCTTGCGAATTGAAGGAAATGTATAAAACACAGAGAGAGGAAAGATACATTATTTTGTATGTTTTTTGTTTTTTCTTGGTCATTTTTTGGGGGTTTTCTTGGTCATTTTTCTTGATCATTCCCTTGGCAACCATGAATACACGCCACTGAACACAGCTATCTGAACGTTGCATTAACATTCCTTAACAATCTGTAATGAATGACCTGTATGTCCGTAAGATTAGTGCAATGTAGCCATGGATTCTGAACATCCGTTGCCAGCTAATTGGGAAAAGAGAGCCTCCCAAAGTATTGTCACTGTTTCAGAGTAAGGAACTACACATGTGATGACCTCACTAATACTTGTTTTTGATCCCACTCAAAACTATGCAATAGGGGACTGCAATCAGTTTAGATTGTGTCCTAATGAGACGCAGATTAAATGGATTGAGCTTTTTCAAAACAAGACTCTGAATGTATCAATAATGAATAAAAATTCAAACAGCAATCTAAATGTCTCTGTTGGAATGGGCTGCTTTTCAATCACACAAATGATTGATTTGTTCTTGCTTGTCGAGAGTCTTTAGAAGTTTAAAAGTGCATATCCACTCAAACATGGTGGCCCATGTATTGTTACAATATGTAAAACAGATGACTTACCCAACAATGTCTGGCTATTAATACAATAAGCATTGGAGGTGTTATTAGTCCTTAATAGGTTGTACACACAGGCCATGTCCATAAAATACACTTTTCAGAGTGCACACCATAAGGGTGCCACGATGCCACCTACTGGTATTAGGTAGTGATGGGCATTCCGAGTCTTTTCTGTGAGCTGTCTCTTTTGGCTCCGTTCACATAGAAGAACAGGTACATTTGGCTCCCAAACGTCTCTTCGTTAAAAATGCTTAACAATCGACCTAGAATCATGAAATAAATTGCAAATCTCCAATGTAAAGCCCAAAAGGTAGGCTACCATTATGTCAGATCGTGAAATGTGCGTTCAAATACATTTTTACCTGGCCAAATGATTAGATGGCCTGCAAAAAAACGGTATTATTTTAATGCACTAAAAGAATCAGCATGGACCAGATTGATGCGCTCTCCCCACTATTTATTGTTTCTGCAGTGAGGATTCACCCTCTTTAGAGAATTATTTTGTAACTTATCTACAGAAAAACGTTGTTTTGAGCTAAAAAAAAAAAATCAGTAGTAGCAGTATGCAAAGGTTTATACTGCACAGCTTTTATCCAGAAGGTTTGCCTTTCAAATGTAGATTTCATTGATTAAGTCAATTAATTAATGTACTCTTTGGCCTATAGGGTGTCTGTTACATTTCAAGCTTCAATAAACTAGATTATTACATAACAGTTAAGTGTAAACAAGACTTCAGTTCAGAGGCGTCATGACCATAGGGGGCACAGGGGCACATGCCCTCTCAGATCTGCCCTGTTTGTAGCCCCTTTTCTGCAGTCGAATAACCAAAGCGCCCTCTAGTGGCCACATGGGTGGAATGTTATTAATATTTTTCAGAATTTCATAATTAATAAACAAATAATTTTTTTAAACACCGAAAATCTGGTGTTTCTATGTCAAACCATTTTGTTATATTTCAGTCTTCTGTGATGTATATAAAGTGTAATATTGAGGTGTATACTTTTGTTTCAAAGTAGATTTGTTTAAGACTACCAAGAAACACTCTGTGTGACCCTGATTTAGCCCACGGCAGTAAGAGGTAAAACATTTATAAATAAACAATTATTTTAATGTTTTGTTTGTTTGTTTTTTCTGTGTAATACTACTAGCCACTTAGCAATTTTATGAAGTTCGTTTTTAGCTAGCCCAGATAGGTTCCTAATCTCCCAACCTCATAACTAGCTACCAAGAAGCCATTTCAGGCTATAAATCAAGTGTCTAGCTTGTCTAACTATCTTAGCTGGCATGCCTGCTGGCAAAGTTGGTAGACTAGAAAAGCAAGCAATAACTAAATATACTGAATAAGACACATTCCTTTCAATCTTTTACCCAGATTTTAGCAGAGATGCAGAGAAGCATATTTCGTTTCTTTAAAACAATAACCACCAGTCAGGAGGATACAGACAGCTCAAGAGGTATGCCTAGATATGCAGAAAATTTGACATAGTTTGACATTTAATTAAACATAATGATTATGGCTCTAGATTGCAGGAAAAATGCACAATTCTCCAACTTATGGCCACCACCCCCCAGCCATCCTCATGTACTTTGTGCCCCCTCAGATTTTTGGGGTGCATGACGCCCATGCTTCAGTTGATTTAATAAATAACACATTCAATAGAAAAATTTAAATTACACAGAAAACATCACCAGTGAAAACACATTTAGCAATTCACAGCATTAATTCGCATCACATTCATAGCAAACCATCATTGCGAAATACATCAAATCCATCAACATGGCTTTGATGAGTCAATCCACGTCCAACGCAGAGAAAGGCTCTCTTCAGAAATGTTCAATCACTCTGTGAAAAGATCAAACTCTTTTTATCAACTCGCTTTACTTGCTGACAAAGACAAGTGAGAGGTAGGCTAATAAATATGCCCCTAATAATGACTGTTGGAAAAAGCTTTTAGGTGAGTTCTAGGTAGATTCTTGCTGTACTAACCAGATCATCAAGATCATCCATCGCAGGTGGCCCTCCTTTCTTGTTCCCTATATCCTGAATCATCTAAAATGGAAAACCATGAATTAAAGCCACACTCTGTAAGATGTGCAAACCTTCAAACATAGACATAAGCCCATTTGGCAGAGTTACACTTACATCCACATATTGTTCGTACTCCGCCATTCCCTCATCCTCTTCGTTCGCCCAGTCTCTCCAGTTTTCGAAGTCTACACCCATCCAATTGGGCTACAAGGGACAGAATAATGACGGTAGAGAGAGAGAACATGTTGATAGACATTCTATCAGGTAGACTCTGTAATATGACGGCATTATAGCATAGCATGGTGACTTTCTGCTTTCAGAAGTAAACAATAACATAATTTAAATCAGCCAAGACTATTGGCTCTTTCCAGTGTGAGCATGCCCCAAGGGAGGGCACAAATCGTTTATGATGATGTCATATTGCTGAGTCTACCTTTAACACATGAAGCATTAGTCCACCCTTACATTGCTCTTAACTATTCTCAGCGGAAGACCAAATGTTCCAGTACCTTGAGATTGGCATCTTTCTGAAGACGAGGCCATGCAACATTTTCTTTAGCCTTCCTGATCAAGACGTGGATACTGCGATCATAGACTTTCACTTGGGAGTCCTGTTAGAGAAATACACAATGATGTACCTCAGTATCCATAATGCTCTGTAACTTGTATCCGGTTTTTAATACATTACTGTGCTGAATATTGAAGCATACTGTTTTCTATGTTAGTTGTGAGAAGCTAATTAACTTTAATATGAGAAAGAAAATGTTGATACTTACGAATTTCATTACTTTGTCGTAAAAGTAAATGTGATTGTACATGTTGTTGTCATCAACGTCTTTGCAACTGTCATAGACACAAATCCACAGAGACATACAATGTCATTAAACGTAGGCTATAACGCAACATTTTGCAATAATAACATATACTATTTGTAAGAGCAATCATTATAGAGTGATAACACAGGCCTGTTTATGAAATCATGCACATGCACATTCACACATTCACACACTCACACACACACACACACACACACTATTTAGACACTATTTAGACTAACACAACTTGCTAGATCACACACTTTAGGGTTACAAATTGATCAAACTCACCTTAAAACTATATAAGTATCCTGAATATCAACCTCAACATCCTTGGGGTTTTGCACCATGAAGTTAATGGCGACATATTTCTTCTTGTCATACCATAGAGTCTGTGCTCCTTGACTATTGTTAGAAACAGAGAAAACATCATGAAAATCTTGTTATATTGCATTTGTTAACAGACTAATCACTAAATACCATTTTATTATATGCCCAATTTACACGGGATCTACCAACTGACTAAAAGCACATGGGGTAAGAGAACTGGAAACTTCATTTTACAGTGCTAGTGTGTAAACCTAGTCTGTCAAATTAGAAAACTGCTTCTTAGCAATACATACCACTCCTCTGGTCTGGGAAGGTTTTTTGGTAACATGGCCATCTTGTTGGTTCTTTGTTGATTCTATGGAGAGAATATGCTCCTGGACGTTTATGGTTCTTTTGAGGTTGACTGAGAGAGCAAGTAGCCTACTCAGAATAGTTAGCAGTCTATCTGTTAGGACCTGCACTATTTTTAGATCAGCTGGTATCAGCTGCTAGGGGTACATATCCCCCCTCCCCTTCCCTATCCCTATAGGTTGTAGTAGAACTCTCTGGAAAGAAGGGGCATTTTCGGTTTTCACTCCAGGACCACCCCACCTTCTGTGAACTCAAGAGGATGGGGGAGGGAGTTGGAAAGCTTGCCAGCAGACAGACAGAAACTGATAGCTGCCTCATTTCTTAATGGCAGATTAATTGTATTGCCATTTTTAAATAGGGTTGAAGATCTTATTGTCAATATGCTTATTATTGGTCAGAACTGGAATACAAATAGACAAATAGAAGAAAGTCACACACCAGTCACACACCAGAGGCCTACAACATTTGGGACATTGTTACATATTCATGGGTACTTGTATTTTGAATTTCAGTGCATTTCCATAAGTTGTCTCAATAAATCCAGGCTCTGTCGTAGCCGGCCGCGACCGGGAGACCCATGGGGCGGCGCACAATTGGCCCAGCGTCGTCCAGGGTAGGGGAGGGAATGGCCGGCAGGGATGTAGCTCAGTTGGTAGAGCATGGCGTTTGCAACGCCAGGGTTGTGGGTTCAATTCCCAAAGGGGGGCCAGTATGAAAAATTAAAATAAATAAATGTATGCACTCACTAACTGTAAGTCGCTCTAGATAAGAGCGTCTGCTAAATGACTAAAATGTAAATGTAAATGCAAGAACCCATTCTCATGGGAAAAGTCTGTTTGGCAGCTTTTATTTTGAATGCAGAAGTTGAAAATCAGAAATACTACAGTTGCTAGCTTAGCTGGTCATGGCTAGAAGGGATCCAGCTTTTGTCAAATTAACGTCAGATTTGACTTTTCGTAGCAGATTAGAAGAATTTAAACAGCAGGTTATGAGAATTAACGTATCAGGTTAGGAGAATTAGGTTAAGGTCAGGAAAAGGGTTAGGGTTATCTAAAATGCAAAAAAAATTAACATTTTCTGTTAATTTGACAAAAGTTGGAACCCTTCTAGCCATGACCTAGCTAGCTAGCTAGCTACTGGGGTGCGTTCAGTTCGCTTGAACGTTTGCTACGTTGCGGAACGGCTTGTACTGAACGACACGTTTCCCCAAAACGTTCTTGTACATTCTTTTGAACAGACTTTGAGGTACATTTGCTCCGTTCCTTGGGTGTGCCGGGGAGTGGCTTGAAGCAATGACTGACGTATTTAAAGGGCAGAGGTGCATTTTGAAGCCACAACCCAACCCCTCTCTGTTTTTCAACTGGTCGTTCAGTACAGCAGTTTCCGTTCAATTGAATGTTATATTACATTTTTATGTGTTGCACGCAGCACTATTTCTTGCTGCAAAAAGAACGAGAAGGGGGTAGCTGCATTCCAATATGGCGACTGGAGTATGGGCGAGTGGGTGTGTCAAAAGGAAAGTAGTGGGCGCGTGGAAAGGAGTGGGTGTGCGAAAGGAAATGAGTGGGCTTGTGAGAAGGGTGCAATTGCTATCCGCAATTCGGGGCGTTCCTGCATCTGCAGGAACCCCTCTTTATACCTATATTGGTCAATTTATAAATTAGGACAAGCGGGAGGCGGGGACGCTCCAGTACAGTAGGGGGCGTTAATGGACAATAACGTTGGATGCCAGCCGCCAATAATCCCCACAGATGAAGGGGGGGGGGGGGTCACAACGGTAGCTAGTTAGCCATACACCGGTAGACAGTGTCCTTTGCCCCCCAACTGTCGGCAACGGGGGCAACACTGTGTGCTAGCTAACTAGCAAGCTAGCACACAGTATCACTAACTAGCAAGCTAGCTAGTTAGCTAGCTAGCATGAGTGAGGCAGGGGCGAACGGTAGACTGTGTTCTTCGCTCCCACCTTTCATGCACTGTTTTCCTGCAGTTTTGTTACTGACGGTGAGGGCAGGCGGGAGCGAAGGACACCGTCTACCGGTGTCGCTCTTGCTAGCTAGCAAGGAGGTCTCCGTTAGGCAGGGGCGAAAAAACTCTGATAATACTTTTATTTCCCTTTTGACCCACATTCAAAAGTGTCACACAAGCATGAAGATGTCGTGATCGAGGGGAGGGGGGGCTGCGGTTGTATACTATTGGGGCTTGTGTAAAGGATGGGTTTTTGAAAGCACTCTGCTGGTTAAACGGTTTTGATTGAGCTGTATATTATTTATTCAGTTTCTTACCACGCAACTACCTTGAGCTAACTTCCCACGAGAGTTTGGACTTTTGTTTTTGTAATTGTACATTTTCTGTTGTAAAACTGACGGTTGCTTATTTTTGATTAAAAGTATTGATGATGGGTGTACTGTTGCTTCATGAGTTTTATGCATGTGTTTACTGTGACTGTCACCCTGATATTGGCTACTAGGTAGCTACTTCCCGCCATTGTCGGACAGTGGTACTTGTCAAGTGGGAGCTGTTGCTGTTCATGACCTTCCCATTGAGTAGTAGACTGTCTGTATGTATCAAGGTGATATCTAAATGGTTATCGATACTAGTTATTTATATTGGCGGCTGGCATCCAACGTTATTGTCCATTAACGCCCCCTACTGTACTGGAGCGTCCCCGCCTCCCGCTTGTCCTAATTTATAAATTAAACTGACCCGCTCTGCACCGGGCTATTGTACATTTACATTTTAGTAATTTAGCAGACGCTCTTATCCAGAGCAACTTACAGTTAGTGAATGCATACATTTTTTTCATACTGGCCCCCCTTGGGAAACTAACCCACATCCCTGCCGGCCAAACCCTCCCCTACCTTGGACGACGCTGGACCAATTGTGCGCCGCCCATGGGTTTCCCGGTTGCGATAGAGCCTGGACTCAAACCAGGATCTCTAGTGGCACAGCTAGCACTGCGATGCAGTGCCTTAGACCACTGCGCCACTCTGGAGTCACTCGGGGGCTATAACCAGGCTAATCAATAATGGAGCGCTGATGTTACACCCATCGCTGTTGATCAACCCACTGAAGTTACACCCATCGCTGGTGGTGCACCCACTTCTTTTGTAACGCCCACTTTCAGACACTCCAAGTACGCATAATTGGAGTCGAGGTACAACACCAGTGCACTGGTCGCAGGCTTATTGACTCGTGGGGTAGCCCAATCAGCCACACAAAACGGTCTTGAGTGGCAACAAATCTGCCCAATTAACTGATTCGCTTTCCATACATACACTCCTTTCGACACCATCACTCACCAATGATAGAGATACTTTTGAGGTGAGGAGATGAGAAACTCCCTTATAATCGAATTAAGGCCCATTGTGTACGTTGACCATGGGCCGCGCGGTGCATTCTGGTATATTTTGGGACAAGGAGAGCTGTCCTTCAAGGAGTCAATTGGGCGCTAGCTCAAAAACCCAATATTAGCATGCATTACACATGTTTTTACAAATATTTTCCGAGATGTAAGATAACTAACTTGTTATCTGTAACATCGTATAGCTTTGGAATCGTGACATGATGTACTTTCGAGGAAAATAGTCAGGTTTCTCGACTCATACCCTGACTTTGAGACGGGATTGCGTGACGATTCTTTTAGCAACGTGAACGCTTTTGGTCGGCAGTCTGCTGGGTGTGCGTTATATGGTCCTCCATTAATTGCCTATTGAGATTCCCATCTCCTCCTGTGTCTAATATCTCTGCTCATTCTCCAGTCGCCATATTGGGCTGCAACTACCCATACTTGAGCCATTCATTGCCTATTGAGATTCCCATCTCCTCCTTTCTCTAATATCTCTGCTCATACTCCAGTCGCCATATTGGGCTGCAACTACCCATACTTGAGTGAATTCAGCCAGTTCTGGCTAGTGAGCTGCTGCATAGTGTACCTTGGATGTATTACATTATATTTATTTAAATGGCGTTTCAGTGTCAAAGGGACTGTTACATGCAAGAGGTATGAGGGAGAGAGAGTAACATATTTGTTTACCTTGTGCTTTTTTAAAAGAGAAAGCACGGTCAGGAGCTTGCTAGCTGAAAGGATCCGAGCCGACATTACATAGCCTAACGTTACAGCTAGCTAGCTAACGTTCTTACAGTAACTTGTACTATTTTTGTGTGTAGCCTACTTTAGTTAGATAGTAGTTGACAGGCAGAGTGAAATATTGTTTACACGATGTCTAGTCTTCCAATGCCATGATGAAATGTCAATCAAAAAGCACGTTAGTCACGTGCCTTGTAAGAATTCGCGGACGAGTAGGTTAAACCAACACTTCCCTCCGTATTATTGGCCGACGTGCAATCATTGGAAAACAAATTGGACGATCTACGATTAAGACTATCCTACCAACGGGACATTAAAAACGGTAATATCTTAAGTTTCACCGAGACGTGGCTAAACGAAGACACGGATAAGATGGAGCTGGCTGGCTTCTCTGTGTGTCAGCAGGACAGAGCAGCTATGTCTGATAAGAAGAGGGGCTGGGGTGTGTGTCTATCAATAACTGCTTGTGCAAGATGTCTAATATTAAAGAAGTCTCGCGGTATTGCTCACCAGAGGTAGAATACCTCATTAAAAGCTGTAGACCACACTATCTACCAAGAGGGTTCTCATCTATATTATTCGTAGCTCTATTTACCACCACAAACCCATGCTGGCACTAAGACCACACTCAACAATCCGTTTTACCTCATGTCTACCAGCATGTCACATGTGTAACCAGAGGAAAAAAACTCTAGACCACCTTTACCCCACACACAGAGACACATACAAAGCTCTCCCTCGCCCTCCATTTGGCAAATCTGACCAGGAAGTAAAGCAGGAAGTACCAGTGACTCGCTCAATATGAAAGTGGTCAGATGAAGCGGATGCTACGCTACAGGACTGTTTTGCTAGCACAGACTGGAATATGTTCCGTGATGCATTGAGGAGTATACCACCTCAGTCACCGGCTTCATCAATAAGTGCATCGACGACGACGTCCCCACAGTGACCGTATGTACATTTCCCAACCAGAAGCCATGGATTACAGGCAACATCCGCACAAGCTAAAGGGTAGAGCTGCCGCTTTCAAGGAGCGGGACACTAATCCGGACACTTATAAGAAATCCCGCTATGCCCTCAGACGAACCATCAAACAGGCAAAGCGTCAATACAGGACTAAGATTGAATCCTACTACACCGGCTCTAATGCAATGCTCGTCGGATGTGGCATGGCTTGAAAAATATTACGGACTACAAAGGGAAGCCCAGCCGCAAGCTGCCCAGTGACGCAAGCCTACCAGACGAGCTAAATGCCTTGTATGCTTGCTTCGACGCAAGTAACACTGAAGCATGCATGAGAGCACCAGCTGTTCCGGACGACTGTGTGATCACGCTCTCCGTAGCCGATGTGAGCAAGACCTTTAAACAGGTCAACATTCACAAAGCAGCGGAGCCAGACAGATTACCAGGACGTGTACTCAAAGCGTGCGTAGACCAACTGGCAAATGTCTTCACTGACACTTTCAACCTCTCCCTGACCGAGTCTGTAATACCTACATGTTTCTAACAGACCACCATAGTCCATGCGCCCAAGAAAACAAAGGTAACCGTGTGGTTACCAGGATCCAACATCTCCCTCAATGTGAGCAAGACAAAGGAGCTGATCGTGGACTATAGGAAAAGGAGGGCCGAACAGGCCCCCATTAACATCGACAGGGCTGAAGTGGAGCGGGTTGAGAGTTTCAAGTTCCTTGGTGTCCACATCACCAACAAACTATCATGGTCCAAACACACCAACATGGTCGTGAAGAGGGCCCGACAACACCTTTTTTCCCTCAGGAGACTGAAAAGATTTGGCATGGGTCCCCAGATCCTCAAAAAGTTCTACAGCTGCACCATCGGTTGCATCACTGCCTTGTATGGTAACTGCTCGGCATCTGACTGTAAGGCGCTACTGAGGGTAGTGCGTACAGCCCAGTACATCACTGGGGCCAAGCTTCCTGATGTCCAGGACCAATATACTAGGAGGTGTCAGAGGAAGGCCCAAAAATGGTCAAAGACTCCAGTCACCCAAGTCATAGACTGTTCTCTCTGCTACCGCACGGTACCGGAGTGCCAAGTCTAGGTCCAAGAGGCTTCTAAACAGCTTCTACCCCCAAGCCATAAGACTGCTGAGCAATTAATGAAATGGCCACCCAGACTATTTACATTGAACCGTTCATCCCCACCCCCACCCCCCCCCCCCTATTTTTGTACGTTATTTTATTTAGTAAATATTTTCTTTACTCTATTTCTAGAACTGCATTGTTAGTTAAGGGCTTCTAAGTAAGCACTTCACGGTAAGGTCTGCACCTGTTGTATTCGGCGCATGTGACAAATACAATTTCATTTGATTTGAAATCAAGCTAGCTAACAGCTAGCCATAGACCAGACTTAACTGACATGGGTCTGCTTGCGTTTATGATCCCAACGCACATGCTCATTCAATGGCATGTTGTCATTAGTGATTGCACATTGGCAATGAAATAAAGATTATGCCAGATTTGTCATTGACAACTTTCTGTAAGCAGTAGCCTAATAGTGGTTAGCTAGATGTGTGCATTTGCTCAGTTTGTCTGATGTAACAGCTAGCTACTACCAAAGATACTGATAACTAAACCAAGATATCTGTGCTACCAAATATACCGGTAACAAGCTTGTTCCGTCTGTGCTACTACCAGCTGTTGTTCGGGCTAAATGTGTTTCCAAATGGCGGAGTCATTGACTGAGTACATTTTCCTTGGCATAAATTAGGTGTTTTCAACTGACTGTCATCAAAATGTTGATGATGGCTAATTGTCTTTCTCTCCGCAGTTTGTCACCTCAGTGGTGGCCTGCTCACCAGGTGAAATGAAACAAGAAATCAATGGGAAGAAAGAAACCGTTAAAGGCTTCAATGTCAAGCTCCAAGACACCATATTGTTTCCTGAGGGAGGTGGTCAGGTAAATACAGGAAGGCCAGAATGTTCACTGAACTACCCCTCTCTTTCTGGTGACATTAGGATGTGGTCAGTGTTGTGGTGTGCTGTAAGTGGTAGAACGCAGGCTAACACCTAGTATCTTCCATCTCCAGCCAGATGACCACGGACTGATTGGAGATGTGCCGGTGTTGCGGGTGACGAGGCAGGGAGCTGAGGCTGTGCACTTTGTGAGTTCAGCCCTTGAGGTGGGCCAGGAGGTGCAGCTGAAGGTGGACTGGGAGCGCAGGTTTGACCATATGCAGCAACACTCAGGTAAGAGCACGGACAAGCTTTACCGTATGTGCAGTGCAGAACTGTACAATTCAGCTTCTCAGAAACAATTACATGTATTTATGGAGTATGATTAAGCGGTACATTCAGTGTAGCCTACTTGAAGGTACAGTTGCATAAATCCTGACTTGTTTTTACTTGGTCCTTAGGGCAACATCTAATCACAGCTATTGCAGATTCCATGTTTGGGTACAAGACCACATCCTGGTAAGCATGCAGAAAGCACATTGATTTCAGTGCCTGCGCTTGTACAAAAAAAATAATGCATTGGTTACAATTTTTGCATCGATCTTTCTCATTCATTGGCATGTTCCAGGGAGTTGGGGCGTCAGCGCAGCACCATAGAGCTGGACACTCCCTCCATGAAACCTGCCCAGATAGAGGCCCTCGAGGCAGCAGTCAATGAGAAGATTCGTGCTCATGTCCCAGTCGCTGTTCAGGTCCTCTCCTTAGACGACCCTGCATTGGAAAAGGTGGGCATCATTCATCTCGAGTAAACACAAAAAAATGCACCAGAGAAAAGGTTGTCAGTATAATACAATACAGGTGGCTATGTCACTATGCACTATTTCTCCATATTTCACTTCACTTCATAACATTGGGAATATAAGGTTCTGTCTAACATTTTGGTAAAAATGAGTTATTTGCATAGAATTGCTTTATAGGTGGTCCTTTACATGTGAGATACTTTTGTATATATAGAACACCCCTTCAAATGAGTGGATTCTGCTATTTCAGCCACACCTGTTGCTGACAGGTAAAAATCGAGCACACAGCCGTGCAATCTCCATAGACAAACATTGCCAGTAGCATGGCCTTAATGAAGAGCTCAGTGGCTTTCAACGTGGCACAGTCATAGGATGCCACCTTTCTAACAAGTCAGTTCGTCAAATTTCTGCCCTGCTAGAGCTGCCCTGGTCAACTGTAAGTGCTGGGTTTGGCGGATCCCAGGAGAACGCTACCTGCCCCAATGCATAGTGCCAACTGTAAAGTTTGGTGGAGGAGGAATAATGTTTTTCATAGTTCGGGCTAGGCCCCTTAGTTTCAGTGAAGGGAAATCTTAACGCTACAGCATACAATGACATTCTAGACAATTCTGTGCTTCCAACATTGTGGCAACAGTTTGGGCAAGGCCCTTTCCTGTTTCAGAATGACAATGCCCCCGTGCACAAGGTGAGGTCCATACTGAAATGGTTTGTTGAGATCGGTGTGGAAGAACTTGACTAGCCTGCACAGAGCCCTGACCTCAACCCCATTGAACACCTTTAGGATGAATTGGAACGCCGACTGCGATCCATGCCTAATTGCCCAACATCAAGTCCCTGCAGCAATGTTCCAACATCTAGTGGAAAGTCTTCCCAGAAGAGTGAAGGCTGTTATAGCAGCAAAAGGGGGACCAACTCCATATTAATGAGATGTTCAACAAGCAGGTATCCACATGTGGAAACATTTATGATGAAGAAAAATAACCATCTGAAAATTCTATCTGCACAAACACCTTTTAACTTTGTGCTATAAGGTTCTATCTGCAATCCAATCACACAATGCTGGGTTGTCAATCAAAAGTAATGAAAGGTGATATACTTATTGAGTCATTAAAGACAAAGACATCACAAAACAGTTCTAAGATCTGGGACTTGAAAAATACTCAAAATACAGTACATTTTGCAGAACCTTATAGTCCCAAGTCCTTGATTATTCATATCATAGGTTCTGGTCCTCTTTTTCTATTACTAAGATTGGCCATAACGTAAGCTCTTTATGGTAAAAACAAATAAATACAGGTGCCTTAAGAGCATGTTTAAGGCCCTTGGGAGAGGCATTGCTGTTTTTGTCTTGTTCTATATCAATACGAAAACCTCCATGGAAGGGGTATTTCACTAAAATTACAAACTTACCACAGTTTATTTATAACTAGCAAGTATAGTTTACTTACTTTGGGTGTCAGAGACCAGAAAAATATATCAGTTTACTCATCCAGAGCTAAGCTTTAGCAATGTTGCTAGTTATCCATAGGACATTTACATTTTAGTCATTTAGCAGACGCTCTTATCTAGAGCGACTTACATGAGCAATTAGGGTTAAGTGCCTTGCTCAAGGGCACATCGACAGATTTTTCACCTAGTCGGCTCGGGGATTAGAACCAGCAACCTTTCGGTTTCTGGCACAACGCTCTTAACCACTAAGCTACCTGACGTGTATTTGTCATTTTAGGGAACCATCGCTTCAACAAATGTGTGTGATTAGAAAGAAGGAAAGTTATTCTCATTATTTAATCATTAAATGTCTGTACTTTTCTATTGAAATTGAAATAATTTTAACATTCTGTGCCACATAGAACCTTATGGCTGAACCCAGATTGACATTTCAGAGCTGCGATTGCACCACCCTAAAAAAATTTTTTTTGTATTTTTATACTCTGCACTTTAGGTACCTTTAAGGTGAGGACCTTAATGGGTTATGAAAGAAGAATTCACTGCAAAACAGTTCTGATATCTGGGATGTGAAAACTTTGATGCTCAATATCTCAGAACTATGCTTTGCGCAGATAGAACCTTATCGTTTCGAGTCTTGCCAAAGCTGTATTGACTTGCCTTGTGATGTATTAACCCATGAGCTGTGTGTAATGACTACTGTATATTTTAACTCGTCGTGTTGTATATCTACTAGGTGAGGAGTCGTGGTCTCCCGGACGACGCAGCGGGGCCTATCCGGATCATCGACATCGAGGGCGTTGATGCCAACATGTGCTGTGGGACCCACGTGTCCAACCTCAGTCACTTACAGGTGGAACCTTACACAACTCTCAAACACGGTCAACTTTACAGTATGATGTTATGTTTATGTCCTAACCACACCGCCTCCCCTACTTTGCTGATGGGTTTGTCGTGGAAATTCTACTTTAACAATGAGGAGAGACAAGGGCAATCACCAATCAGGATATTAACTTTATTAATAAGGGAGCAGGTCACACTATACACAAATGAATAGAGTGAGTGCTCTGCAATAATGAGGCTGGTTGACCCAACACTCTTGAGTGTTGGGCAGAGAGCTCTGACATACAGAGGTCTTATATAGTAGACCTATAAATTCTTAGTCATGGCTGGTTCCACCACAACTGTCTCAATGTGTCGAACCAACCGATATCTACCAGAAGAGGTGGACAAATATTCTGTCCTCTGTGTTCTCTTGCGAGTACTAAGAACTGTTTGTTCTTAGAATAGAGGATAAGGAGAGACTTCGTTCGGAACAGAGATACCTTGTATCCGAACATGCACGTTTCAGAGTACAGAGGGTGGGGGTAAGAACACGAGATGTGCACAGCCGTGGTGGATTAGGTATAGAGTTATGTTAAAACAGCAACTTACACAACCAGAGTAACAGGATTGTACACACATATCATTTATATTAACCTTAAAGTAATGCTAATACACATTTTGTCTCTCACAGGTTTAATATGTGGTACTATGTAGCTCACCTCTTATTTTTTATGTGGCTTAATATGGCTTTATGGATGTAATGCTTCTCTCACTTTTGACAGATTGAATCTGATGTGTTTTAGGTCATAAAACTCCTGGGGACTGAGAAAGGAAAAAAGAACAAAACCAATCTGTTATTCATAGTGGGCAACCGGGTCCTGAAGTATGCTGAGAAAAGCTACAGCACAGAACGCTCACTGGTGTCCCTCCTCAAGTGAGTTCCGTAAAGCAATGCTGAATGTAGCAAGAACCTAATATGCTGTAAATTATATATGTATATAAATTATATATAGTGATTTAAAATGCTATACATGTTAAGAAATAAATGTCTCAAACACTTGATTTGACTGTGTTTGACAGAACGGGACCAGATGATCATGTTGATGCAGTGGACAAGATCCAGAAGACTGTTAAGGGGCTACAGAAAGTGAGCTACGGAAAACCTTCTGTTGCTCTGAATTTCCCTTATTCTGTCTTCAATTTAATCATTAACCAAACTCTGTTTTTATTTGACAGAGTAACCTGGGCTTACTGAGAGACATGGCTGTTCTAATTGGCCAGAACTTCAAGAGCAACTCAGAGAGAGGCAACTTCTTCACCTTACACAAGTGAGGGTCTCGCCACACAGAGGGCGGCAGGTAGCCTAGCAGTTAGAGCATTGGGCCAGTAACTGAAAGGTCGCTGGTTCGAATACCCGAGCCAACCAAGTGAAACATCTACCGATGTGCCCTTGAGCAAGGCACTTAACAATAATTTGCTTCAGGGGTGCCGTACTTCTATGGCTGACCCTGTAAAACATTTCACTGCACCTATCTGGTGTATGTAACAATAAAAACATATTATTTTTCTTTACTCCTATTTTTGATGGACAGATGATATGACTGGGCTGGTAATCTGTCATTGAAAACTTTCATCAGTTTATTAAAATAGTCAAGATAATTTTTTCTCTGTTTAGGAAAGAGGGTGACAATGAGTTCATGAGCATAATAGCCAATGAAATAGGCACTGAGGTAAGATTATTACTCTTTTTTTATGTTCAGTGTCTAATATTCTTTAGTGAAATGCATCTACGGTATACTGTAAGTAGCATTGTACCATGACTGATTACATTGGAAATTGAGAGTTGTTCTGGTGTGTTCTGAATACCTAATAAACCCTATCCCTCCTGTTTCTTTTGTCTCGTAGGAGACGTTGGTGTTCCTGACTGTTGGAGAGGAGAAGGGACCAGGGCTGTTCCTGCTGGCAGGACCCAGTGGGAAAGTGTCTGAACTGGGACCACGGTAAGAACTGAAGGGACTCTGCATTGGGAAATCCATTTGATTGGCGCCTGTTCAGGAGCTTGGATGTTTTGAGGTTCAACTTATGTAAAGTGGGTTCTTGCAGTGAATTAGTAACCAAGCCAGGTGGCACACTTTTGCAACAACAACAAAAAAGATCATGGGAAATTTGCAGAAAAAAACTAGGCAATGTCCTTAACTAGTCAGTATTTCAAAACCGATTTCAAACTCAAACAAACGCTTTGTCTGAAATGTATAACAACTTGGTGCTGTGTCTGTATTGCAGAGTGCTGGAGATGCTCCAGGGCAAAGGGGCTGGGAAGAACGGGCGCTTCCAGGGCAAAGTCAACAGCATGGCACGCCGAGGGGAAGTGGAGACCCTAATACAGGAACACTGCAAGAACGAGCAGTAATGGATGACTGGAGTGTATGAACACCTTCCTAATATTGAGTTGCTTTGTCATTATGGGTTATTTTGTGTAGATTGATGAGGGGAAAAAAAAAAAATTTAATCCATTTAGAACAGCCTAAATTAAACATGTCTGCTACCCTTCATCTACACTGATTTGAAGTGGATTTAACAGGTGACATCAATAAGGGATCATAGCTTTCATCTAGATTCACCTGGTCAGTCTGTCATGAAAAGAGCAGGTGTTCCTAATGTTTTGTACACTCAGTGTACATTTGTTACTTTTTTGGCTATATCGTATAAATTCATGAAAACAAAAATACGCTTTTTGGGCTTAATTTAAGGTTAGGCATTAGGGTTAGCAGTGTGGTTAAGGTTAAAATCAGGTTTTATGACTGGCTGTGCCAGCTAGTGACCACTGCAGAGCTGCCTCCAGGACAATATTAATTTCAATAAAAGTCAACCTGTGCTTTGCTAAGTAATGATACTTCTGACCTCAGTGATGACCACAGTGTACAGTTTAAATCAAGGAACTGTATATATTCTTATGAATATAGGAGTACTAGATATATTCATGAATATAAGAAGGGAAAATGTGAAAGTTAACATTTTGGACTAAGGAAGCACACCCATGTAATTAATGATTAACATTGCATTCATTTTTAAGTTAACTTTTATTCATTTTGAATGTGATTGAAGATATCCTTTGCAATTGTATTTGTCCTGTGCTTATCAGTGTCTTTGATTCTTTAGTGTATTTTCACCTTCAGTAAATCAAAGGAAAGTATATATTGAATTAATTATGTTTGGACAGTCATTTTCATTTGGTCTGCGGATGCATTACCAAAAGAAAACCTTGGCAGTCAAATATTGATGGTTCAGCCAAGGCTGTCAGTTCTACGTATTTGCAGGGTGTGACGGCTGTGTGACGTGGACCTGTGTAATCAGTGAGCGTGAGGCCAAATTCCAGGGCTCCATATACAGATGTAGGATCTTAATTTGATCACCCTGTGCAGGAAATGCAAACTTATAGTGTATTTGAGCTTTACAAAGGCTTCTAAACCTTGCAATTTCCACTTTGAAACGGCTGACTTGATTTGCCCTAACAAAAAATGTATCAACCCCTACAAACGTCCTTTAATTATAATCCACATAATTCACATTTCCTGTTGCTGAAGGATCTGTAGGGTTGATGACCGATGGTTTGGCTCATGTCACTGATATTGTGAGCTGCTGATTTTGGGGTTTGAAAACCATATGATTGTCATTTTACCACTGCTGCATTTTGTGGACTTGCTGATAGTTTATCAGTCATTTGCGTCGTTAATGATAGGAAACAATTAAACTGAATGTAGAATGTATCTGAACTGATACCTAACAGTATGGTTAGTAGTGTTAAATAAATAGCACATGGTCAGTGATGTATTTTAAAGATTTTTATTATAAATATCTGACAGAATTTCCAAAAATATTTTAAACAGGAAAAACACAGTTACAAAACAAATATTAACATATTAATATATAACATATTCTTAGAACACACTTTAAAGCAGGCCACTAAAGTCCCTGAGAGAGCTTTTGGGCTCATATTATCCTGGACTTGAGTTTGCTTTATCTTGTTTCAAAATGAGGTTTAGTCAAAGCAACTGCAAGGAAACATTCACTTTCTGGACTCCTGAGTTCGCAATGAACTACATTTAAATTAGAATTGTTGATACAGTTAAACCACAGGGTCTTAAGTGCCTCTGAGTAAAATATGCTGGATAGTTCTTTCATTTCAGTGTCCATACTATGCATACATAGGAAAATAAGACATTTACAGTGAGTGACTGGATGAACGTGTGTATGGTAGACAAAGACCACAATGGATTGTTGACCTCTTCGGCTATTTGGGAAGAAAGTCAATGTATGGAATGATTAAGGTTTGAAGCACCAGTGAACACTGTTCAATTCTGGAGTGAGCTCCGTATACATGAGTCTATGTGTGTCAGCCGTCAACGACCTCACAGATGCTTCTTGCTCTGTACGCTGCTCAAAGCTCCAGACACGCAGTAGGGGATGATGCTCACGGTTGCCAGGGGGACAGTGGCGCTCTTACAGAAAGACAGCAGGTAGAAGAGGGCGGCGGTGTGTGTAGGGGGCTTGAAGGAGTCAAAGAGGTGCAGCAGGAGCAGCGAGGTAACGATACATCCCACCCTGTAGGGGGTGCTGCTGTTCTTCTTGCTCTCAGTGTAGAGGGGTGAATGCACGCCCAGGCCCAGGCCAAACAGGGTGCCCATGTTGCGCAGGAGGCTGGCGAAGGGAGTGGAGTCCATGTGGACCCACTCAGGCCTCACACACCACTTCTGGGCTTTCTCCAGGGTCCACAGCAGGTCTACGCCCAGAGCTTTCAGCAGCACGTAGAAGCCCACAGCGAAGGAGAGCAGGAAGACGGTGGTGTAGAAGTACTTCTTCAGACTGGCTCCATAGATCCACTGCACTCTGGAGAAGACCTCAGCCACCATGATACCTGGAAATCAAATAAGGTCATATTAGCATTGTGTAGTTGAACAATCTGCACATAGTTATGAGGGTTGTTATAAGGGCTTTATACTGACCTGTGATGACTCCACAGATGACTTGGTGGGGGAAGTGGGCAGCAATGAAGACTCTGGAGAGACAGACACACACCTGGACTGCCCAGAAGAATGTCCACAGAGTGCCCCGCAGATACCTGCCCAGACAAGGGGGAGAGGGAGAGGAACCGTCAGCAAATACGTCTTTAGGCGTTTTGAAATCTGTCTGGCTGCTAAAATAGTGTCCAAGAAACCTTGAATAGCCTCCTGTAGCTCAGTTGGTAGAGCATGGCGCTTGCAATGCCAAGGTTGTGGGTTCGATTCCCACAGGGGGCCAGTATGAAAAATGTATGCACTCACTAACTGTAAGTCGCTCTGGATAAGAGCGTCTGCTAAATGACTAAAATGTAAAATGTAATACCACTAAACGTGTGTGACACTTCAGGTGAGTAGGCTTCTACTACTGCACATGTAATCATTTTGATAGACTGTTGCTTTCTTCATCAATTTCCCTTATCAATTGGGATATGGTTTTACAACAAAACAACTAAAATGCAATCTTTGGCACATCCCCTTCCCTTCGACAACTAAAGTTAGTTTTCATGGTAAATCATCAACTACAGTGCTGCACAGAGAAAATGGATAAGCACTGAATGAAAAATTATAAAAAAAGAATAAGATAATTGAGGACAAGAGAAGGAGGGGTTGAATGATCTGGAACTTACAGGCCCTTGGTGGAAGATCTCGTCTTCTTCTTGGTCAGTGTGATGGTTAGGATGGAGGTGACCAGAGTATAGTAGACGCCTGCGGCTCCCATAGCGTGGCCAGAGGGACTGCCTACCAGAGAAACGCATACTTCAGTCTATGGTCATAGCGCTTTATTCAAGTAAAATGAAACCCAACACAATACACTACATTATTGTAAACCATGAATATTATCAACATCACAAAAATGATAAAGCGTTGGCTATATTCACTGAATCATAGCATATATATTTCATATCATTAGGCACTATTGAAAAAGTAAATGGAAGTAAAGTGATGCTTCTTACCTGGGCCAGTCTCACAGGTCATGGGGTATTGTTCAATGTGAGGTGCAGTGGTATTGCTGTAGTAAGGTGTTTCATGGACCCACCAATACGGCCTCTCGCCAAACAGAATCCTGGAAGGAAAGCACAAGCCACTTAGACTAATGCAGGGAATTTAATTATCGCATTTAATTTGATTAAATTGACAGGGACAGTGCACACACACACACACACACACACACACACACACACACACACACACACACACACACACCTACATTTCAATGTGTCCAGATGTAGCCGAAGAGACACATTTGATCAAGTTCTAAATTGGTATCCCAGTAAGCATTTATTTGAAAGGTACCTATATAATGACTTCATAACACACTCATAAACCATACATAACACATTCATAAGCAGTACATAAGCTCAGCTGGACTCACCACTTGAAGACCAGGTTGAGCCAGTCTCCGATCACTGCCACCCAGATGAGTTTGATACCCACCGACTCCCGCAAGTGGAACCAGAGGGGGAAGAAGATGAAGAAGGTGTTCCTGAGATCAGCAGCCCAGGACACCCACAGGAACAAACCCTGGGCATCCTTATAGTTGGTCTGGAGGTAATTAGTGGCGCTCACCCCATAGCCCTGAAAGGCATCCATGACCGCCTCTATTTTCGAACTGTCCCTAGAGAACTGTCAGTCTAGGAAGCCAATGTGAGATGTGGTGCAGAAGGAGAGAACTGTAGCTATGTAAGAGTCTGCCGGTTGTTTTTATACCAGAGGGACCCACCACCCAAAGGCATGCACAGCCTGATCTTTGAACCTTGCACATGTGTAATAAAGCACAACAGGACAGAGGAGTTTGGGAGGGTTGTACAGTACTGAAGGGAGAGACCATACAAACAAGTACAAAGGAGGGGTAAAAACAACAGATGACATTGTCTCTGTGTTGCTCACCCTGAAATAGCATGGAGACAAAAATACTTTATGATTGACCAGTGGAATTCACATTAAAACCTAACAAATAGCCTACACAATACAGTTTGTGGCAAATCAAGCCAAGCAAGGGGATGTGTGGACAACGGCATTGCTTTTGCTTTTCTCTATTGAAATGCAAAATCCAGCGTTTTACTGCACTACAGTCTGCTTTACCTGTAATACAGTAAGTTGTCCTTGTAAGACCATAAAATGAATAAGATAGGAACTAAAAGAGTCACATGTGTACCAATTTAATAAGCCCACTTTTTGGCCAGTTTCAAAAAACACATTAAAAAAATTAGAAATATAAAAATGTCATATTAAGGCTAGAAGAGATTGAGACCAGCACACTGTTGAAAAAATGAATAAATCCAAAACTGAGGCTTGAATGCAAAACAAATATGTTTATTTTATCTTATGAAAGGCAAAATAAATGTTGACAACATGCAAAATCATCCCATTCTTCAACGACCTGCAGATAATAATCTGTCAGTTATATAATGAATTTCTGATGATTTTGTGAACATTTTGTGAAAAAAAGGCTAGCCCACCTGTCGGTTACATAAGGGAATCAATCATTAAATAGTGTGGGACTTGCTCCAGAGATGCTGAAAAGATAACTGACCAATAAAACTAGGTCCTGGATATGGTACTCATTGTACTGTAAATAGGCCCGACTAGACAACCCCCTAGCCAGGACTCACCTCAGGCTTTAGCTTATTGGAAAGAAATAGCCAATGAACTGTTATCATTACAGCAGGTCATAAAGTCAGTGCATTTTTGATTGATTTCATGCCATTCGTTTCACATGATACTGATGGATGTGGTTGAAGTGGTAAGACGTGAAAAGGTCAATCAATAGGTCAATCAATTTTCATTGGCCTGCTTAACGTGTTCTTGCTACTATCTTTGCCAAGAGACGTACAGTCCTGGAGTGGAAAAACGTTCACCCACCATCACAGAAACATCCTGTTTCAGGGGCTAGCTTATCACTCCAGAGCAGAGCACTTCTGTTTACCGGTTTTGGCAACAGGAGCTCCATGGCGGGGTGTAGGCTAAAGGTCAGGGAGCTTGCCTGTAACGTCCACTTGAAGGCAAACAAATGCCCCAACCTTGAATAAAAGTCTGGTGGGAACAGACAGACTAGCTGACAGTCCTGGAGCTCCAGAGGAGCTCTACCAGCTTTGGTGCACCTTCCCTGGGGGCTGATCTGGATCCACACCGCAGTCATGGATCTTTTCCACAGCTGGGGGGTGGAGGTGGCCATCCATCTGCAGACCCAGTATGGGCATTATGAGGGCTGGTTTAGCCTCTACAGTGGCAGACCTGCATACCACCTTCTTCTGTTTCTTCCCAGTCTGGTTCCATCTGTGCAGGGACGTGGGGGTCAAGCTCATCTGGGTGGCTGTCATCGGGGACTGGCTCAACCTGGTCCGGAAGTGGTAAGGAACGGGTTAAATCGGGTTTCTGTCATTTTGTAAGTCATGGATTTTTACTACAAATGTGGAATAAGTACACATAAAGAAGAACTTACCCTGTCTTGAACATAAATCCTATAAAATACACATTTGTCATTAAAAAAAAGTGTCATTATATAATCATTACAAAGTTGTAACATTTCAAGGAGTTGAATGGCAGGGTTCTATTTGGAGAGAGACCCTATTGGTGGGTCCATGATACCCACTTCCATGGGACAGATCCAGCCCCTGCCTTAAAACAATTCCCAATCACCTGTGAAACTGGACCAGGTCGGCAATGCCATAGATAGACCAATGTGTGCCAGAGTATAGCAATGCGTATCACTCAACACACCTCAAGAAATAGCAGTATTGGCAAGTGGACGCATTATTTTCTTAGTAAGTAATAAATTAATGATCATAGGGCCATAACAACCTTTGCACATTAGTATTGATTCCCATTCAGCAGGGTAAATACATATAAAATAATCTTATCTGGAAAGGAATTCAGTTGGAAGTGTACAGTGAATTCCGTTAATTTTATCTTCAGGGTGTGTGTCCACTGTCCAAAAAGGACAACAAAACAGGGGCGAGAAAGAGTTTGAATGTGATTATGGGGCCAGTAGCCGAAAGGTCGTTGGTTCGAATCCCTGAGCAGACTAGGTGAAAAATCTGTTGATGTGCCCTTGATCAAGGCACTTAACCCTAATTGCTCCTGTAAGTCGCTCTGGATAAAAGTGTCTGCTAAAAGACTAAAATGTACTAATGTAATTCTACAGAAAATAGATACTGAACATAAAGACTTTGCCGGAGATTCATCATATCCCTGTTAGCCAGAACTGTATGCGCTTTAGCCAACTCTTATATCTTAAATGGTCCATGAAGCCAAAGTGTGTTGTTCTTCATAGGAAGCTCTTCGGGTCATGCCATGTGCTCGGCTGGGGTACGTGATGATAACAGCTGTCCTTGGCATTTTTCCTATTTTGTTGCCTTACAACCTGGAATTAAAATGGATTTTTGGGGGGTTTGTATCATTTGATTTACACAACATGCCTACCACTTTGAAGATGCAAAATATTTTTTTATTGTGAGACAAACAAGAAATAAGACAAAAAAACTGAAAACTTGAGCGTGCATAACTATTCACCCCCTATTCAAGGTGTAGAGCCACCTTTTGCAGCAATTACAGCTGCAAGTCTCTTGGGGTATGTCTATCAGCTTGGTACATCATTCTTCAAGGCAAAACTGCTCCAGCTCCTTCAAGTTGGATTGGTTCTGCTGGTGTACAGCAATCTTTAAGTCATACCACAGATTCTCAATTGGATTGAGGTCTGGGCTTTGACTAGGCCATTCCAAGACATTTAAATGTTTCCCCTTAAACCACTCGAGTGTTGCTTTAGCAGTATGCTTAGGGTCATTGTCCTGCTGGAAGGTGAACCTCCATCCCAGTCTCAAATCTCTGGGAAGACTGAAACAAGTTTCCCTCAAGAATTTCCCTTTATTTAGCGCCATCCAGCATTCCTTCAATTCTGACCACTTTCCCAGTCCCTGCCGATGAAAAACATCCCCACAGCATGATGCTGCCACCACCATGCTTCACTGTGGGGATAGTGTTCTCAGGGTGATGAGAGGTGTTGGGTTTGCGCCAGACATAGCGTTTTCCTTAATGGCCAAAAAGCTCAATTTTAGTCTCATCTGACCAGAGTACCTTCTTCCATATGTTTGGGGAATATCCCACATGCCGTTTGGCAAACACCAAACGTGTTTGCTTATTTTTTTCTTTAAGCAATGGCTTTTTTCTGGTGTTGCAGACTCTGTGCCTTTCAGAACAGGTGTATATATACTGAGATCATGTGACAGATCATGTGACACTTAGGTTGCACACAGGTGGACTTTATTTAACTAATTATGTGACTTTTGAATGTAATTGGTTGCACCAGATCTTATTTAGAGGCTTCATAGCAAAGGGGGTGAATACATATGCACGCACCACTTTTCCGTTATTTATTTAATTACATTTTTTTATACAAGTTATTTTTTTCATTTCACTTGGACTATTTTGTGTATGTACATTACATGAAATCGAAATAAAAATCAATTTAAATTACAGGTTGTAATGCAACAAAATAGGAAAAACACCAAGGGGGATGAATACTTTTGCAAGGCACTGTAGGTTCAAAGAGAAGCGGAATCAACGGTGGTGTTACTGCATATACCTATTCAATGCTTTCAGTTGTACATGAAGTGCCTAAGGGTTAAGGCAGGGGTGGGCAAACTACTGCCCGCGTGGCCACATCTAGCCCGACAGCCGATTTAATGCGTCCCTGAAGGGTGCCACCATACAGATGTAGATGTTTTTCTTTATTATTTTGGTTTTTAAAAACATTACATACTTGAACGTTTAAAACTAGATAGAAAGTATGTAAAAATGATCATGGACCTATATAGTTGCAAATAACTCCCCTTTGTTCTGGCCCTCAAATAGATTTTGACTAACAAATCGGTAAAAAAAAATTTGCGGCCCTCCATTGAATTAAAAAATTCTGATGTGGCCCTTGAGACAAAAAGGGGGTAGATACGGTCTAGGGTTGTTTCGGAGCAGGGCCTTAGTGTCTTTTTCATCCCCAGGCTCTTGCAGGTGGGGCTGTGGATGCTGCTGTGTACGGTGGAGCTGCTGGTGTGCATGTCCAGAGTCTACATGGCTGCCCACTTCCCCCACCAGGTCATCAGTGGGGTCATCACAGGTCAGAGAACCAGGACTCTAGATTTCTAGATTTCAAGATGCAGGTCCTGCTGACCTGAACGCTACTGTGCTGGCTTGGTTATTTTCCTTTCATGTTGTCATCCTTTCCAGGAACTGTGGTGAAATGCGCAACCAGGCCAGGCTTAGCAAGTAGTGTAGTATACAAGTTATTGTATCTTGTATCAATGTTCTTGTAGCTTGATGACAAACTATGGCAGGTATCATGGTGGCTGAGGTCTTCTCCAGAGTGCAGTGGATCTACGGAGCCAGTCTGAAGAAGTACTTCTACACCACCGTCTTCCTGCTCTCCTTCGCTGTGGGCTTCTACGTGCTGCTGAAAGCTCTGGGCATAGACCTGCTGTGGACCCTGGAGAAAGCCCAGAAGTGGTGTGTGAGGCCTGAGTGGGTCCACATGGACTCCACTCCCTTCGCCAGCCTCCTGCGCAACATGAGCACGCTGTTTGGCCTGGGCCTGGGCGTGCACTCACCCCTCTACACTGAGAGCAAGAAGAACAGCAGCACCCCCTTCAGGGCGGGATGTATCACTGTCTCCTTATTGCTGCTACAGATCCTGGATGGCAAGACGTTCTCCTCCAGGAACCAGGCAATGCTCTACGTGTTGTCCTTCAGTAAGAGTGCTGCTGCCCTCTTCATCCCCACAGCTCTGGTTCCCGGAGGACTCTCCTGGATCTTCCCAGGTAAAAGTGGGGCGGCTAAGCTGAAATTTTCATAACAATCGTTCACTTTGTGATAAAAGCACCACATTTGGCACAGGTAGGTTTACAAAATGGCCACTGAAAGTAAAATAATTGTACAATTCTGAAGGACTGTTTTGATATAAATGCACCAAATTTGGTACGGAGGTAGAAAAATGTACACTGAAATAATTTCAGTTGCTTTGGCAACAATCTTACAAAATGGCCACCAAAGGTAACGCTATTGTACAAACCAAAGACTATGGTGGAAGTTGAGTGTAGTTGTCATCTGGAGGTGTAAATCTGTTGGACTATCAGAAACTGTTTTGATTTGACAAATTAATTGGCTTGCTAAGCTCATTAGCAGAGAGTGGGAGTGGGTATGGGAAGCAAGAACACCTCAAGAGCTTGGGACTATAAGGTGCTATCTGCAAAAAAAAAAATTGAGATAATTGGCTTTAAAGTTCCGAACCCTCATTGGTTTGAATGGTGTCAGCAATTTTTATCTTGTATTCTTTTGAACTTAACAACACACCTGTCTATATAAGATCCCAGGGTTTGGCCGGCAGGGATGTGGGTTCGTTTCCCACGTGGGGCCAGTATAAAAAAAATAAAAAAATAATACATTCACTAACTTTAAGTCGCTCTGGATAAGAGCATCTGCTAAATGACCTAAATGTAAATGTAATCCCACAGTTGACAATGCATGTCAGAGCAAAAACTCAGAGACAGGATTGTATCGAGGCACAGATCTGGGGAAGGCTACCAAAAAATGTCTACAGCATTGAAGGTCCCCAAGAACACAGTGGCCTCTATCATTCTTAACTGGAAGAAGTTTGGAAACCACCAACTCTTCCTAGAGCTGGCCGCCCGGCCAAACTGGGCAATCGGGGGAGAAGTGCCTTGGTCACGGAGGTGACAAAGAACCCGATGGTCACTCTGACAGAGCTCTAGAGTTCCTCTGTGGAGATGGGAGAACCTTCCAGAAGGACAACCATCTCTGCAGCACTCCACCAATCAGGCCTTTATGATAGAGTAGCCAGATAGATGCCACTCCTCAGTAAAAGGCAAATGACAGCCCGCTTGGAGTTTGCCAAAAGGCACCTAAAGGACTCTCAGACCATGAGAAACAAGATTCTCTGGTCTGATGAAACCTGAAAGCCAAGCGTCACGTCTGGAGGAAACCTGGCACCATCCCTACGGTGAAGCATGGTGGTGGCAGCTTTATGCTGTGGGGATGTTTTTCAGCCAGAGCCCGGACTTGAACCCGATCGAACATCTCTGGAGAGACCTGAAAATAGCTGTGCAGCGACGCTCCCCATCCAACCTGACAGAGCTTGAGAGGATCTGCAGAGAAGAATGGGAGAAACTCCCCAAATACAGGTGTGCCAAGCTTGTAGCGTCATTAAAAAATAATAATCTTTTAACCTTTATTTAACTAGGCAAGTCAGTTAAGAACAAATTCTTATTTACAATGATGGCCTGCCCCGGCCAAACCCTAAACCGGACGACGCTGGGCCAATTGTGCGCCGCCTTATTGACTCCCAATCACGGCCGGTTATGATACAGCCTGGAATCGAACCAGGGTCTGTAGTGACGCCTCTAGCACTGAGATTCAACAAAGTACTGAGTAAATGGTCTGAATTCTTACATTTTTTTGTATTATTATTATTTTTTAATAAAAACCTGTTTTTGCTTTGTCATTATGGGATATTGTGTGTAGATTGATGAGGGGGAAAAACTATTTAATCAATTTTAAAATAAGGCTGTAATGTAACAAAATGTGGAAAAAGTCAAGGGGTCTGAATACTTTCCGAATGCACTGTATATGCAAACCTGGGTATAGCAACAAATAATTTATGGGGAGACAAGTGAAAACTTGTGATTTAGTAGAAAAGTTTGGAGGACATTGAGGAGCTGAATCTTCTGTTACAGTAAGCAATGCTAGAAGACTAGGCTATCTTCAGCTTTGTGAAAATGCCTTCCTCTGGCTCAGAGCATTTATACTGGAGTTTCTGTATTTCATTGTGGTTATGTCTCTTGTGTTCAACTTGATGCTAGTGAATGATACTGTGCTGGTTTGGCTCCTTCGATGACAACAAGAGGACAAAGGGTGATTATCAGGCCCTGGACTCTGGACCCTGAGCGGTGTGGATCAAGACTGGTTGTCCTATACTGTACAAGTAGTGTTTACATTTTATTTACTAGATGTTGTGAACAAGGTTGCCATGATTAATGAGTAAAAGCCCTTTTGTTTGGTGTACACAAAGAGATTTTCATACTTTTAGTTTGTTTTTCAGAAAAAATTATTCTCTGTGTGTTCTGTTTTCCCAAAATGCCAATCCTGATTCATTCTCATCAGGGACATTAAAGATGTAATACTAGAACTCCGACCCTCACCTCAATACATAGCAACACGCTTTACGTCATTTTTGGGCATGTAGGTTCAAAGAGAAGTACCTTTTCTGTACACCACAACGACCACGTGCATCTGTGCATTAGTGATACATACCAAGAATACTGTTTCAAACATGCATACCAGCAATAAATACTTTACCGTACATTGTCACATGTCAACACTACTGTACAAAAATTGCCTTAACTTGACCACGACATCAAATCTGTGACAATCCATCCTATCATAGCCAAGTATTGTGACGGACATGCATATTTCCCATGGTGACATAATACTGTACATCCATCCAACCTCGTGGTGTTTCCCTCTTTCAGCTCTTATCTCCAAGTGCATTGTGGGTTTTCTTCCTATGCTCACCTCATAAAACGATAAAGTATATCTATACAGTACATCACGATTTGCAAAACGCCCAGTAATTTACCATCATTTTCAGAAATGTTGGTAATCTATTGAAAAACTTTGGTAATGTATACTTGAATAACATAACACATAAGATATTCATTTTATTGTCCAAGAGTTTGTAGTGGATAGACCATATGGTTCAAGAGAAAATTGCCTAATTAATGAAAAAAGCATGTAATCAACAATGACATATTTTGCAATTAACTCTGCAACTCTTCCAACTATTGACTTTCTTCCACAACTGGCACCAGTTCGGCCCCAGAACATTTCCCTCATTAAAAAATGCAAATCAATTTATAACATTTTTGACATGCGTTTTTCTTGATTTTGTTGTTATTCTGTCTCTCACTGTTCAAATAAACCTACCATTAAAATTATAGACTGATCATTTCTTTGTCAGTGTACAAAATCAGCAGGGGATCAAATACTTTTTTCCCTCACTGTACAACAAAGATCTATTGAAAAAGATTTAAAGGATGTTCCATGCTGAAACCCTCATATTAAACAGCCACGGTATTCATTAAGTTGATGGGTTATATTTAGGATATTTTACAGCAGTACTCAAATACTATTTGAGAAGGCCCAGTCACACAAATTTCCTAGGCATCAAAGGTCCAGATGGATATTGTTATTTATCGGCGTAGTAACAAACCCCCACCTACCAACCCATGCAACCACAAACTATTCTAAATGTTCACGCCCCTCTTGTTAATGGAGAGAAGATTTCCTGCAATTCTATAAATATTGTAATGTGTGGAGAGAATATTTGTTCACATGATACTTGAGTGACATTAAAATCAATGGGGGCCCCCTGGAGGTTGAGGCCCCTGGGCATGTAATCTGGCCATGATAACTACAAGATTTAGATTTACCTACCTAGCTAGCTAACATTTGCTAGTTGATCAACTGGACATTTCTGACAGGCTCTTAAAGAGCAACTGCCCCTAAAAATCTACTTCTTATTTAGAAAACAGCCTAGGTGGCATCGATATCGGTCAGAAACATTTATTCTACTGTCAAAATTGACTAGAAAGTGTAAATAGGATAATTTATGTCATAAATTCAGTTTTGTGAGACTTGTGGTTGTGACTGCTTCACAACGTAACTGAAGGTTGGGTTTGTTTCAATCTTGCCCACATGCCCACAGCTGGCAGCACACAAGTAATTATCAATACTGAGCGCAGCTGCACACGACCCAATCGTAATGCCCGTGGTAAATTTAGGTTTACTTTGGATAACCCTATGGGGCTAGTTAGGGACCATTGGTAAATTACACAATGTCCATGGGACATTATGTTAAAATTCCAATAGCTCAAATGTAAATGACTTAAAAACCTCAAACCAAGTATAAATTGTAGAAATTCATATACAAATATTGAAAGTATTTAATAAAAAAACTAAAAGGTGTGCAACATGAAAATATTGTCTCATTTACATTGTGTAATTTATTGACGGTCGCTAACTAGCACCGGATATAGGATATCCAAAGTCAAACCAACTTGCCATGGTCGCACACAGCCGGCTGAAGCTAATTGGTGAAATAATAAATAACTCTTCCCACCTGCAAACACACACCCACATCAAACCAACTCACGTTTGAATTCAGTCATGGTCGCCATCATTTCTTAATTAACCAAATCTAAAACGAGGCCAAATCAGGAAGTGCAGTCACCCTTTAAATGTCTGTCAGTGAGTAGTTATGTTTCCATTCACTTGTGCAGTGATTTTTTGTAGACGTTTAGAAAGTTTGCATAGAAAATACCTCTGACTATTTCCTGCTAGGGTGCATTTCCATTTAGCGATCTTGTGTCGATCAAAACAGCTGGACGTAATGACGTCACACCAACAACAACAAAAACTGTCGCAAATACCTAGTGTTGGATAAAAATGTAGTGGTTGAAGTGTTCCCATTACTCATTTATGCAAATTACGCATAAGAAAATTGGCGACAGCCTGTATGCCTTCCCACCTATCGGTTTCATGTCTTATGTAGCCCGCGAAAGCCAGCATGGATAGAATGCAATAATTGACTAATATTTGCCATATTCTAATAATTATCATGTGCCAAAAATGGATTTTGCAAGCAGTAGGCATTTAGAATTAAATGTGGAGCGGAGCTTTATAGTTACGCAGTGACATCAGGTGCCCGCGTACCTTCAAAATGATTGAGCAATCATCATTTATTCGAACAAACAGTTTCCATTATCATTTGTCTCAAAGAAAGTTTGACAAAAGAAAAATCCACCCCTGTCGAATGGAAACTTTCAAGGATTGAAAGGTTGACATTTTGTCAATCTTTAGAAAATGTCTCCTATATTCAGGGGTGCACATAACTTTTTCAGTGAGTTACTCAGGTGAGTACCAGCAGATGGTGTCTGGTACTCACCCCATATGTAGCGTGGTCTTAATAAGTGCAGTCTTCCTCACTGTCCTCTTCAGTGTCGCCCCCACTGTCCTCTGCTTCAGCTTCCTGCATGGTAGATGATGAAGATGCTGCAGATGCACCTCCCTGTCCTTGGTTGAGCCTCCGATTAGCTGTCTCCATCCACAGGTCAACAGCAGGCTTTGGGTCAAATGTCTCTGTGGTCTGCTTTGACAGGTGAATGTGCATCAGGGCTGAGAGACGAGCATGTGACAGACAAGATCTGTACTTGGTTTTTATAATGTTGAGATGTGAGAATCCCCTCTCACAAGCTGCACTGCTTAAAGGCAGTGTAAGAGACAGCTTAACCACCTTGTTGATGTTGGAGTAAGCATCTGGGTTACTTGTATTTACTATTTGGACCAAGTCATACACAGAAGAGGCTCCCAGGCGTTTTCCTGCCTGCTTTAAGCACATCCATTCTGTCACAGTGGTATCTTTGTCAAGTTGCAAGGTGGCCTCATATTTCTTGAGAATGCTGCAAACTGTTGTGTTTCCAAAACTGTGGAGGTCTTGCATTTCCTGAGGCCATGTTGAAGGATCAAATACTAAGAAATGATCACATGACTTGAGGGAGTCATATCTGATTTCAAACTCTTCAATTAACCCCCTGAGTAAGTGTGTCTTGTCTCTGTCAGCATCAGCATTGGAAACAGTGTGTGCCCTGTGGCTTTCACCATCAAGCAGAAGTGTGAACTGTCCAATGGCCACCATGAGTTCATCCTTACATTCTCCAATGGTCAGCTTTTCCTTCTGAAATCTAATGGATGTGGTCTTCAAAATGTTGCAAATGTCAAGCATGTTTGACAGAAAGCACTGAAAACGCTCTGTGCAGATATGCTGCAAGTCACTGTTATCACTTGTAACCAGTTGCATTTTAATGGCTGGCAATAGTCTTGATATTTTTAACAGTGTTTCATGCCTCCATGCAGACCATCTGATATTATGAAACTTACCCAGTTTCACAAAGGAGATCCCATTTTCTTCACATAGCTTATTCAGTGCAGCAGTTTTTTGCTCCACCTTTTTGTAAATAAAACTGCAGCAGCTTGACCACAGAGCGATTAAATGTCTCACAGTAAGGAACGTTGCGATCAGCTGATTTCGCGCAATTCTCCAGTGTGTGTGCTGTGCACAGAATGTGCACAAGGGAGTCTCCAACCGCAGCAAGTTGCCGGAGTTTTGGCACAACGCCGTTGTAGATACCTACGTTGACAGCAGCCCCGTCTGTGCACACAGCGACCAACTTTGTTGTCCAGTCATCCAAGCCTGTGTCCTGGAAAAGTCTCACAAGTCCGTCTGTTATGGCCTGCGCGGTTCGGTCAGCACCCAATTCAATCAGTCCAATAAAGTCCGAAGTAAACTCTCCGTTGCTGGACACAGACACAATGTAAACGATTTCCTGCTCGGTTTTTGTGATGTCCTCAGATCCATCAAAAAGCAGCCCCCAAAATTCAGCATACTGCAACTTGGCTCGTAACTCCCCGCTGATGGTGTGAGCGATGCTCTGCATGATCCGTGTGCCCCCTTCACGTGAATGATATGCACCTCCGACATTTACTCCTAGCCGCTTCAGTAAAGGAACATCCTCAGAATAGGAAGACATGGGACGTGCGTGTTTAGCTTTATGGAAGGCGAGGAGAAAAATATTAAACAGAGCTTGCCGCTGTTCTTCATTTAGCTTGTCTCGCCATCTGGCAAGTGGGCGACTGGACATTTCTTCTCGGCTAGCTTGTTTAGCAATGGCTTGCGCCACATTCGTGTGCTCCTTGCTCTTTTCATGTTTGTCAAATAAAGGATGGTTGAAATTCTTTGAGCCTTTATAAAATGCACCTGTTTTGTCTGCTAGATGTGGATTTGAGAGGAAAATCTTGCACCACATTTCAGTGGGCTCATCGTTAGCTTCAAGCGACTGCAAATCTTGGAGCCACTTTTCCGAAAAAATTATTTTCTTCGGCTCTGGCTCCAGTTGGCGTTTCTTTGTAGGTGGCGAAACGCCAAAGAAGCTGCTTAATGTCTGTTGATTTTTGGACATCCCTGACAGTAGTTGACAAGCAACATGTCATGTGTAAGGTTAGATGAGAAGATCGGTCAAGTACGCAAAGGCGCGTAGTAACACAAGTGGCATTACGCATCCCTGATTTTTGTCGCGCTTGCGTACCTGCGTACCAGTTATGTGCACCCCTGCCTATATTTGCCGTTTCCATTAAGCGTCGCAATAATTTTTTTTTGCGATATTGCTTTTGTCGAATAAACCTGGGTCGATTGAAACCTGCCTAATGACATAAGTGAAAAACTGCCCATGCACTACACAATTTGGAAATTACACCTGGTTCATTCTACAATTACAGCAGGTTAAAAGCCTGACTGAGTTTAAATATACAGTATATATATACATATACACACACACGTATGTAACGTGTACGCCGGGAGTCAGAAAGCAGATGGTGAGTTTAATAATGAAAGGATAAACAAGCACATACATAAGAAGCGTACTGAACGTGAGAGTTAATGACTGATGACAACTGAGGGCTAAATAAAGGTGGAGTAATTAAGGATAAAATGATGAGCACGTGTGCGCAATGATGGTTGCCAGGTTTGCACAATGTGGGTTGCCAGGACCGGGGGTTAGTAGACTGGCGACGTCGATGCCGGAGGGAAGGGAGCAGGCGTGACAATTCCCGCCCCTCCCGTTTCCCTGCTGGAGCGTGCTGGGAAGATTTGGATTGGGTACATATGGAGCATGAGTTGACATATTGGGCGACGTCCTGTGCCAAGGTGGGCCAACAGTATTTATCGGCGAGGGATTGGATGGTGCGGGTGATACTTGGGTGTCCAGCGGCAAGGGATATGTGTGCCCAGGTTGACAGCCGATCTCTCACCCCCGTGGGGACATAGATGCACTCTGGAGGGCAGGTGGCAGGAGCGGGTTCCCTCTCCAGAGCCTAGCGGATGTTCACATCTACGTCCCAAAACATGGGGCCAACAATGCGGGAGGACCGATTGATGGGCTGGAGGGCTCTTACAGGACTCTCAACCAGTGTGGAACAACAGGGTACGGGAAAGCAGGTCCTCCGGCATCCTGGTCCCCAGGCGGTGATTTTCTCCTCGACCAGGAGATGGTGGGGTTGTGACGTTGGAGCCACGGGAGGCCGAGGATGACTTTGTGTACGGGTGCGGTGGTGATGAGGAAGGGATGGCTTTCCTGGTGCATGGGTCCCACGGTGAGGGTGAGTGGTGCTGTGATGTGCGTAATTGTGCCAGATCCCAATGGTCGCGTATCTAGGGTTTGGACAGGAAAAGGAGAGGAGAGTGGGTATGAAGTTACGTTCAGGGAGGAGGCGAGAGCCTGGTCAATGAAGTTCCCAGCGGCACCGGAGTCCACTAGAGCTGTAGAGACAACACTTGAGGGACAGCCAGCCAGTCAAATGGAAACCAGAAAGGGTTTGGAGGAAAATGATGATAATGGAATACTCATGCCTACCCTGGGAGACGGAAGGTCACGGGGCCGCCCCTGTGCTCTAGTGGACCCCGGGTTAGGACGCACTGGACACCGCTGAAGCTGGTGCCGCTCCTGGACGCAATAGGGAAAGAGCCCCAGCTGTCTCTGGCGACACCGCTCTGCCGCGGAGAGGTGTGTGGCCCCTACCTCCATGGGTTCAGGCGAGTGGCGAGGTGGACACGGGCGCTCTCGAAGAAGGTTATCCAGACGGATGGCCATTGAGATGAGAGCGTCCAAGGATATATTGTGATCCCGACGTGCCAACTCCGTCTGGACCTCCTCGCGCGGTCCACTGCGGAATAGAGTGCGGAGCGCCGGCTCATTCCATCCACTGGAGGCTGCCACAGTCCGAAAGGTGAGGGCGTACTCCGCAGCGGTCTGGGTACCCTGCTGGGGTTGGAAAAGTCACTCACCTCCCTCTCTGCCCTCTAGAGGATGGTGGAAGACCGCCCTGAACAGAGCCATGAACCTCTCATAAGAACCCAGCTCCTCCTCTCCTCTCTCCCAGGCGGCCGTAGCCCACTCCAACGCCCGTCCGGTCAGCAGGGAAATGACCGTGGCAACCTTGGTGGTGGGGGCTCCCGTCTGATAGGCGAAATAGAGGGAGCACTGGAGTAGGAAGCCACGGCATTTCGATGGAGTACCGTCATACTTCTCCGGAACGGACAGTCGGGCTACGCTGACCTGGGCATATGGCTGGGTAGGCTGGGGGACTGGCTCACTGTGATGAACCATGGTAGGAAGCCCTCTGATAGGGATATGGAAAACCTCACTGGTGTTGTTGAGGCAGTGGAGAATGCGGAGGACCTGAACGTGAGAGAGAACAATACCACTTGATGACAACTGAGGGCTAAATAAAGGTGGAGTAATTAAGGATAAAATGATGAGCAGGTGTGCGCAATGTGGGTTGCCAGGTGTGCACAATGTGGGTTGCCAGGACCCATATAGTAGATCGGCGATGTCGAGCGCTGGAGGGAGGGAGCAGGAGTAGGCGTGACAATGTGTGTGTATATATATATATATATATATATATACAGTTGAAGTCGGAAGTTTACATACACTTAGGTTGGAGTCATTAAAACTCGTTTTTCAACCACTCCACAAATTTCTTGTTAACAAACTATAGTTTTGGCAAGTCGGTTAGGACATATACTTTGTGCATGACACAAGTAATTTTTCCAACAATTGTTTACAGACAGATTATTTCACTTATAATTCACTGTATCGCAATTCCAGTGGGTCAGAAGTTTACATACACAAGTTCACTGAGCCTTTAAACAGCTTGGAAAATTCCAGAAAATGATGTCATAGCTTTAGAAGCTTCTGATAGGCTAATTGGAGGTGTACCTGTGGATGTATTTCAAGGCCTACCTTCAAACTCAGTGCCTCTTTGCTTGACATCATGGGAAATCTAAAGAAATCAGCCAAGACCTCAGAAAAATAAATTGTAGACCTCCACAAGTCTGGTTCATCCTTTGGAGCAATTTCCAAATGCCTGAAGGTACCACGTTCATCTGTACAAACAATAGTACGCAAGTATAAACACCATGGAACCACGCAGCCGTCATACCGCTCAGGAAGGAGACGCGTTCTGTCTTCTAGCGTACTTTGGTGAGAAAAGTGCAAATCAATCCCAGAACAACAGCAAAGGACCCTGTGAAGATGCTGGAGGAAACAGGTACAAAAGTATCTATATCCACAGTAAAACAAGTCCTATATCAACATAACCTGAAAGCCACTGCTCCAAAACCGCCATAAAAAAGCCAGAGTACAGTTTGCAACTGCACATGGGGACAAAGATCGTACTTTTTGGAGAAATGTCCTCTGGTCTGATGAAACAAAAATATAACTGTTTGCCCATAATGACCATTGTTACGTTTGGAGGAAAAAGGGGGTGGCTTGCAAGCCGAAGAACACCATCTCAACCGTGAAGCACGGGGGTGGCAGCATCATGCTGTGGGTGTGCTTTGCTGCAGGAGGGACAGGTGCACTTCACAAAATAGATGGCATCATGAGGAAGGAAAATTATGTGGATATATTGAAGCAACATCTCAAGACATCAGTCAGGAAGTTAAAGCTTGGTTGCAAATGGGTCTTCCAAATGGACAATGACCCCAAGCATACTTCCAAAGTTGTGGCAAAATGGCTTAAGGACAACAAAGTCGAGGTAGTGGAGTGGCCATCACAAAGCCCTGACCTCAATCCTATAGAAAATGTGTGGGCAGAACTGAAAAAGCGTGTGTGAGCAAGGAGGCCTACAAACTTGACTCAGTTACACCAGCTCTGTCAGGAGGAATGGGCCAAAATCCACCCAACTTATTGTGGGAAGCTTGTGGAAGGCTACCTGAAATGTTTGACCCATTGTTAAACAATTTAAAGGTTGAGTGGCCAGACGGAAGCCACTCCTCAGTAAAAGGCACATGACAGCCCGCTTGGAGATTGCCAAAAGGCACCTAATGGACTCTCAGACTATGAGAAACAAGATTTTCTGATCTGATGAAACCAAGATTGAACTCTTTGGCCTGAAAGCCAAATGTTACGTCTGGAGGAAACCTGGCACCATCCCTACGGTGAAGCATGGTGGTGGCAGCATCATGCTGTGGGGATGTTTTTCAGCAGCAGGGACTGGGAGACTAGTCAGGATCGAGGGAAAGATGAAAGGAGCAAAGTACAGAGATACTTAATGAAAACCTGCTCCAGAGCGCTCAGGACCTCAGACTGGGGCGAAGGTTCACCTTCCAACAGGACAACGACCCTAAGCACACAGCCAAGACAGCGCAGGAGTGGCTTCGGGACAAGTCTCTGAATGTCCTTGAGTGGCCCAGCCAGAGCACAGACTTGAACCCGATCAAACATCTCTGGAGAGACCTGTAAACAGCTTTGCAGCAACGCTCCCCATCCAACCTGACAGAGCTTGAGAGGATCTGCAGAGAAGAATGGGAGAAACTCCCCAAATGCAGGTGTGCCAAGATTGTAGCATCATACCCAAGAAGACTCGAGGCTGTAATCACTGCCAAAGGTGCTTCACAAAGTACTGAGTAAAGGGTCCGAGACAGGATGCACCTGAGCTCAATTTCGAGTCTCATAGCAAAGGGTCTGAATACTTATGTAAATAAGGTATTTCTGTTTAATTTTTTATATAAACATTTGTAAAAACCTGTTTTCACTTTCTCATTATGCAGTATTGTGTGTAGATTGATGAGGATTTTTGTTTTATTTAATAAATTTGAGAATAAGGCTGTAACGTAACAAAATGTGGAAAAAGGGAAGGGATCTGAATACTTTCTGAATGCATTGTAAATATATATATATATGTATATATATATATATATATATATATATATATATATATATATATATATATATATATATATATAAATAAGTGTGTGTGTATAATAATTGGGACCCGTGGTCCGTATTTAGCCTGTTCTGGGTCCAGATCCGGACCATGGTCCACCTATTGTGTGTGACTGTTTTACAGCTTTGTCATTCTATTTTTCATATTTAAAACATCTTATTGTATTCTTTTGTATACACCTAGTTTACAGTACCTAAAATCCTTGAAAGTTTTAAATTCTGGTATTTTACTTAAGTTACCGGTAACATTCCCTCCCTTTGCAACCCTGAGCACACCTAACGTGTGTGTATGTGTGTGTGTGTAAGGGAATGCCACCAGTCTGTGAGGAGAGGGGGGAGTGTTCCTGAAGGGCTGACTTACATTCTGCCGGTGCGTGGACAGAGAGTGACTGAAGGCGTGCCTACTCTACCACCACCAACTCATCCAGAGGTCGCCCCTGTCTGCACATTGAGCCTACGCAAGAACATGTGGACACACACTACAGACTACGTCAGGATAGGACCTGTTGGGCAACACGCACACTACAGACTAGATGTTCAAAATAGAGTTAAAGGTCTCTATCTCAATATGAAATAATTTCTGGTCAACAATTAAGTACCTTACTGTGATTGTTTTCAACAAAAATGGTAAAAAAGAAACAAAAATAGCTTCTTAGCTAAATGTAATTTCTCATGCAAGAATTTTGCTAGGACTGTCTGGGAGTGGTCTGAGAGAGGGCCCTAATTAATTGGAGGAGCCTAATGGGAGGGATGTGTAATCTGAAAACTACCTGTGATTGGCAGAGGAGGGCAAATTATCTTTGTTATTGGTGAATTGTTTGGCTGGGTGCGGTCCAAAAACCCCAACCAGCCAAACAACTGAAATTTCAGGCAGTCTTTTCAAACAGCTCTTACACTAAAAGTGCATTATCATAATTTTCACAATTTCACAGTATTATTCCAACATAGTGTGGAAATATATATAAAACACAGGAAAATCTAGTTTTTGACTGCACTTCCCTTTTAAAATAGGATGACTAAGACCATGAATTTATCATCTATGAACATAATCGTTTGTGATTAAGAACAATTGTTTAATCTCAAACAAATCAAAACAGTATTGTCTGCAAAACCCATCTTGGCAAATGCATGTTTGTCATGTAAACTAATGAGGCACATTTGTACTCCGAGCTGATGCATACAAAGGGACGTTTTCCAATCAAATACGGTCTGTGAAACATAAGGTCATTACCCTGCGAAAGTAACCGCCCCTTTCCGCTTTACTTCCGTATCATGTATCCTAATCTTTTGAATGGGCTTCATACTGTATCACATTCGTAAAAACGCGGTCATTTAATATATATTCAATTATATTTGATTGTGCATTAATTTACTTCTACCAGATAGATGTTTTTGCGCTGAAGACCATTGCGCTACGTTTCTGCACATTTGAATACCATTCAGAAAGCCTACAAAAGTTCAAAAACGACAAGGCTACTTCATTGAAAATGATGTGCCACTTGCATAGCGTATTATGTTAAGTGATCAAGATGCAGTTCATTGGCATCAGATGTGTGATTGACTGTTACACTGCTGGGGAGCTTCTTTGAACATCAGCCTTACATGTACCATTTAGCTCCATCTACTGGGTGACAAAGGCAATGCTAAAACATAGCTCTAAGTCAGTCTA